>NC_055993.1:93357542-93663970 GCF_018446385.1 Zingiber officinale
TCTTACCTCAAGTTCACAGCTGTGATCACTGATCCAACGCCAAGAGATGGTCGCTGCTGGAATTAGAACAAGCAACTTCACTGCCCCTGATGATGCTGGAACTAAGTGAGTCAGACCAAGAACACCACAGCAACAATCATATACCCGATTCACCAATTAGGGCAGCAGTCTTACCTCTGTGCCTTGAGGCCCAAATTGACGCAGGCGATCTAGGACTGAGGTCCGTCAATGGCGCGGCAGCAACTCACGAAGAGGGAGAAGCTCGGCAGTAAAGAACTAAGGCAAAGACGCTGTGAGGAGGACTCAAACCTCCGGTGGCTTGCGATCGACCGCGACATCTGTGGCGTCGGAAGTGGGGCCTCGGCTGAAGAGAGTGAGGACTTAGTGCACGGCGGTCGAGGGTGGTCGGCGATATCCCGTGGGGTGGCGACACTCTACAAAGGAAGAAGGTGTCAGCGGTGCAGCTCAGATCTAGGGCACAGGCGACGGCTCGAGTAGGAGGAGGAGAGGCCGGCGCTAGGGCTGAGGAAATCTCAGCTTGACCGGCGCTGCTCGGGTGGCTGGCGATCGGAGAAGATGCTAGGGCATACAGGTGGTGGCAGCCGTCGCTAGGGCAGAAGGGAGGCGGCGTCGGTCGGCGGTGGCTCGGCACCTAGGGCACATCGGCTGGTCGTGAGAGATGAGGGAGGAAGGAGGGTTCGACTCGGGAAGGAGAAGAGAAGCAAGACGAAGTGGCCGAGTGATTTGTACTCGGGTGGGGGGAGAAACCGTCGGCGTCGGTTAGGGCACACGGCGTCGGCACGCGCGGGGGAGGAAGCAACGGCGAGGAAGAGGAAATGAAAAGAAATAAAGAAAATAAAATAAAATGGAAATATAAATATAAACATTTCCTCGCTTAAATGGGGTAGCCTAAATAGGCTTTCCCGGCCCCCGTTTTTATCCCCGTAAACTCGTCCATACGAGCTCCGAAAAATTCCCGAAAATTTTCCAAAAATTTTGGAAAATTCCCTTATTAATATTCGCCTATTTTTAGTATTTTACAATCTTTTTTAACTCTAGTTGATCATGGTTATAATTCATCTATCACTTTGTAGAAAAAAAGTGAACTACAAAGTGAAAGAGGCAAGGCAAACTTATACCCTCACCGTCTTTCTCAAAAAGGATATGTGGGTTTATCTGAAGAAATAGTAAGTATTTAGTAAACATTAAACTCCTACTTATGGTAATTGGTTGAAGTTGGTGTTAAGTACATTGACTTCATGTGGTTATTTGCTTGCAATCCAGTGATTTATGTGATGACGATGAGATAAACAAAGTCATTCTCTAGAAGAGAGGGTGGCTCAACAAAGAAGGAGAATTTTTCAACGATGAGTTGAAGCAAACAGTGAATAAGATTGTAATAAAAAGTAGACATAAATTTCTTGTTTGTACATATATGATATATGTATATATTTAAAGTTATTATTATATTTGGATGCATGACAGGATGATTATATTGTGCAAAAGAAGGATGGTAAGTTGTCCTTTACCAAATCATTTGAAGATATTCTCACGAAGACCTTGAATTCTAACGAACATGGTGGGCGTATGAGAGGCATAGGAACAAATGTCACTCCATCATCCTTCTTCAAGGTTGCTAGAGAGACGGTGCAAGTCGATAAGGATGCTTATGATAGGCAACAGGAAGAGTTTATGGAGGCAAAAGCTATGATTTCTGAGCAAGGGGAAAGAATAGAAAAATTGGAAGCAATGATGTATAAACAATGTGGATGAGAATTTGAGAATGAGGAGAAGGCTAGCTGTTCAATCAAAGCCCAATGCCCCCTCGGTATATAACCTGAAGTTGAACTTCAAAAGAGCCTCTCAAATGAAGAACTTGATGATGATGATGATGATGATGTGAAATTTATTGAGAAGGGTTCGACTTTACAGGTGAAATATATATTTCACATTGATATTATTATCTCATCGTTAGTATCTAATGGGGCTTGTAAAGTAATATATGTTGATGATTCATGAATTGTTTGTCATATAGGGTAAAGCAGTGATGTTGTTATTGGAGCCTAACGGAAAGATTGTTGCATATGGGACAATCGTTTCTGTTAATGGACCTTGCAACTTTATTGATGATGTTCCATTACCCATGAATTTCATGAGGATCGCCATTGATAAAGCAATTGATCAAGCAGCACCACTACCTGTTTCAATCCTAGCTACATGTCAGTGTATTGGTGATGCTATAGGTGGTCATGTGGCTTGGCCTGTACACTTGATCAACGTGCAAGATGAGGTAAACATGATAAAGTGGTGTCTAAATTTTGTACACTTTTAAAGTATATCACATATCTAATATATATGTTTGCATCTACATATGTAGAAGACTAGGAAGGAAAAAGTTGGCAACAGAAAAGAGAAGTCCAAGTTACAATCACCCAATGTGCCAAGACCCTTACACATCTTATATAGTTATTTTCAACGTCTTGACGAAACAGAGAGTGTGATTTTAGAATTAGTTATTGATATATTTGGCATGGAGCATACAGTCTATGTTAACCGCGATGACATAATTCCCTTTTGTGAATTGATGTCAATCACAGACACTTGCATAGTTGTGTATATGTGGTAAGCTTTCAATCGAATTGGACTTTATTTATGTGTTTCATTAATTTAGATTTCATCATTTTTTTGTGATATTTTCCAATTGTAGGAATCTATATAGAAAGATGCAGGAAAAGATGTTGCTGCAAGATTTCAGATTGGTGGATTCAGTGCCCGTGGAGTATGTGCCATCAAGAAATCAGAATAAAAATTTCATCCAAGAGCAGTTGAATAAAAGGGCTTCCTACTTAACCAGTAGGCTAATTGGTACCTCAACTGGCCAATTGATTGTTGTGCCATGCAATGTTGGGTGAGTAAGAATAACATTACATATCACTCTCACTTGCTTATTTTGAGAACTGGTAGGATCCATGCACTAATTATATCTCTTTATGTAGTTTTCACTGGATTTTGAATATCATCAATGTTGAAAAGGAGATTATTTTTTTGTTGGATCCTCTTGGTCACCGCATTTGTGATGAAGATTGGAAATATGTTGTCAACATGTAAGTTTTTTTATTTCTTTTCTTACCTTTGTTGAAACATGGATTTATTTTGATGTGGCAATACAATTAACTCTTATATGCATGAAGGGCCTTGAAAATGTATAATATGGAGGCGGGAAGGAAAAGGAAAAAACAACTAACATGGGAAGTTGTCAAGGTATGCTCTTGTGTTTAGAAACTATTTCACTATCCTCGAAGGAGTTATTTATGTTGGATCGTAGAGTTCACTAGAGGGGGTGAATAGCGATTGAAAAATTCGTAACAAAGTCAATACGTAGTGGAAATATGAAAGACACAATGCTAACAAAAACCAATTTTACTTGGTTCAGAGCCTTCGTCAACTCCTACTCCAAGGCATGCACTCGTCAAGTGCTTTCATTGGACAATTCACTAACAGTTCGCAAAAAATATTACAGATATAAGTACAAGAACTCTTAAAAGAAATACCGACAACAATTGAAAAGAACTTGAGCCACAAGTTGTCGGAGAAGTTTCACAGCGTCGCAAGAGCAGAGTGCAATAGAGCAATAGTGGAAAGAAGTTGTTCATCGTAGCTCTGGAGGAAGGCTCCATTTATAGGAGTTCTCCGGGCGCCCGGATCCCTTCCGAGCACCTGGACCATGATGTTGCCCCAGCTAATAAGCACGCTCCACGTTACGACGAGGATAAGTTTTGCCTTCCGAGCGCTTGGAGTTGGTCCGGGCGCCCAGATCCCTTTCGGGCGCCCGGACCAACTCCGAGCGCCCGGATCCCTTCCGGGCACCCGGACCACAATTTTCCAAAAAATCATTTTCCTGCAAGAAAATGTCAGTCTGGGGCAAAATACAATTTATACTATCCTGTAAAACAAAGTGTTAGCAGAATTATATTCAAACAAAGTAGTAATTAGATTCTGTCTCTACGAGACCAAAATCAAGTCAAGATCTCAACTTAGATTTTCAAAATAGATCTAAGTTGGATTGATGCCTACTGCTCCCTTGAACGGAGGACGCGCTCTCACCAAGTCACTCCCCTCCAGTGACTTACCTTAACTTACCTGCCAGACATCCGGTCAGCTCGTCGACCTGTCTAAACTTTGTGTCAGCTATCAAGTCAGCCCGTCAACCTAGCTGAACTTCCCTGCAACACTAAGTTAGCACAATAGATAAAACAGTGTTAATAGAATTCATGTATAGCCTAAGGTTATCTCCCCCTAGGGTTGCCTTCACTAGGACTTCCATTGCCTGACTTCACTCATCAGGACTTCCTCCACCTAGCTTCACTCACTAGGGCCTGGCTTCACTCACCACGACTTCTACCACCTAGCTTCACTCACTAGTGCCCGGCTTCACTCACCAAGACTTCTACCACCTAGCTTCACTCACTAGGGCCCGACTTCACTCACCAGGACTTCCACCACCTAGCTTCACTCACTAGGGCATGACTTCACTCACCAGGACTTCTATCACCTAGCTTCACTCACTAGGGTCTGGCTTCACTCACCAGAACTTTCACCTTGCCTAACATCCAGTTAGGACTAGTCACTCAGTAGACTTCTCACCCGCCTATCCTTTGGTTAGGACTTACATTTGCTAGTCATCTAGCCCTTACTAAACTTCTCTCTTCCAAACATCAAGTCTTGTTTGGATCAACCCTTGGTCAAACTGACCAGACTTAGGTATATTGTCAAACATCGAAACCCTAAAGGTCGACTACACCAACAATTTAAATATTTCTTTTCTAACATAGGCTCCTCGATAACCGGATTCAGAGCAATGTGGTTTTTATATCATGCGATATATGAAAGATATAATTGAAAATTTTGGAGTTGGCGACAAGGATTCAATTCCATCAATGGTAATAATACAATATCTTCCATTTTCCATATTTGATTTGAAAACTAACTCATTAGTGCCTTTTTGCAAAGTTCTTAGTTTGAGCTGAAATTTGTATGTTTATGGCTGAATCACTCAAATCATGGTGTTTGTCTATTATATTGATCTTTATGTTTTATATTACTTGCTGATCACGGATACCTTTGTTTGAATGACAAAGTAGTTATTGTGATCACATCAAATGCCAAGTTAACTTATCAAATGCCAAGTTTGAATAACAAAGTAGACCTCTAGCTCATCAAATAATTACCATTGTTGAATTTAATTTATCTGTTCCAGGCTTTGACTTGATATATCTATCTTATTTCTCTTCTCTCAAGCTCTAACATTATGTTTTCAATTTGGGGTCTTTTCAGTTGGTAGAAGCTTTGATATATGAAAGTATTGCTGGTAGATTTTGGGATTGCATTCTTGCCTTTTTATTCTTTCCGATGTGTGCTATTTTTTCTTCAGCAACTTCCACGAGCTACAAAATGGAAAAGTATGCTCATACCATTAGCTACATCTATGATTCAATTGATATCTAATGAAGGAAGAAAGAATAGTTAGAAATTCTATTACATTTTAGAGATATATATGGTTTTGAAAAGAATATATCTATATATATGTGTGATATATTTTGTATGCTATGATGGGCGTCTAGATATTACCGTATGGTGGATAGAAATAGGAAAGGTTGTACTTTGTACAAAGTAAATTTTTTTGAGCTTATTTGATTTTGTGTGTTGAAAGATAGTTGATTTGGACTTGGATTGCTTTGCACAGTATCTATCATATTATTTTGGTAATGGCAAATTGTTGGACAGTAATGTTGGAACCCCAAAGTTATTTTGATGTGATCAAATAAGTTAAGATAGGTCTTATGGTATTTTGACCCTGTGTCTAAGTGTGCAGGAGCTTAGGAACACAGGAAGTCGAGCGGAAGATGCGGCTAGCGAGAAGGACGGCACGAAGAGAGAGCCGACGGGCTCGGTGCGTCCGAGGGATGATGTGCCGCGGAAGAGTACCCCGGCAGACGACAAGAAAGCGTGCGCTGGTTCCGAGGGACGAGAAGTCAGAGCGGAAGATTGCTTGGAGAGCAAGAGACGCAGCTAGCGAGAAATACAGTACGGGAGAGAGAGCCGACAGGCTCGGTGCGTCCGAGGGACGAAGAGCTGCAGATGAGTACGCTGGCAGACCAGAAGGAACCACGCGTCGACTCTGAGGGACGAGAAGCTGGAGAGGAAGGTTGCTCGAGGAGAAGGCCGGAACTTGGGTTCGGGTGAGCCCTATTCCGGATGGTCAAAATCACCCAAGCTAGTGGAGCCAGAGCGAGAAACCCAGACCGAGACGAGCTGAACCGAAGCAAAGGTCGCGGATCGAGAAAAGTCAACCCTATTGACTTTCTTGGTCTAGGCAACCAGACCTGGATATTTTTCAGATCGCGGTCAAAATCGTGATCTGTACGTTGGGGGATAAAATTTTATCACCCCTAGGGCGCCCGGAATCCTTCGGGGTGCCCCGAACAGTGCTATAAATATAGCACTGATCAGCACAGTTTATTGAATTCACTTGTAATCCATTTCTCTGTGCTTTACTTTTCTGTTTGTACTGTTAACGCTATAAGAGACTACTTCGCCCGAAGGAGACATCAGAATGCGCCATATTTTCCTTGGATTAGCAATCTCTGATTGCAAACCAAGTAACTTCCTTGTGTGTGTTTGCTTTTTATTAGTCTTTTTATTTTAATCACAAGTGCTTTTATTTAGTTGAAAATCTAAGAAAGGGTTGTTTTATTTTCTAGGGAAATTCACCCCTCCCCTCTTGCCAGCCTCTAAAGGGACCAATAAGTGGTATCAGAGCTAGGAAGTCTCAGAAGGACTAGCTACCGACTGAAGCAACAAAACGATGGTCGGAGCTAGCGTCTACCCACCAACATTCGAGGGGGAGTTTACTTTTTGGAAGCAACGAATGAAGGTATATCTTAACACAGATTTTGATATTTCATTAATTGTGAAATTTGGTTATGAAGCACCAAAGACAACAAATGGAGAAGAACTCGAGGAATATCTCTAGACCGATAAGCAACGTGACGAGTATATGGCAAACGCTCGGGCAGAATTTCACCTTCTAAGCGTAATACCAGATGAAGATCTCGACAGAATCGGAGAATACAAAAACGCAAAAGAACTTTGGGAAAAGTTCTTGAAGATTACGATGAAATAGCTGAAGTCGAATCCAACTCCTCGATGGACACCAAGTCACCATCAGAACAATCCGAGAATGAGGAAACTGCCGAGACAGCCGAATTCCATCACGAGGGCACAGAAAGCTCATCCCAGATGAGCATCAATGAAGGGAGAAAATCTTCGGAAGAAAGCAATTCAACAGGGCGAGAATCAACGGCCGACAAGGTAAGTCAGGTATGGTCTCCACCTCCTGACCAGTTGATTGATTCAATCAAAACGTTGCCACAAGATTTTTACAAATTACAAATTATTTTTTCAAAATAATTTTTTAAAGTAGAAACATCATCAAAAGATTTCTTCGAATTAAGAAATATATTGTCAAAAGATTTTTACAAATCAGAAATTAAGTTGTCAAAACGTTCTTGTGAATTAGAAAAATTAACAAAGAATCTTGACAAACTAATAATAGTAAATAACATGATACAATTTTCTGCATACTTAATATTGTTTGCTTCAAATCTGAAAAATTATGATTTGAGAAATTATGATAGACTAAAATGGAAATTTAAATATCATAGTGTAAAAAATAGAGTATTTGATCAAAATTAAAACTTTATACTTAGCGCTTTCAGTGAGAAAATTAAACAGTTAGTTTCCTTATGAGGCTTTGTCTAAGGAAATGATTGTTGCTCCAATAACCAAGAAGGCCTAGTGCCTCACCACTACCTGGAAGCCAAAATATTGAAATAAAATGTTTAATTAACTTTCTGGTAAAACATTAAAATTAGACTTAATTAATGCTTTAAAAAAAATTTATCAAACATTTTTTTAAATCTTCAAAAATATTTTTACACTTAGAAAATTCTCAAAGATTTAAATTGAAAATTTTTTTATAAAATATCTAACTTAGAAATGTTTTTTTAGAAAATCAGTGAAATAATTTTTAAAATATTTTTTAAGTTTTAACCCTTAGATTTTTTTTGGAAGCCCATTTTTTATGTGATCAAAAGGGGAGAAGAAAAAGTATAAGTCTAGGGGGAGATAGAGATTGTTATTTTTAAAATTTTCCTATCTGTTTGCACTTTATTGCAATATTAATTGTTTTATTATTATGTCTTATTACCCTAGCTTAACTTGGGTTGCTCACATCAAAAAGGGGAAGATTGATGGAACCCCAAAGTTGTTTTGATGTGATCAAACAAGTTAAAATAGGTCTTGTGATATTTTGACCCTGTGTTTAAGTGTGCAGGAGCTTAGGAGCACAGGAAGTTGAGCAGAAGACGTGGCTAGTGAGAAGGACGGCACGGGGAGAGAGTCGACGGGCTCGATGAGTCCAAGGGACAAGGCGCCGTGGAAGAGTACCCCGGAGGACGAGAAGGAAGCGTGCAGTGGTTCCGAGGGACGAGAAGCCGGAGCGGAAGATTGCTCGGGGAGCAAGAGACGCAGCTAGCGAGAAGGACGGTACGGGAGAGAGAGCCGACGGGCTCGGTGCAATGACAGAGTAAACGGGATGCTGTCGGAGTACTCCTGTCCTGTGACCCCAAATCATAAATGGGGGAGCTCAATGCTCTCATCTCCCGGTACACGATGACGGGGAGGATATCTCTGCCGGCTACCACGCTGAGTCTCCTGACCAACGGAGCCAAACAAAGTCCACCATCTGCCGGCTACCACGCTGCTACCCTAAATGCCAACGGAGCCAAACAGAGCGGAACTGACTGCCGGCTACCACGCTGAGTCGCCTGACCAACGGAGCCAAACAGCAGAACCGCCACACACCAGCCAGATATACAAATCCATGGGTGATGTGTGCAGTACATGTAACTGGCGATGAGCTCAACCAAAGTAGAGCCGACAATCGCACAGCATGCAATCATGATGCATGATACTGAACATGGCAATCTCATGAATAACATGGCATGATCCATATAAATAGATACAAAGTGTGTACCACAAGAAGACGTATCAAATAGAAGGTACACAAATCGAAGAGGGTATCAAATAAACCCTAGATCCAGAATATAACAGAGCATGTGGTTAGGTCACTACCTAAGACATATGTGATCAGGTAGATAATATGCAGTGCAGCATAAATAAACAAACAAACATGTAACTAATCATGTAGCGACCAACCGAAACAAACAGATAACACAATTATTGTTATATGTTAAACATATTATCATGCATATCAAAAGACATAAGTCAAAGTACCCGCCTCCAATAAAGTGGTCCAAATCCGACTCCGAGATACTCGTCTCGCGTCAAGATCCTGTGTTAAACAAACAAATATATATTTTTTTATTTAGCTAAATCCTACTGAATAGCTAAATAAACAAATCTCTAAAATTGAATTAGGGCAAAACCCTAATCAATAACTAATAATCCATGCATACAACCTTACACTAATCTTGTATCAACATGTTTCAATTAATGACATTCTAATCACACTCAACATTCAACTACAACCTTTAAACTAAAAACATGTCTTACTACATGTTCCAAACTAAACTCATCTACAGCATACTCAAGTATCAAATTACACTAATCAATCACTCTATACGTACCTCAATTCACACACTGCTCTAGATCCGCAACCAACAAGTAGCTGTTGGAAAGAAGGCTGCCGGAACCAAGAACAAGCAAGCCTCACAGCACACAACCTCACTGCTGCAATCAAAACGGATCAATAGCAGATCAATCAATCCAATGACACACCAATGGAACAAGAACCTCACCTTGTTGGCTATGACCTAGGGCACGACACAGAGAAGGGAGGAAGTGAAATCTGTGGCCACCGACGGCTGTGTACCCTAACTAGGGCACGGCTTGGAGCAAAGAGGAGAGAATCGGGCTGGGGGCTTGATCGGCCGTAGTCCTGTGCTCGATCTCTCCGTGGCCAGGGCAACAGGGAGTCGACTGTGGCCCTAGTCACCGGCGGCAGAGGAGTAGAAGGAAAAACCGCTCGGGATCAGGGAAGGAAGTTAGGACACGCACGGAAGACCGGCAGCACTTCCGTCCGGCGTCGACACTGTGCAGAGTAGAGGAGAGGCGGCTCTCGTCGCCGGCGGCAGAGGGGAGAGTGTGCGCACGCGAGAGAGATGAGGAGAAGATCGGGTTTGGGAGAGGAAACCGGCGCGAGGAAGAAGGAGAAAAGGAACGGGCGGAGAAGGTGTCGAGCACGGGGAAAAAAAATAAGAGAAAAAGAAAAGATAAAGGAAAAATAATAATAAAACTTTTCCTCATTAAAACAGGGTAGTCTAAACAGGCTTTTCCGTGCCCCGTTTTTATCCCCGTTAACTCGTCCGTACGAGCTCCAAAAAATTCCCGAAAAATTCCCAAAAATTCTGGAAAATTCTCTTATTAATATTCGCCTATTTTCCGGTATTTTACATTCTCCCCCACTAATAAAAAATTTGGTCCCCAAATTTCGTTATCTACCATCAGCTAGTACTAACAACAGATATAAAGTATATATGCTGAACGGTAAATAAATCACATACCTCAAGTGAAAAGATAGGGATATCGAGCTCGGATCGTATCCTCGAGCTCCCGAGTAGCCTCCTCATCCGAATGATGCTGCCATCCGACTTTAACCAGCCGGATAGTCTTGTTCCGCAATTGACGCTCTTTCCGATCTATAATCCATACCGGAATCACCTCACAAGTGACGTCAGGCTGAACGAGAACTGAGATATCTGTCAGCACATGTGTCGGGTCAGGTACGTATCTCCTCAGCATAGATACGTGGAATACATCGTGAACGCCTACCAAAGACGGCGATAGTGCCAACCGATAAGCTACCGCTCTAATCCTTTCCAAGATCTGGAAAAGTCCAATATATCGCGGAGCTAGCTTACCTCTGAGGTCAATCTCTTCACCCCTTTCTTGGGTGAAACTCGCAAAAATACCTGGTCACAAATGGAGAACTCTAAGAGTCTCCCACTCCGGTCAGCGTAACTCTTCTAGCAGTCATATGCCTCTAACATCTTCTGTCCGATAGTATGGACCACTTTGCCTCACGTTGAGCTCTATGAGGTCCCAACAACTGGGCCTCTCGGATTCTCGTCCTGATTAACGACTGAGCAACTATGGTAACAAGACTACCCTGCTCGGTCTATCCCTGCTCCTCAAGGTCTAACTCGGAGAAACCCCGAATCAAGTTTGTTACCACTACTCAGTGGCAAACTAAAGTCCCTCTAGACTTCTGGCTAAGTGCATCGACAACCACATTAGCTTTTCCCCGGTGATAGCTAATGGTACAAATCATAATCTTTCAGAAACTCCAACCATCTCTTCTGTCGGAGATTAAGTTCCTTCTAAGTGAACAGATATTTGAGTCTCCGATGGTCAGTGAAAATCTCAATGTAATATCATACAGGTACTGCCGCCAAATCTTCAGGGCAAAAATAACAGCGGCCAACTCCAGATCGTGAACTGAGTATTTTCTTCTCAGGCTCCCTCAACTATCGAGAAGCATATAAGAATACTCTACCGTGCTGCACCAGAACAACACTCATACCCTGTAGAGACGCGTAGGTGTAGAGGACAAATACGTCCTCTTCCGAAGGTAAAAACCAAAAATCAAAGCCGACACTAATCTCCGCTTCAGCTCCTAGAAACTGGTCTTACAATCCTCAATCCAAGTAAACTTCACGCCCTTCATGGTCAAGCGTGTAAGTAACATAGCAATATGTGAGAAACCCTCAACGTATCTCCGGAAATATCGAACCAAACAGAGGAAGTTGCGAGCTTCCGGTACAGATTCTGTCTAATCCCAACGGTAACAACCTCTATCTCCTGTGGAACCACGGTATACTACTACTGGTGACCGTGTGTCTCAAGCATCTCGTAGGAGACAACTAAATCAGCACTACTGATAATCACATATAGACGTTCTCATCGAAACATCTCTAGATCTATGCAAGGGTGATGTGCGTGACTCACCGCGGATCCGAATTAGATCACAACATCGTCCACAAAGACAATGGAAACCTATCCAAACATCCTCGACAAACTAGGATCATCAGGCACTAAATACATCTAAGGCACTGTAAGCCTATATGGCAAAACCCAAGACACAAAATGTCTGTATCACAGATATTCCTATCCATAAGATCTCTGATAATAAGTCGAAAATCTGATCATCCATAACATAAATCACCAAAGAATAAATCCTCCAGTGTGAGAGCAACGCTCCATCACAGGAAACATCACATATGTGGGAGCAACGCTCTACCACAAGAAATCCTCAATATGTGGGAGCTACGCTCCACCACAAATAATCTGAAATAGGTATCTGCAATAAATATAGGAGCTATGCTCCACTACCAGCAATTCGTAATATGTGGGAGCAACGCCCCACCATAAAACAATATATAAGTGCACCAAGGCACCTAACTATCCAGCTAAAGACTATACAAGATCTCTCTACCACAAATCACTGTGGTTAACCTAGGCTATAACAACCTAGTAAACTAATCAAATCCATCATCAACTCTATCAGCATCCTAGTGGGTCATCCACTGATAGGAGAATTAGTTGATGGGTAAGTCCAACAATGACATAATGCAGACAATCCACATCCTGCATTCAGCATAAGTAAAATCATCATACTGCTACCAATGTATACACCTAGCACACATGCTCACACAACATATGTATGATCAACAAAATCCTCCAATTATTATACACCAAACATACTCACATCTCAGGTATATTCAGTATGATACATCCAACAATACATACCGAACACGTGTGCAAAATCAACATCGGTAAAATCAACAATACACCTCAAACAGCACTCACATAACATATCATATAACCGACATATGCTTCCAATAAAACATACTAAACCCAGGTGCACTCACATATCAAACATAATCAAAAAGATACCTCAGATACCACATCAAACACATATGTACATATCACAACTCAGATTAAATCGACAAAATGCCTCCATCAAAACACCACCGATGTACTTATACTACATCTCGGATTTAATCAACAAGCTATCTTCAATAATACCTCCGGATACATACTCCGAACTACATATCTATAATCCACAAGGAGCCTTCAAACCACATCAGAACATGGATACATATACTACTTGCAAATGGACAGTCTACCACAGGACTCCTACAACCCAAAACAATCATGATATACATGCAACATAGACATGCAAAATCAGCATACCAGCTCAATCAAAGAGACCAACCTTATGTTACCAACACTCATGGGTTACGGTATATCTAAACAAAATTCATGCATATGTATCAAGCATGAATACATCAATCCAAAGCAACCCAAAATAAAGCAGCCTAATCATCCAGTAACAACCCTGCTCTAAGTTCAAAGGAACTAATATCGGACAAGAAAAATATACACAGCCGTGGTATAACATTGCAAGTCAATGTCATACCCTACCAAGACTATATCAAATGGGAAGAATTTTATCATCACAAATCCAAATGTACTCTCCCAGTATACACTAGTAACGAGTGTATCCCATAAGTGTTAAGCAATTAGCTCTACACTTCCTTACATCAACGGGTCACATATCCCAATGCACCCTCTAAGTTATCCCACCAGGTATATACAATCCATGGTCAAAGTCTTCATGAAATAGGATACATCGATCCTTTATCACCTATCCAAGCCGACAATGATATATGGCTAAATCAGTCATTTCCACGTCAGTACAAAACAAGTACTCAAAGGTGCTCTAGATACATAACTAAGCACAAACAACCTAAAGGTTCAAACCTCTAAGAATAGAGTATGACAATCCTCTACTGATCAACCAACAAAACTAAATCATTCATCTACTAACTAATCAAGAATACCTTAATCCTCCACAAGCAACTAAGGTATATCAAACCACGATCAAATGGTATACTACATTATCAAATAACTAAATCAGTTCATGGGTCAATTCAACACTAATACATCATCTCAAACTAGAGAATGTCAATCCACATAATATCATATGAATAAATGTGTACGACCCAAAAGAAAAAGCTAGAATTCAATATCATCAAGACACCCTCATTTTTTTTTTATCCTCAAAAATATCAGCCCACTAATATCAGATGAATAAGTCTCTACTCTCCATGAGGGTAAGTTAGCATTCAAAACATCAAATCATTATTTATCCACATAGTTTAATATCAGATGAAACAAATATCAATTTTATCATCCTGTTAACTAACCACAATTAACCAGATTTATTAAAATCAAAAATCTCATAGGCACATAAACTCTCTAGCTTCCAATTTATAATCTGATCACCAATTATTAACATCAACCTGTGAACACCATACAGGATACTCACTATTTCACCATCAACAACAACCCAAATAATAGATCATCAAAATAGTTGACACTAATAGATCATCAAAACAAATATCCAGTAATAGATCATCAGACAACCACATAACATTTACTCTCACAAACCATTAGAAATCAACATATCACAATATCTGATCTCCCAATATCCCTCAACCTCAAATCATTCTCAACAATGATCAAACATGGTAACCCCCAATGATCAATTTCCATCGTACCTGGTACCCTAATATCCAAAAGATATGAGTATAAACTCTCCTGGCTAAGTCAACAGGAATATGTAAGTATCATCGACTACCCAGCCAACAATAGCAGAGGCTGATATGTGCCTCCATCCCCAAATAGTAGTAACAGAAGCTAAAACTACTGATGGTATGATATGAAAAATCACCAGAGACTATAATCCTTGATCTCTATGAGGGTCGACCCAAAATCAGTGGCTAACCCATCACATGTAATATGGCTACAACAACCAGACATGTACTAAAGATAAAGTGCTAATACATGTCATCACTATCATAAAATAAACATCATACCTATTTGTTGTCTGGAGATGTTCCGTCGCTGTCCTGTCCCCAACCTTTGACCTCAAACTCCGAACGAGAAACATCGTCGGAAATCCAAATAAATCCGAAACGAAAATCCGAAACATAACCATATCGAAAATCCGAAAATGCCCAGTTTGACTCACAAACCTGGCTAACCCAAATGTCCAGAATACTAACAACAGGTATCCGATAAATCTCCAAAACACCAAAAGCAGGTATCCATAACCTACTCTGATACCAATAAATTGGTATCAGATAAATCCCGAAAATCCAACAAACTGAAATAGATATCCAAAAATCCAGAATACCAAAAGCAGGTATCGTAACCTGCTCTGATACCAATAAATTGGTATCAGATAAATCTCGAAAATCCAAAATATAAAAATCCAACAAGTATCGCCCAACTTGGCGCTCTGATACCACTAAATTGTCTGATACCAATTTATTGGTATCAGAGCAGGTTACGATACCTGCTTTTGGAAACCGGAATTTTCCAATAAGGGAATTTTCCAGAATTTTGTAAAATACCGGAAATAGGCGAATATTAATAAGGGAATTTTCCAGAATTTTTGGATATTTTTCAGGAATTTTTCGGAGCTCGTATGGACGAGTTAACGGGGACAAGAACGAGGTCCGGAAAAGCCTGTTTAGGCTACCCAATTTAAGCGAGGAAAAGATTATATTTATATATCCTTTCCCTCTTTATTTCTTTATTTTCTTTTCCTTTGCTTTTGTCGCCGAACCCGAGCCAACCCCGCACCCTTTCCTTCTTCTCCCCGACGCCGCCGCGCCCTTCTCCTTCGGTGCCCTAACCGCCGGCCACTCGGCGGTTCTCTCCTCTCTTCTCCCACGCGTGCTTAAGCCGGACCAAGGGAGAAGCCGATTTTCTTCTTCTCTCTGTGCTCTTCTCCTCTGTGCAGCGTCGAAGCTTCTTCCTCTTCTCATCTCTTCATCGCGCCTCTTTTCATCTTCTCTTGTGCCCTAGAGAGCAGCGAGCCACCACCGCCACTCTTCTCTGTTGCACACCGCGAGCCGATTCCCTGTGCCCTAGCGCCGGCCTTCTGCCGCGACACTGACCCCTCTACCGTCGGCGACGAGCCACCTCTCCGACTCTCTCTGTGCCGGCGACCGAGTTTCCTTTCCTCCCCACGGCAGAGCACTCCGGCAGAGCACCACTCCTCCCCTTACTGTGCTGTGCCTAGTTTAGGTGCGGCCGAGCCTTCCTCTGTGTCCTAGGCTCCGGTTGAGAATCTGTGCGGTGGATTTTAGCAGCAAAGCTTTAAAATTTCAGCAGCTACGATCCTTGATTCAGCCCTGAGTAGAGAGTTGACAACCCTACAGCGGTGTTTGGTGATTGAGGTAAGAAGAATGATATCAGATTTGTAGTGATGCAAGTTTGATTTGTAGTTAGAGTTTGTGATTTGTTTATCTACCAGTCTTTGTAACTTAGCCAACATTGTTCACTAGCGATCCACAGCACCGGTCATTCTGTTTTGGGCAGGGAACCCCTTCGACTATGAGCCATCAGCGATCATCTTGGATTTGGGTGAGTTCTTATGATTGGTTTAGATTAAGTTATTGTGATGGACTATGCTTATTGCAAGTCCCAATTTGAATGGATTGGTTAAAAAATGATTATCATGTGTTGGATGGATTTTGGAAGAAAAGGATGAGATTGTTAGATTGGATTTATTGAGATTTTGGCTTGCATTGTCCGATCTACGATAAACCTAAGTGATTGATTGTATATTTATTTCAGGGTTTTGATTTGAGACAAGAGCTCTGATTAGAGGACATACGATCTATTGGAGGCGGGTACCTCTTGACTTATCTTTTATGATATTGTCATTGGATATGCATAGTATTTTATAACTACATGCAAGGAACATGTTTGCCTTTGGTATGTCACTGTTTGATATCCATAGCATGTTAGGTTTGTCACCTGTGATGTATCCGTGCTTATATCTCGTGATTTGTTGCCATGATTATCTTGTTACCATGAGTATCTTAGTTTCTAGAGTGACATACCATGCTTACTAAGGTTAGGATTAGGATTTGGATTGTTGTTTCTGGCCTGTGTATCTAGATTGTCTGATACTTAGGTTTTATGTCATGACTGGCTTGTGTACCTCTATTTGTATATCATATATGATTTGTGTACCTAGACCTTGATTCTTGATATGTGCATATTGTTGGTACATATGTTATGGAAGGAGATATGTTTAGGATCTAGGTTGTTATACCATAGAGGACCTGTATGCCCTAGATCCGTGGATTGACCTACTGATACCGTGGGACCCATATTATATATATATGGATATGGTTATGTTGATTTGTTTATGACTAAGCTTAGTGTCATGCATCATGATTGCATGCTGCGCGATTGTCGGCTCCACTATGGTTGAGCACATCGCCAGTTACATGTACTGCACACACCACCACTCATGGATTTGTGGTATATCAGGCAGGTGTGTGGTGGTTCTACTGTTTGGCTCCGTTGGTCATATGACCTAGCGTGGTAGCCGGCAGTCAGTTCCGCTCTGTTTGGCTCCGCTGGCATTTAGTGTGGCAGCGTAGTAGCCGGCAGACGGTGGACTCTGTTTGGCTCCGTTGGTCAGGAGACTCAGCGTGGTAGCCGGCAGAGATATCCTCCCCGTCATTGTGTACCGGGAGTTGAGAGCATTGAGCTCCCCCATTTATGATTGGGGTCACAGGACAGGAGTACTCCGACAGCATCCCGTCCACTCGGTCACTCATCAGGAGTAGTGACGACAGAGTGCACGGTTGTCACAGCCCTACCCACTCGGTCTCACCATTTGTGTGTGAGATGACTGACTGGCGTCAGGGGTGACCAGGACGCATCATTAGCATCATATGCATTGATGTATTTATATTATTGTGATTGCTGCATTTGGTTGCTGCATTTTGGTTGGATGCATACCTTTGACCTGCATACAGGATTATTGACACTTTCGGTTTGAAGACCCTTTTGTCTGGATAGGAGTTCCTGGTGAGTACAGCTTCCTCAGTTACCTTTCAGTTTTGCATATTCCCTATATATATGATTAGGAAGCTGTATTCCATGTTGGTTGCTGTTAGATATATCTTACTACTCATGTCCATTGGTATTCGCTGAGTTGTTGAACTCACCCCCGTTGACACTATCTTTTTCAGGTACCAGGTTTGGTTTTGGTGTCGCTTGGAGTATCCTGTCTGCTGGTCCCCACGTCACATCAGAGGACTTATCGGTTTCACGTATGTTTTTGTTTGTTTTATGTATCGGTTTGTTTAGCTCTGTACTCTGGTTTTATTTTTGGAGTGTTGACGTTGTTATGTGGTATTTTGTATTTATGTTATTAGTTGTGTAAGTCTAGCCGGCTAGCAGTTTTGTGTTTTGGTTTTGGTACAGCCGAGTAGGCTGAATTTGATATTAACTGCGTGGTGTTTGTTTTCTTTTATTGTTATTATTCCAGCCGCATGTGGCTGAGGTATATAGTGTTATTGTTCGTCGTACAGGGGAGATGCTGCCGAAATTTCTTCGGACAGAGACTCCTCTGGGGCGTGACAATTTAGTGGTATCAGAGCCGGTATACGATACTTGCTATGTGTTTTGGATTTTCGAGATTTATCTGATACCAATTTACTTGGTATCAGAGATTGGCTTACGAGTCTTATTTTTCCGGTATTTCGGATTTTCTGTTTTGGTCTTCTCGATGTGACTTTTCGGGTTTTGGGACCTGGCAGCAGCAGGACATCTCCAAGCTATAGGAGGTATGTTAGTATATACTGTTATCCTACCTTTCTGTTAGTATATGCACTGTTGAGTATTATAGTTTATGACATGTATTAGCACTCTTTACTAGTACCTGTCTAGTTGATATATCATACATTTTATGCATTAGGTAAACCACTGATGATGATCGACCTTGATAGAGGTTAAGGGTTATAGGCTTTGGTGATTTTACATATCATACCCCTAGTAGCTTTAGCTTCTGTTACTACTAGTTGATTAGAAGATCGACGCACATACCAGCCTCTGCTATTATTAGCTGGATAGTGAATAGTATCTATATATTCATGCTGACTTAGCTAGTAGAATACCATATTACCTCAGTTAATTACATCAGTAAATATTGGTTTACTCTTGTTAGATTGATCAGTAGAAGTCTGATTTACACTTGTTGATTTGGGTAGTCGTGTATTGATATATCATAGTTGCTTGAAGGGGATTAAGGTATTCTTGATTAGTTAGAAGATGATTGATTTAGTTCTGTTGGTTTGATCAGTAGAGGACAATTATACTCTATTTTTAGAGGTTCGAATCTTTTGATTTTTCGTGCTTAGTTGGATATTATGAGCACATTGAAGTACATGACTGTTACTGACGTGGGAAAAGACGGAATTAGCCGTATATCGTTGTTGGTTTGGTCAGTCTTTAGAGGATTGATTTATCCTATTCCGTGGGTACTTTAAATTTAGACTGTAAGTACCTTGTAGGATAACTTAGAAGGTGGCGTAGGGTTTGTGTGGTAGATTGGATTTAAAATATGTTGATTATGCATATTTATGTGGTGTGTAGATATGATTATTGTGTGTTGTAGGAGTCCTGTGATAGACTGACCGATTGCATCATTAAGCTTATGCTGATTGTAATATTCGAGGTATCTTGTTGATTATATTTGATTTGTGGATACACTTGTGTCAATTAGACTTTATTGGAAGTATTATGTTGATCATACTCAAGGTGTATGTATATATATGGGGTGAGTATTATTGGAGGTATATTGTCGATTATACCTACGTTGATTTAAGCACACGTGTACGGTATGTGATGTTGGAGGTATTATACTGAATATACCTGAGTTGTGTATATGTTTAGTGTACAATAATTGGAGGATTATGTCGATTATACCTATGTTGTGTGTGCACATGTGCCAGGTGTATTGTTGGTAGTATCATGAGGATTCTACTTATATTGAATGCAGGATGTGGAGTGTCTGCATTATGTCATTTGTTGGACTACCTTGTCAACCCATTTTCTTATCAGCGGGTGACCCACTACGATATTAATAGAGTTGAATATAGATTTGATTTGCTTACTGGGTTGTTATACCCTAGGCTACCCACAATAATTGGTGGTAGAGAGATCTCATTCAGACTCTAGCTAGATAGTTAGGTGCTTTGGGCACTTATGTATCGTTTGTGGTAGAGCATAGTTTCCACATATTCTGGATTCCTACATATTGCGGATTGTTTGTAGCGGAGCATTGCTCCCATGTTTATTGTAGATATATATTTTGGATTATTTGTGGTGGAGCGTTGCTCTCACATATGGAGGATTTCTTGTGGTAGAGCATTGCTCCCATATATGTGGTATTTTGTGTGATGGAGCGTTGCTCTCACACTAGAGGATCTATTCTTAGGTGATTTATGTTGTGGTGATATTCTTTGATGGTAGACTCTTAATCAAGATGTTGAGTGGTCCTTTGAAATTTGGATGGTAATTCTTTAATTGTAGATATTTTAGTATCTAAATGATGAGATTGACGTATTCCTTAGACATTGTTTGTATAGTATTAGTAGAGTTTTATACTCATATCTTTTGGATATTAGGGTACCCGATACAATGAAAAATTGATCATTGAGGAGTTATCATGTTTGACGATGGTTGAGGAAGGTTTGAGTTTGACAGATTATATTTGATTGAGTTCAGTTGGTGAGTGTTTTTACACTTGTATTTAGTTTACGATTACACTTTGATTTTTCATCGTCAATGATATTGAGAATATGTGGATGCAACAATTAGTATACATTCTGTGTTTTATTTTTAATGAGTCTCCCAGAGCTCTTATGTCGGGTTTACTTGAAGAAGAGGAAGCAGGAGATAAAGGGAGCATTTTAGGTGAGGGAAAGAGAACAAGATCATATTATTTTACTTCTGTTCATTTTCAGCTACCCTGATTAAACTTGGATGGAACCTGAGTGAAGGAACTGATACTACTATTGTCTATTTGAGACTCAAAGTTCATCTCTTCTCTGTTGTCGATTTGAGTGGAAATAAAATGGAAATTTTAGACTTCTTTGTAGTTTGCTTGCTATTCCATTTTCCTTGGAGCAAGAAAAGCTGGTGGCTCTTTCTAACCTCCTCTTGGGAGTCATCTTTGCAGCAAGGGAGAAAACCTGACCATATAAATGAGTGTACTCTTTTGCACTAGGAATGATGGTCAATTTGCTAAGTAATAATTTGAGAAGTTGATAGGCTCATAAAAAGGTTAACATTCTTCATCAAATGAATTTGTAACTTGGTCATTTTGACTACAAGATTTTAGATTCGTATCAACATGAAGATTTTAAATTTTTGTGAACATGCGTTAATCAATTCCATGCGTTAGAGTGTTAAAAAAAAAAGGACATTTAAAGTGTAAGGTCTGCCTGTTGTTCAATTTTTCCAGAACATCAATAAAGCTGTAGGTTCTGAGTTACTAGAAGAGGTGAATAAAAGTATGAGGGTTGTAAAGCTTTTGGTTGGCAGTTTTAGTTGCTATTGGATATTCTTTGTATTGGTAAAAGATTAGGATTAAAAGCAGTAATTATGGAATGACCATGCCTAAGACATATTGGCTCTTCTAAGTATTTCCACTCATAAGCCTGCTGTTTGACATTCCATATACAGGTTTCAATTTCTTATAATGGTTTTGAGCAATAAATGCCTGGTGTGGATGTCAAGTTTCGACCATCATCTAGTTATTTATTTAACCCTTTTGACTTCAGTCAGTGGATCTGAAGCCATAGCATTGGTGATCTCTATGCCGAGCATGCATTTGTTGTATTGTGGGGAAATAAGTGATATGGCTATGGTGCCATATGTGCTTTTATAGTTTGGTTAATAAGAGATGGTTACTGATAGAAGCATGGAGGGTGTCACATGGATAATATTTATATATATTTGACAGTTCACCTACTGCCAAGATTTGAGGCATTCTTATTGATAGAACGACATGAAGAAAGACATCACGGAATTTGCAGTTAGATGTCTTGTTTGTCAGTAGGTGAAGGTTGAGCTCCAGAGACCTGTCGAATTTCTACAGAGAATTCCTGTTCCTGAGTGGAAGTGGGAACATATTACTATGAACTTTGTGGTAGTTTGCCGAGGAGACGATGAAGCTATGACACGATTTGGGGTAATCGTTAATCGATTAACTAAATCTACACACTTTTTAGTGATCCGGAATACTGATTCTCTGGATCGATTGGCAGATCTGCATTGTCGAGAGATCATCGGATTACATGGTGTTCCTTTGAGTATTATTTCGGATAGAGACCCCTAGTTCACGACTCGTTTCTGTCAGAGTCTGCAGCCGGTGGTAGGTTTTGTCGGACACCCACCCTCTGGGATGAGGTTGGAAAGGCCCAGTTGTTGGGACCTCATAGAGCCCAGCATGAGGCAGAGTTGGTCCGTACTATTAGACGGAGAGTGTCAGAGGCACAGGACTGCCAGAAGAGTTATGTTGATCGGAGTCGGAGACTTTTAGAGTTCTCCATTTGTAACCATGTATTTCTGCGAGTTTCACCCACGAAAGGGGTGAAGAGATTGACCTCAGAGGTAAGCTAGCCTGTGATACATTGGACCTTTCCAGATCTTGGAAAGGGTTGGAGCGGTAGCTTATCGTTTAGCGCTACCACCAGTTTTGGCAGGCGTTCACGATGTATTTCACGTATCTATGCTGAGGAGATACGTACCTGATCCGATGCATGTGTTGACAGGTGTCTCAGTTCCAGTTCAGCCTGACGTCACTTATGAGGAGATTCCGGTACGGATTCCCGACCGAAAAGAGCGTCAGTTGCGGAACAAGACTATCCGACTGGTTAAAGTCGGATGACAGTATCATTTGGACGAGGAGGTTACTTGGGAGCTCGAGGATACTATCCGAGCTCGATACCCCATTTTTTTCATTTGAGATATGTGATTTTATTTACCGTTCAGTATTTATACTCGTTACCTGTTGTTAGTATTTGCTGATGGTAGATAACGAAATTTGGGGACCAAATTTTTATAAGTGGGGGAGAATGTAAAATACCGGAAATAGGCGAATATTAATAAGGGAATTTTCCAGAATTTTTGGATATTTTTCAGGAATTTTTCGGAGCTCGTATGGACGAGTTAACGGGGACAAGAACGAGGTCCGGAAAAGCCTGTTTAGGCTACCCAATTTAAGCGAGGAAAAGATTATATTTATATATCCTTTCCCTCTTTATTTCTTTATTTTCTTTTCCTTTGCTTTTGTCGCCGAACCCGAGCCAACCCCGCACCCTTTCCTTCTTCTCCCCGACGCCGCCGCGCCCTTCTCCTTCGGTGCCCTAACCGCCGGCCACTCGGCGGTTCTCTCCTCTCTTCTCCCACGCGTGCTTAAGCCGGACCAAGGGAGAAGCCGATTTTCTTCTTCTCTCTGTGCTCTTCTCCTCTGTGCAGCGTCGAAGCTTCTTCCTCTTCTCATCTCTTCATCGCGCCTCTTTTCATCTTCTCTTGTGCCCTAGAGAGCAGCGAGCCACCACCGCCACTCTTCTCTGTTGCACACCGCGAGCCGATTCCCTGTGCCCTAGCGCCGGCCTTCTGCCGCGACGCTGACCCCTCTACCGTCGGCGACGAGCCACCTCTCCGACTCTCTCTGTGCCGGCGACCGAGTTTCCTTTCCTCCCCACGGCAGAACACTCCGGCAGAGCACCACTCCTCCCCTTACTGTGCTGTGCCTAGTTTAGGTGCGGCCGAGCCTTCCTCTGTGTCCTAGGCTCCGGTTGAGAATCTGTGCGGTGGATTTTAGCAGCAAAGCTTTAAAATTTCAGCAGCTACGATCCTTGCTTCAGCCCTGAGTAGAGAGTTGACAACCCTACAGCGGTGTTTGGTGATCGAGGTAAGAAGAATGATATCAGATTTGTAGTGATGCAAGTTTGATTTGTAGTTAGAGTTTGTGATTTGTTTATCTACCAGTCTTTGTAACTTAGCCAACATTGTTCACTAGCGATCCACAGCACCGGTCATTCTGTTTTGGGCAGGGAACCCCTTCGACTATGAGCCATCAGCGATCATCTTGGATTTGGGTGAGTTCTTATGATTGGTTTAGATTAAGTTATTGTGATGGACTATGCTTATTGCAAGTCCCAATTTGAATGGATTGGTTAAAAAATGATTATCATGTGTTGGATGGATTTTGGAAGAAAAGGATGAGATTGTTAGATTGGATTTATTGAGATTTTGGCTTGCATTGTCCGATCTACGATAAACCTAAGTGATTGATTGTATATTTATTTCAGGGTTTTGATTTGAGACAAGAGCTCTGATTAGAGGACATACGATCTATTGGAGGCGGGTACCTCTTGACTTATCTTTTATGATATTGTCATTGGATATGCATAGTATTTTATAACTACATGCAAGGAACATGTTTGCCTTTGGTATGTCACTGTTTGATATCCATAGCATGTTAGGTTTGTCACCTGTGATGTATCCGTGCTTATATCTCGTGATTTGTTGCCATGATTATCTTGTTACCATGAGTATCTTAGTTTCTAGAGTGACA
Organism: Zingiber officinale; assembly: GCF_018446385.1. Taxonomy (NCBI): domain Eukaryota; kingdom Viridiplantae; phylum Streptophyta; class Magnoliopsida; order Zingiberales; family Zingiberaceae; genus Zingiber; species Zingiber officinale. Next base: position 93,382,156 of record NC_055993.1, read on the forward strand.
TACCATGCTTACTAAGGTTAGGATTAGGATTTGGATTGTTGTTTCTGGCCTGTGTATCTAGATTGTCTGATACTTAGGTTTTATGTCATGACTGGCTTGTGTACCTCTATTTGTATATCATATATGATTTGTGTACCTAGACCTTGATTCTTGATATGTGCATATTGTTGGTACATATGTTATGGAAGGAGATATGTTTAGGATCTAGGTTGTTATACCATAGAGGACCTGTATGCCCTAGATCCGTGGATTGACCTACTGATACCGTGGGACCCATATTATATATATATGGATATGGTTATGTTGATTTGTTTATGACTATGCTTAGTGTCATGCATCATGATTGCATGCTGCGCGATTGTCGGCTCCACTATGGTTGAGCACATCGCCAGTTACATGTACTGCACACACCACCACTCATGGATTTGTGGTATATCAGGCAGGTGTGTGGCGGTTCTACTGTTTGGCTCCGTTGGTCATATGACCCAGCGTGGTAGCCGGCAGTCAGTTCCGCTCTGTTTGGCTCCGCTGGCATTTAGTGTAGCAGTGTAGTAGCCGGCAGACGGTGGACTCTGTTTGGCTCCGTTGGTCAGGAGGCTCAGCGTGGTAGCCGGCAGAGATATCCTCCCCGTCATTGTGTACCGGGAGTTGAGAGCATTGAGCTCCCCCATTTATGATTGGGGTCACAGGACAGGAGTACTCCGACAGCATCCCGTCCACTCGGTCACTCATCAGGAGTAGTGACGACAGAGTGCACGGTTGTCACAGCCCTACCCACTCGGTCTCACCATTTGTGTGTGAGATGACTGACTGGCGTCAGGGGTGACCAGGACGCATCATTAGCATCATATGCATTGATGTATTTATATTATTGTGATTGCTGCATTTGGTTGCTGCATTTTGGTTGGATGCATACCTTTGACCTGCATACAGGATTATTGACACTTTCGGTTTGAAGACCCTTTTGTCTGGATAGGAGTTCCTGGTGAGTACAGCTTCCTCAGTTACCTTTCAGTTTTGCATATTCCCTATATATATGATTAGGAAGCTGTATTCCATGTTGGTTGCTGTTAGATATATCTTACTACTCATGTCCATTGGTATTCGCTGAGTTGTTGAACTCACCCCCGTTGACACTATTTTTTTCAGGTACCAGGTTTGGTTTTGGTGTCGCTTGGAGTATCCTGTCTGCTGGTCCCCACGTCACATCAGAGGACTTATCGGTTTCACGTATGTTTTTGTTTGTTTTATGTATCAGTTTGTTTAGCTCTGTACTCTGGTTTTATTTTTGGAGTGTTGACGTTGTTATGTGGTATTTTGTATTTATGTTATTAGTTGTGTAAGTCTAGCCGGCTAGCAGTTTTGTGTTTTGGTTTTGGTACAGCCGAGTAGGCTGCTTTATTTTTAACTGCGTGGTTGTGTCAGCCAGACGCTGAATTTGATATTAACTGCGTGGTGTTTGTTTTCTTTTATTGTTATTATTCCAGCCGCATGTGGCTGAGGTATACAGTGCTTGTAGAAAAGTTTCAGATTGTCCGCCGTACAGGGGAGATGCTGCCGAAATTTCTTCGGACAGAGACTCCTCTGGGACGGAGAGCTACGGATGAGTACGTTGGCAGACGAGAAGGAACCACGCGACGACTCTGAGGGACGAGAAGCCGGAGAGGAAGGCTGCTCGAGGAGAAGGCCGGAACTTGGGTTCGGGTGAGCCCTATTCCGGATGGCCAAGATCACCCAAGCTAGTGGAGCCAGAGCAAGAAACTCAGGCCGAGACGAGCTGAACTGGAGCAAAGGTCCCGGACCAAGAAAAGTCAACCCTATTAACTTTCCTAGTCCGGGCGCCCGAAACCATTCCGAGAGCTCCCAGAACCCTTCCGGGCGCCCGGACCTGGATATTTTCCAGATCGCGGCCAAACCGCGATCTGTACCATAGGGGATAAAATTGTATCCCCCCTAGGGCGTCCGGAACCCTTCGGGGCGCCCCAAACAGTGCTATAAATATAGCACTAATTAGCACAGTTTATTGAATTCACTTGTAATCCATTTCTCTGTGCTTTACTTTTCTGTCTATGTTGTTAACGGCGTAAGAGGCTACTCTGCCCGAAGGAGACATCAGAGTGCGTCATATTTTCTTTAGATTAGCAATCTTCTGATTGCAAATCAAGTAACTTCCTTGTGTCTGTTTGTTTTTTATTAGTCTCTTTATTTTAATTACAAGTGTTTTTATTTAGTTGAAAACCCGAAAAAATATTGTTTTACTTTATAGGACAATTCACCCCTCCCCTCTTAACGGCCTCCAAAAGGACCAACAAGTAACCCTTCTCAAAGCCACTTTGTAAGTGTTCCACTGATAATAAATGTTTGTCCAAGTTGTCAAGTTTCTTTGTTGAAAACGAAATGATAGACAGCGTGTTCGTTACCCATCTGTAATGCGTGGCTGTGAATTAGAGTTAACTTGACAAAGTAGTTTTGGACAACATTGAGATGGCAAGATAGTAACGTTAGGTAAACAATAAGCGGATAACTTCCTTTCCAATAGAATAGTATGTGCTAATTGACAGCAGTATTATTGCCTTTTGGCCTCTGTATTGGTGATGGATTTATCACTTCATTCCTAATTACTAAATCATTCCAAGTACTTGTGCCCCATAGGTATCGAAGTGATTCAATAGAATGAAAAAGAAACCGTTTGATAAAATTGATCAATAGTGACCTTAGATATTGCTATAAATGTTGTTAAAAATCGTTTGTCATTGATGTAGCTTTTCTTCTTCCAAATAGAGCTTTATTGTTGCATTCTCAAAATTTGCTTTTGAAGAATCCCTTTGCAATGTAATTACTACTTGGTTTTACTAATATATTATTTGTGTTTTTATAGTTTATAAATCTCAAGTACTCTACAGTTGAAATTGATGAAGTGCAGTTCGAGTGGGCTAAATGCATGCTAGATTACATTTGAGTAGGGAAGGTATTCGATTTTTGAAAGATGTGGAGGATGTATGTATTTTCATGGAATGTAATTTGTAGATATTGACTTGATGTGTATCTCTACAATATCTATTACCTTTTTGTGTTACAAGAAGAATATTTATGTGTTGGCACAACATTTTGTATTATTGTTGGCACAACATTATCTTCTATGTGACATCACACAACATGTTATCTACAATATAAATTAAATGGACAACTGCATTTAACTAAATACAGATATTTGACCAATGTGATTCTCATTTCAAAATAAATGTTCATGCAAAAAGCTAGGCTTTTAGTATACCACCTAACAATCTCCCACTTATACTAAAAGACTATGTTGTCATATATGTTGTCATACATCTGATTCTCATCTCCTCAACATGCCTATCAAAAGCTCTCGCCGGAAGGGCCTTAGTGAAAGGATCTGCCAGGTTATCTGCTGATGCAATCTTGACGACAACAACTTCTCCTCGCTTTACGATGTCTCGTATCAAGTAGTACTTGCGCTCAATGTTTTTACTTGCCTTTTGGGCTCGTGGTTCCTTCGAGTTTGCTACTACACCACTATTATCACAATAAATTGTGATAATTTTGGGCAAACCAGTAATTACATCTAAGTCCATCAAGAAATTTCTGAGCCATACTGCTTGTTTGGCTGCCTCAGAGGCTGTCACATATTCAGCTTCCATGGTAGAGTCCGAAACTCATTTCTGCTTAACACTCCTCCATGTTATGGCTCCACCTCCCAAAGTAAACACATACCCCGAGATTGACTTACTACTGTCCCTATCTGATTGGAAATTCAAATCCGTGTAACCTATAGGGAGCAAATCATCTGCTTGCTAAACCAGCATATAATCTCTAGTCCTTCTCATGTACTTTAATATATGCTTTACGGCAGTCCAATGTCCCTGTCCTGGATTACTTTGACATCTGCTAACCATGCCCACGGCAAAATAGATATCCGGGCTCGTACATAGCATTGCATACATTAGGCTTCCTACAGCCGAAGCATAAGGAACTACCTTCATCTCCTCTATCTCCTTTGATGTTTTAGGACACATCTCTTTGGATAAAGGTACTCCATGCCAAAAAGGTAGAAAGTCTTTCTTGGAGTTTTGCATGCTAAAACGAGCTAGGATAGTATCAATGTATGAAACTTGGGATAAGCACAACATTCTTTTCTTGTAATCCCTTATTACTTTGATCCCAAGAATATGCCCATATTCTCCCAAGTCCTTCATATCAAATTGCTTGCACAACCATACCCTTACGTCTGACAACACTTTGACATTGTTGTCAATGAACAAAATATCATTTACGTATAGTACAAGAAATACCACCACGTTTCCGTCACTCTTCTTGTATATACAAGACTCATCCAGATACTGAATAAATCCATAAGACAGGATCACTTCATTAAATCGGATGTTCCAAGATCTCGAAGCTTGCTTCAGTCCATAGATAGACCGATTGAGCTTACATACAAGAAGCTCTTTGCCCTTTGCAATGAATCCCTCTAGTTGCTTCATATGGATGTTTTCTTCAAGATTTCCGTTAAGGAAAGCTGTCTTGACATCCATTTGCCAAACCTCATAATCCATATGAGCAGCAATAGATAAAAGAATCTGGATAGACTTGAGCATGACTACCGGTGAAAAGGTTTTCTCGTAATCGATTCCCTCTTTTTGAGTATACCCTTTTGCTCATTCCACAATTTTGTGGGTGTAGAGGATACTGACTTAGAAGATACCAAGTTCAGAATGTACGCCGTCGTTTCCAGAGCATATCCCCAAAATTCAAAATGAATTTGGTAATTCTGAATAACTTATCATTGATCTAACCATTTCCATAAGAGTTATATTCCTTCGTTCCGCCACACCATTCTGTTAGGGTGTAGCAGGTGCAGACAGTTGGGATTGAATCCCTGCTTTTGATAAGTAACTCCTAAACTCTCCTAAGAGGTACTCGCCACCACGATCAGACCGTAGTGTCTTGATACTTTTACCATGACATTTCTCCACATTAGCCTTGTGCTCTTTGAACTTATCAAAGCACTCAGACTTATGACACATCAAGTAAATGTACCCATATCTCGAATAGTCGTCTATAAAAGAGACAAAATATTCGAAACCACCTCTCACTTGGATAGTCATAGGTCCACACAAATCAGAATGAACAAATTCCAACACATCTTTGGCTCTATATCCCTTGGCCTTAAAAGGTCTCTTGGTCATTTTTCCTTCCAAGCAAGATTCGCAGGTTGGAAAGTTTTCCACCACCAATGAACCCAAAGGTCCATCAGCTATTAGCCTTTGAATTCTACTCAAGTTAATATGACCAAGCCTTAGATGTCAAATATATGTTTGGTTCATTTCCAAAGGTTACTTTTTCTTATTAGAATTAGAAGATGTGTTATTAATTTTCATTTGTTGCATCATGGGAGTTATTGAATTTAGAGTGTACAAATTGTCAACCAACGTACCAGAACAGATAACCACCTTATTTTTCTTGATAACTAGTTTGTCATCAAAAGAAATAGAATATCCATCCATAAATGATTTAGAAACTGAAATCAAGTTCTTTCTAAAAGATGGTACGTAAATATAATTTCTCAAAATCAAAGTTTTATTCCTATCGAAAGATAATAAAACATCTCCCACTACAATAGTCGTCACTCTCGTAGCATTGCCCATGTAGACGGTGATTTCTCCTTCATGTAGTCATCGGGTTTCCTAGAACCCCTGCAATGAATTGCAGACATGATCAGTGGCTCCTGTATCTATACACCAGGTATCGGTAGATAAAATCACTAAACATGTTTCAACAACTAATGAGTAAGATACACCTTCATTGTTCTCGTTTCTGTGAGGACAGTCCAAGTTTTGTTTCCAATCAATATAATTAGGACCAGTAAGTTTGTTTTCTTTTAAAATAACAGTGAGAGATTTGAAAGCCATTTTGAAATCTTGAGACTCACAAAATAAGATATTTGGTCAAAACTTTAGAATTTAAAATAATATTGATGTCTCAAACAATATAATTTAAATTCATCAACACCTCAAAACATCGTGAATTTAGTATACCACGATAGTGTGGACGTATACTAATTCAAACATTTGTAAAAGGAGGTTTTACCCATTAATTTTATTATCTTGTCAACCTAACTTTATGACAAATAAAATTAATAGTTGGTTTGTCTTCAATCACACAAAATAATAGCAGTGACTCCGATGGAGAGGATACTATTAAATGCACCTAAATGTATACCATTACTTGATACTTAGTCCATTAAATAGGATTGTGCCCCTTCAGATGGAGAAGATCACACAAACCTAAATAATTTCCAATAATCATCCATAAAGGAAGTTTGATCTAGTGATCCACAAACAAACTCATCCGATGTGCAGGAAGGCACTCAGAGCCAACGCACAAGTTTGAATGCATCACTTACAAACCAGTAATGGAGACCATGGAATTTAATTAAATAAACCCTCTCCCACTTAGTTATTTAAAATCGAGGAAATTTAATCATGCACGCACATCACAGCACACATCACAGCACATAAAACAGCATATAAAGGCAATAAATATGAAAATAAAATTTCCAACTATTATGGCCTCATCCAACGTTGTCCTCCAATATGTTGCCAATGGATCAAGCCGTCACGTATGCCACCAATGGATCAAGTCGTCGTGTCTATCTCACTTCCTTCTCCGTCGCGCCTCTAATCCTCAAAATAGCACCACGCATAGCAAGGATACAAGCCACAACAAAAATAAAATTTTACATTTATCGATCCTATATTCCACAAGGGAATGTACATGTAATCTAGATTGAACAAAATGTAAAATAACAATAATAATAATATGGCAACCGGTCATATTTAATTATTACAATCATGCACACACAATAACCTCGACATGCCCGAGGGTTCAAATCACACACAAGCACACAAAAGCCATAATAGTTAGATATAGGATGCCTGCAACCACACAGTTAATCTATCTAGCACATCCTACTATTATTTGACCTAAACTTATGTATGAGCAGTACATAATTTAACCGAAAATCAAACACACAGAGACAAAAAAAACTAGCTCTGATACCACTTGCTGGGTGCTACTTGGAATACCGTTATGTTTCCCCTGTACAAAAAAAAATTGTACAAGTACAGAACTTTTCCTAGCAACCCATTTGCTCTTTAAAAGTTAAACTTGGATTGGAAACAAAACTTAACATTTTTACTCCAAGTTCGTTCTTCAAAGTTAAACCTAGATTAGAAACGAAACTTAACATTTTTTACTCCAAGTTCAACCCTTGTGTTCTTCTGAAGTTAAATCATATTACAGAAGTTGATTAAATATTTATTTAAAAGATCGGCTTCTAGGTCATAGGCGAGGCACTAGGCCTTCTTGGTTATGGAATCATCCACCACTTCCTAGACAAAGTCTTTCAAAGAAATTGAATATTTAAACTTCTCACAGTAACCTTAGGTTTAACTATAGAGACCTCAATCAAAGCACAAGATCGAAACACAAATCGAAGCACAAAAATGAAAACATGAAATCACTAGCCTCTTGTGTTGGTATTTCAGGATCCATACAAAGAAAACAAAACTAGTTGTGCTGCGGAATAAATGACTAGTTGTACCTTTCTTTGTAGACAAATATCTCTTGATCTTTTGTCGTATTCCTCTCCTCTTCTTGGACGTCGTGTGGGTGATGATCTACCAAGACAAAAAAAAACACCCGAACCCTTTTTGTTTCCAAGCCGCCTACCACCAAAAGACGCAAAGAAAAGAACGCCTCCTTCTTCTTCTCCTCCAAACTGCCGGACACCAAGGTGCTTCATCTCTTTGTTTTCTTTTCCTCCAAGCTCCAGCCACCAAGAGAAGATGGGGTGCCGGCCCTAGAGGGAAGAAAATGGAAGAAGAAAAGAAGTGGGGCGTCAGCCCTAGAGGAAAGAAAAGAAAGAATGGGGCGTCGGCCTTAAGGGAAAAGAGAGGGTTTTTAGTTGTGGAGAGAAACTTATCAATTCTTAATTGAATTGTTGATTGTTGTGGCACAACCTACTCTCCTTTTATAACCCTTTGCCCCAGATAAAAAAGGGAGAAAAAGTAATAGATTTTTGTTTAGAAAAAATCTCTAGAAAAGAATTAACATAATTCTTTTTAGAAAAATTTCTTAAGAAAGAATTAGTATAATTCTTTTTAGAAAATTTCTAAGAAAGAATCAACATAATTCTTTTTAGAAAAATCTCTAGGAAAGAATTAACATAATTCTTTTTAGAAAAATTTCTTAAGAAAGAATTAATATAATTCTTTTTAGAAAATTTCTAAGAAAGAATCAACGTAATTCTTTTTAGAAATATCTCTAATTCTGTTGAGAAAAAATCTCCCCTTTTTTTTCTTTTCTTTTCTTTTCCTTCTGGTTTGGCTGACCCCTTGCTTGGGCACCAAGCAAGGCTTGGTGGCCCCTTTATTGGGTAGGAAGCAAGGCTTGGTCGGCCCGTTGCTTGGGCACCAAGCAAGGATGTGGCCGACCCCTTTCTTGTGTAGGAAGTAAAACCAAAATGGGTGAATGTAAGGCTTTATAGAGGCTACAATAGAGACCGAGATGAGGAATTGATTTTGGCCTCCTGATGGACTTGAACTTCCTATGTTCGACCTGAACACCCAACTCAAGTTCAGCAATAATAACTCATACCACTAAAGAGTTATTATTGAACTACCGCACAAATCCCATATTACAATATGGGCTCCTTCTTATCATGAGTGTGTTAGTCTCCCTGTGTTTAAGATATCGTATGTCCGTTAATTAAATGAGTTACTAGCAACTCAATAAACATCTAGCTCCAAGAGTAGTATCACTCAACCTTATTTTCATGTCGGACTAAGTCCACCTGCAGGGTTTACATGATAATCCTTATGAGCTCTTCAAGGGGACATCATCAACCTAGATTACTAGGACACAGTTTCCTTTTATAATCAACAACACGCCATATAAATAATATTATTTCTCAACTTATCGGGTCTATTGATTTAACTGAATAAATCTCACCCTTTGATAAATTAAAGAAATAAATACCAAGTATATGTGTTTGTTATTATATCAGGATTAAGAGTACGCACATCCATAATAACAGAGGTTTTGTTCTTTTATGCAATCAGTATAAAAATAAACAACCTCAAATGGTCCTACTCAATACACACATAGTGTACTAGTTTAATTTTATAATCAAGATAAACTAATATCAAATCACATTACAACCATTCCAATGGTTTGTCCCAATCCATCTTGGTTGTGAGCTACTATTTATAATTTATAAGGAACTGATAACATTATCTTTTGTGTGACACCACATACCATGTTATCTACAATATAAATTAACTGGACAACTGCATTTAACTAAATGCAGACATTTGATCAATGTGATTCTCATTTCAAAATAAATGTTCATACAAAAAGCTAGGCTTTTAGTATACATCCTAGCAACTAGGCAGAAGGAAAATCCGGGTGAGTGAAGCTTGGTGAAAAGTCCTAGTGAATGAAGTTAAGCAGAAGAAAAGTCCTAGTGAGTGAAGCTAGACAGTGGAAATCCAGGTGGATCAAGGTTGATCAGACATTTGGTGATTGGAAATCCAAGTGAGTCAAAGGTTTGACTGGACACTTGGCACGAGGAGAAAAGTCTAAGTGGGTCAAAGATTTGACCGGACACTTGGTGAAGAAGTCCCAGCAGGTCAAGGTTGACCAGATGCTCAGCAATGAGAGGTCTCAACAGGTTATGGTTGACCGGATATTGGGTAAAGGAATCCTAGACTTCGGTTGGGAAGTTAGGGTTTGGTAATTGACTAAGTTAGTCGATTATCGTAGCTTAAGCGACTAAGGTAACCGCTTAAGCTTGAAATCGCGAGAAAGATTCTTTAATTGATTGGTGTAATTGATTAAGACACCATAAGCGATTAGGGTAATCGCTTATGATGACTTTTGCTTCTAACAGAATGTTTCTTTTCAAAGCTTAAGTGATCAGGTTGATCGCTTAAGCTATTTCTCATGATTAAACAGAATGTTGCTAAATCGATTTGGCTAATTGATTTAGCAATGCCTAATCGACTAGGATAAGTCGACTAAGGTTAAAAATATAGTCGTTTATGCAGGTTACTGATGTGGTAATCGATTAAGGGAATTCTTAATCTATTAAGGCACCAACGGTAACCCTAGAAAAGGGTTTTCAAGCACGGTTCTCAGTATCGCTCACAAGTTTCCTTCTCCACTCTCCTTACCGAGCTTGCCAATTCTTGAGGCTTCTTGGAGCAAAGTGTTGTTGCACTTCAAAGGTCAATAGGCATTCCAAACAAGAAGAAGAAGCTAGCTAAGGTTTCATTTGCATTAATCTTGTAAGATTTTCATTATATTTTCTTTTCTTTCTTCTTGTTGTGATTGAGAGTCTTATACGAAGTTTCTCTACCTCCGGAGTATTTCTGAGAAGGAGTGTATTCTTAGTAGGTGTGTAAGTGAGGGTAGGATCCTTGTATTAGTTACCTCATCTTGAGGTGGATACCAAGTAAATCCATTTTTTTTAGCATTGGGGAGCTTTGCGTCAAGTTTATCCGCTGCATATCATCATCAACAAATGCGAGAAGCTATTCAACCCCCCCCCCCCTCTAGCTCCAAAGTGATCCAACAAGTGGTATCAAAGCGAGGTCACTCTTTACCGGACTCATCACCGGAAGGGAAATGAGATAGAGGAAGAAGCTGAAGCCACAATTTCAAAAGGTCAAAGATTTCAAAATCTCAACTTCAAGATGGATTTCCGAGATGGACTCGGATATGACACGAGGATGTCTCCACCATTCACATCAACGAGCTTCGATTCTTGGAAATCAATGATCAAAAATTTTCTTATGATGGAGATAGAGCAATGGTTTGCTCTCATGGAAGGATTTGAAGCTCCAACAAATAACAAAGGCAAAAGCATCAAGAGGAGCAAATGAAGTTAAGAGCAAATCCAAAGGTGCGAGGAAAATGATAAAGTAACCAAATTATTGGTTAGCTTATTGCCTAGCACTATTATGTGCAAAATTGGAGAATACAAGGATGCCAAGGAGCTTTGGAACAAATTGGCAAAGATTCATGAAGAACCCTCCACCGCTCCAAATCAAGATAAATCCAAAGAGGACAACTCATTGGATCAATAATAAGAGGAGTCCAAAGTTGAGAGATGCTCAACATCGGAAGAAGAAGATCAAGAAGCCTCATCCTCAATGGAGTGCAACTAAAAAGGTAAAGAGGGAGCATACTCTTTGTTTCATGTGCAAGAGGATGAAGATGAAGAGGCCTCCACCTCTAGGATTGAGGGGGAGCATCATTCATTGACACCAGAGTAAGAAGAAACTTCTACTTCCGGGTCAAATGGAGAGGAAGATGATGCCACCTCCACAAGTCAAGAAAAATTAAATGGAGAATCATGTGCTACCCCTACATACAAAGGTATAACAATTCCAATTGTTAATAATAAAAATGATATCATTTGCTTTGAGTGTAGGAAACATGGGCACTATAAGAGCAAGTGTCCCAAATTGGCCAAGAAGAAGGGCAAAGTGGCACCAAGGGCAAGGAGAAGCCCAAGGAAGTCGGTTCCATGGAAAAAAAAAAGGCAAGGAGCACATTGTGTGTTTCTCTTGCAATCAAAGAGGACATTATAGGAGCCAATGTCCAAAAGGGAAGAAACCGACCAAGCTTAAAGGAGGAAGCACAAGTCAAGGAGGAGCTCTCAAGAGCAAACTCAAGGTATCATTTATTGAGTCAATTCCTTTAAGTCATGGTAAAAAGCATGCTAGAAATAATTTATATCATTTCAATGCTATTTATCATGAGAATAGAACGCATGATAGGATTAAGAATAAATATGTAGCATATCATGCTAAGACAACTCAACCTAAGGTTAGGAATGTAGAAAACAACTTAGGCAATAACTCTAAGGATTTTAGGTACATGCCTAAGAGAAAGAAAAATCAAGGTTTTAGTAAAAAATCTAAGGTTGAGGAGTTATGGAAGGAAAATCAAGTTTTGAGGTCAAGAATTGATAAATTAGAGAGGACCCTTAGAAAAATCACACATAAAGAACAAGGGTCCAAGAACAAAAACCTAGGTATAGGAATGCGAAAACCATCCAATGGCTATAAGGGTTTGGGATACAAACCCAAAGCCAAGAAGGATGTCCCTTCTTATCATAGGGTTCTATATAGCTATGGAACTAACTCTAGGTCAAGGGGTCAAATCAATGGTACAAGGGAGGTTATCCTTAGAATTAACCTTGAAAGGACCAATATGACTAAGACATCTAATAAGTCAAAGAAAGTTACCAAAAAGGTCATAAGGTAAGCTATCCCTAGAGTTGACCTAAGTGACTCAAGTGTGACCAAGGCTTCTAAGAAGCCTAGGAAGGTCATTAGAAAGGTAACTAGGGAAGTTATCCCTAGCAAGTACCTAGAACACCCAAGGAGTACCAATAGGTTTTGGGTTCCTAGGAGTATATTCTCTACACCCTATATGGGTTAGAGAGTGTCAACTCTAATTGGAAGGGTAGATAACCCAACCTTGGTGAAGTTGACACTTGGAGCCATTTTCAAGGTATTGTTACACCTTGAAAATGAGAAGGATTAAATGGTTACTCTTTGGAAGAGTACAATGTGCCAAATATTGAGGAATTGAACTTAATTTGAATTGGCACAAATAAGGAAAAGTAAAAGAAATGTCAACTTGGGAGTTTGGCATTTTCTTAGGAAAATTAAGGCAATCTAGGATTACTTTAAGTTAGCAATATTTAAAGATACTTAGATAGATAATCTAGGAATATATATTTATGATTAATTGCCCTGATTGTTTGTCCATCATATGCCATGACATTATATTTTGCATTCATATTTAGTATGAAAAATAAAAATATAAAAATACCATGTCATGTCATATATACATCATGTAACTAAAATAGTTTTTTTTAAATATTCATTTTGTTGTATGTCATAAATCATCAAGTATTATTTTAAATTCTTTGTAATTAAGGACAATGACATTAATTAACAAGTGACATCCTAGGTGAATGATCAATTCTAAAATACCTAGATAAATATTCATGATCCCTTAGTTTAGGGTAAAACTAAAGTTTACATCTCACAAGGATTATAAGTTGACTTATATGTGTTTTAGTGCACATTAGTGTTGGTTAGTCCTAGGAAAATCGTACCGATTCCACTGTACAAAAATTCTGTACAAGTGTCGAACCTTTCCTTAAATAACCTATTGTGTTCTTTAGAAGTTAAATTAGGAATCGCAGACGGAACTTAACATCATTGATTCCAAATTTAACTTATCTGTTCTTAATGGTTTAGATTTGAATCGCAAGCGGAACTTAACACTATTGATTCAAATCCACCTATGTTATTAATTCCATTAAATATTAATTTCCAAAATTAGCTTCCAGGACTGCATGGCGAGGCACATGGCCTTCTTGGATATGGGAGCAACCAACACAGCCTAGACAAAGCCTTTTAAGGATAGCTAATATTTAATTTCCTTAAATAACTCTAGGTTAACCAAAAAGAACAATCGAATCACAAATTCAAAAAATAAAACAAAAGAAACACAAATTCAAAACAAATCCGAAAAACTCTAGAATCATATACCTCTTGTGTTTGGTATTTCCAAAAATAACTATACAAAGAAAACTAGTATGATGCGAAAAATAATTACTAGTTATACCTTTCTTTGTAAGCAAATAACCTCTTGATCTTCTACTATATTCCTCTTCTTATCCCAGACATTGTATGGGCAATGATCTACCGAGATGAGAATCCACCTAAGTCACCTTCTTCTCCAAGCAAGATTCGGCCACCACAATTCTCCAAGAAAAGTAGAGGTCCGGCCACCACCACCAAGCTCCAAGGGATGCAAGAAACAAAACCTCCTTTCTCTCCTTCTTCTCCTAGCTAGAACCGACCACCATCAAGAGCTCAAAGAGGGGATAAAACTGGCCACTGAAGAAGAAGAGAAGAGGAGAGGGAAAACCTCTAGGGTCGGCCACACCAAGGAGAAAAAGAGAGGAAGAAAAGAATAGAGTTAGCACCCATGAAGGCACCTCTACCCCCTCTTTTATAATCCTTGGTGTTGGCAAATAAGGAAAATTTAAATAAAAACTTCCTTATTACTTTGCCATGAAAAGAAAATTTTAATTAATTAAAATTAAAATCCTTTTCACAATTGTAATGGCCGACCACTTTAATCCCCAAAACAAGGAGAGTTTTAATTAACACAAGAATTAAAACTTCCTAATTTGTTTCCAGAAATTTATAAAAAATTTCTCCAATAATTTTTCCCTTCATGGTGGATTATAAAAAGGAATTTTTATAAATTAAAATCTTTCTTTTAAACATGTGGATAATTTTCAAAAAGGAAAGTTATCTCTAAAAATTAAAATCTCCTTTCAATCTACAAATAAGGAAAGATATCAAATCTTTTCTTAATCTTTTGTAGAAACTTATAAAATAAATATTTAATTTTTAAACTCTCTTTTAAATCATGAACATGGTTAAAAAAGGAAAGTTTTCTTAAAATTAAAATCCACCTTTCAATCTACAAATAAGGAAAGATTTCAAATCTTTTCTTAATCTTTTGTAGAAAGCTATAAAAAGAAAGATTTAAATTTTAAACTCTCTTTTAAAACCATGATATCCATATTAAGAAAATATTAAAAATAAAATCTCTTTTAATGTGATGTGGCCGGCCACACCAAGCTTGGGTTCAAGCTAGGGTCGGCCACACCAACTCAACTCACCCTATTTACTTGGCCGGCCCAAGCTTGGGTTCCAAGCTTGCTTGGCCAGCTCCAATAGGATGGGTATAAAGGTGGGTAAGAAGTGGGTATCTGGTGGGTATAAATCTCTATATACAAGAGGCTACGATAGGGACCAAGAGGAGGAATTGGTTTTGGTCTCCCGATGAAATTAAGCTTCCTGTGTTCGCCCCGAACACACAACTTAACTTCATCAATAATAATTCATACCACTAAAGAATTATTATTGAACTACCGCACCAATCCCAAATTACATTTTGAGCTCCTTCTTATTATGAGTGTGTTAATCTCCCTGTGTTTAAGATGTCGAATGTCCACTAATTAAATGAGTTACTGACAACTCACTTAATTTATATCTTAGTTCCAAGAGTAGTACCACTCAACCTTATCGTCATGTCGGACTAAGTGCACCTGCAGAGTTTAACATGACAATCCTTATGAGCTCCTCTTAGGGACATTATCAACGTATATCACTAGGGCACAGTTTCCTTCTATAATCAACAACACACACTATAAGTGATATCATTTCCCAACTTATCAGGCTTATTGATTTATCAAACTAAATCTCACCCATTGATAAATTAAAGAAATAAATATCAAATATATGTGCTTGTTATTATATTAGGATTAAGAGCACACACTTCCATAATAACTGAGGTCTGTGTTCCTTTATAAAGTCAGTATAAAAAAGAAACGACCTCTAATGGTCCGACTCAATACACTCTAAGTGTACTAGTGTAATTATATAGTTAAGATAAACTTATACCTAATTACACTATGACCTTCCAATTGTTTGTTCCTTTCCATCTTGGTCGTGAACTACTGTTTATAATTTATAAGGTACTGATAACATGATCCTCTGTATGTGACACCACACACCATGTTATCTACAATATAAATTAATTGAACAACTACATTTATCATAAATGTAGACATTTGACCAATGTGATTTTTATTTCTAGATAAATGTTTATACCAAAAGCTAGGCTTTTAGTATACATCCTAACAATCTCCCACTTATACTAAAAGACTAAACTGCCATATCTGCTGCCATACATCTGATTCCTAACCCTTCAACATGCCCATCAAAAGTTCTTGCCTTAAGGGCCTTAGTGAAAGGATCTTCCAGGTTATCACTTGATGCAATCTAAGCGGCAACAACTTCTCCTCGTTATACGATTTCTCGTATTGGGTAGTACTTGCGCTCTATTGTGTTTACTTGCCTTATAGACTTATGGTTTCTTCGAGTTTGCTACTGCACCAAATTATTTTGGGCAAACCAGAAATCATATCTAAGTCTATCTTGAAGTATCTGAGCCATACAGCTTCTATGGCTACCTCAGAGGCTGCCATATACTCAGCTTCTGTGGTGGAGTCCGAAAAAGCACCTATGCTTATCACTCTTCCATAGTTATGACTTTACCTCCTAAAGTAAACACAAAACCCTGAGGTCGACTTACTATTGTCCCTATCCGATTGGAAAGTCAAAATCCGTGCAACCCATTGGGACCAAATTATCTGCCTTGTAAGATAGCATATAATCTCTAGTCCTTCTCAAGTACTTCAATATATGCTTTACGGCAGTCTAGTGTCCTGGTCTTGAGTTACTTCAATATCTGCTAACTATGCACTGGGCAAAATATATATCCGATCTCGTGCATAGCATACATAAGGCTTCCGACAGCCGAAGCACAAGGAACTGCCTTCATTTCCTCTATCTCCTTTAATGTCTTCGGAGACATCTCTTTAGATAAAGCTACTCATACTGAAAAGGTAAGAAACCTTTCTTGGAGTTTTGCATGCTTAAAACGAGCAAGGATTGTTTCGATATATGAAGCTTGGAATGAGTAAAATATATTCTTTTCTTGAGATCCCTTTGATCCCAAGAATATATGCATTCTCCCAAGTCCTTCATATCGAATTGTTTGGACAACCATACCCTTACTTCTGACAACACTTTGATATTGTTTCCAACTACCAAAAATGTTATCTACGTATAGTACAAGAAATATCACCACGTTCCATCACATTTCTTGTATGCACAAGACTCATTCGGTTATTAAATAAATCCATAGGTCTGGATTACTTTATTAAACCGGATGTTCCAAGACCTTGAAGCTTTACTTCAGTCCATAGACTGATTGAACTTACACACAAGATGCTCTTTTCTTTTTGCAATGAACCCTTCTGGTTGCTATATATAGATGTTTTCTTCAAGACTTCCATTAAGGAAAGTTGTCTTGACATCCACTTGCTAAATCTCATAGCTAAAAGAATCCGAATAGACTTAAGCATGGCTACCGGTGAAAAGTTTCCTTTTTCAACAAACCTTGCTTTGAAAGTTTCTACCTTCCTATCTATCCCTCTTTTCCTATTGTAGACTTATTTTCACCCAATGGCTTTTACACCATTTGGTGATTTTATAAGCTCCCAGACTCTATTAGAATACATATATTCTAATACTGTATTTATTGCTCTTTGCAAAGATGCTGCATCTTTATCTTGGAGTGCTTCGTCATATGTCCGGGGATCAGGTTCATGTCCACCAGGGATCAAGTCCAAAGACTCTCCCAAAACATGAATCTTTTAGGTTGCCTAACAACCCTCCCATTACGACGAGGCACTTTCTGCAATTGTGTATCATTTGTAATACGTGTTGTAGTTTCATATGATATTTCATCTTGTACAGTTGGTACTAGATTAGATGTGTCCTTTAATTTCCTTAAGAATAATTTTTTAATCATGGGCTTGTGGTTCATAGTATAGTCCTTTTCTAAAATCGGGCATTGGTGCCAACAATGACCTTCCGATTTTAAGGACTATAAACCTCTTGACATTTTCTAGGAAAACAAACAAACAAGTGAACTCATGTCCAACTTATCAATGTCTCTCATGTACTAGACCACCCAAATCCGAATATGCTTCAGACTAGGTTTACGCCCATTCTGTAATTCTATGGGAGTAGGGAGTTCTGACTTAGAAGGTACTATGTTCACTTCCGTTTCCAGTGTATATCCTTAAAATGAATTTGGTAATTTTCTGAATAACTCATTATCGATCTAATTATTTCATAAGATCCTTATACTTTCTTTCTACTACACCATTCTGTTGGGGTGTACCAGGTGCAGTTAGTTGGGATTAAATCCTGACTTCTAATAAGTAACTCCTAAACTCTCCTAAGAGGTACTCATTACTACGATTTCACCGTAGTGTCTTGATACTTTTACTTTGATGTTACTCCTCATCAGCCTAGTACTCTTTGAACTAATCAAAGCACTTAGACTTGTGGTGCGTCAAGTAAATGTATCATTATCTCGAATAGTCATCTATAAAAGAGACGAAATATTCGAAACAACCTCTTGCCTGGATAGTCAAAGGTCTACACAAATCAAAATGAACCAATTCCAACATATCTTTGGCTCCAAACCCCTTAGACTTAAAAGATTTTTGGTTATTTTTCCTTCCAAGTAAGACTCGCAGGTTGGAAAGATTTCCACTATCAATGAACCCAAGAGTTCATTGGTTATTATCCTTTGAATCCTACTCAAGTTAATATAACCTAGCCTTAGATGTCAAAAATATGATTGGTTCATTTCCGAATGTTACTTTCTCTTATTAAAGTTAGAAAATGTGTTATTAATTTCCATTTATTGCATCGTGGGAGTTATTGGGTTATAAATTGTCAACCAACGTACCAGAACAGATAACTTCCCTATTTTTCTTGATAACAAGTTTGTTATCAAAATACACAGAATATCTATTCTTTAATAGTTTAGAAACCAAAATCAGGTTCTTTCTAAACTTAGTACGTAAAGACAATTTCTGAAAATCCATATTCTATTCCTATCAGAGGATAAACATCTCCCACTGCAACAGCTGCTACTATTACAGCAGTGCCCATGTAGACGATGATTTATATAGTTATCAGGTTTCCTAGAACCCCTGTATTGAATTACAGACATAATCAATGGTTCATGTATCTACACACCAGGTACCGGTAGATAACACCACTAAATATGTTTCAACAACTAATAAAATACACCGTTATTGTTCTCAGTTCTGAAAAGACAGACTACCTTAATGTCCAAGTTTTTCAATCATTACAATTGGGACTTCTAAGTCTATTATATAGTATAACAACTAGGGGATTGACTAACTTTTAAAATCCTAAGAATCACAAAAATATTTGGTCAAGACCAACATCTCAAAATCCCCGTGAATTTTATATGCCACGATAGTGTGGACGTATACAAATTCTAAAAGGAGATTTTATCTATTAATTTTATTATCTTGTCAACTTATGACAAATAAAATTAATAGTTGGTCTGTTTTTAATCAAATATTTGGTCAAGACTCCAAATTTAAAATAATATTGATTTCTCTAACAATACTATTTAAATTTACCAACACCTCAAAACACCGTGAATTTTGCATGCCACGTTAGTGTAGACGTATACAAATTCAACATTCGTAAGAGGAGGGTCTTACCCATTAATTATCTTGTCAACCTTAAATTACCTCAAACACCATGAATTTTGTATGCCACGTTAGTGTGGACGTATACAAATTTAATTGTTTGTAAGAGGAGGTATTACCCATTTTATATTGTCAACCTAACTTTATGACAAATAAAATTACCTCAAACACCGTGAATTTTGTATGTCACGTTAGTGTGGACGTATACAAATTCAAACATTTGTAAGAGGGGGGTTTTACCTAACTTTATGACAAATTAATAGTTGGTATTACTTTGGTCCCGCAAAACAATAGCAGTGACTCTGTTGGGGAGGATACTATTGAATGCGTCTAAGGGTATACCATTACTTGATACTTAGTCCATTAAATAGGATTATGACCCTTCAGTTGGAGAAGATCACACGCTCCTAAATAATTTCCTATAACCATCCATAAAGGAAGTTTGATCTAGTGATCCGCAACAAACCCATCCGTTGTGGAGGGAGGCACTCAGAGCCAACACGCAAGCTTGTTGCATCACTTACAAAACAGTAATGGAGACTGTGGAATTTATTTAAAATCCCTCTCCCACTTAGTTATTTAAGGTGAGAAATTTTAACCTATGCTAGCATATAACACATGCGCACACACATAGTAAATAAAAGCAATAAATTTGAAAATAATTTTCCAACTATTATGGCATTTTCATCATTGTCCTCCATGTGCTCCAACCCTAACTGCTGCCATCTTTAGCCACCTCTATCGGGTCGAGTTGCCGCATCTATCTTGCTTCTTATTCCGCTGCGCCTCTGGTCCTCCAATAGCACCACGCCTCGCAAAGATACGATTCGCGACAAAAATAGAATTTTACATATATCGATCCTATATTCCATAAAGGAATATACATGTATTCTAGATCGAACAAAAAAGTAAAATTCTAATAACTAATACAGCTCCTGCTGTATTTAATTTTACAATCATGCACACACAATTAAATGCCCTTGACATGTCCAAGGGTCCAATCACACACAATAAAAATATGTCATAATAGTTGCAGCCTGCAACCACAAAGTTAGCACATCCTACTATTATCCTGCCTAAATTATGTATGATATGTGCATAATCTATTTGAAAACCAAACACACAGAGACAAACCCTAGATCTTATACCAATTGTTGGTTAGTGCAAGGAAAATCGTATCGGTTCCACTATACAAAAATTTTGTACAAGTGTCGAACATTTTCTTAAATAACCTATTATGTTCTTTAGAAGTTAAATTAGGAATCGCAGACGGAACTTAACATCATTGATTCCAAATTTAACTTATCTGTTCTTAATAGTTTAGATTTGAATCGCAAGCGGAACTTAACACTATTGATTCAAATCCACCTATGTTATTAATTCCATTAAATATCAATTTCCAAAATTAGCTTCCAGGACTACATGGCAAGGCACATGGCCTTCTTGGATATGGGAGCAACCACTACCGCCTAGACAAAGCTTTTTAAGTAAAGCTAATATTTAATTTCCTTAAATAACTCTAAGTTAACCAAAAAGAACAATCGAATCACAAATTCAAAAAATAAAACAAAAGAAACACAAATTCGAAACAAATCTGAAAAACTCTAAAATCATATGCCTTTTGTGTTTGGTATTTCCAAAAATAACTATACAAAGAAAATTAGTATGATGCGGAAAATAATTACTAGTTATACCTTTCTTTGTAAGCAAATAACGTCTTGATCTTCTACCGTATTCCTCTTCTTATCCCGGACGTTGTGTGGGCAACGATCTACCGAGATGAGAATCCACCTAAGCCACCTTCTCCAAGCAAGATTCGGCCACCACAATTCTCCAAGAAAAGTAGAGGTCCGGCCACCACCATCAAGCTCCAAGGGATGCAAGAAACAAAACATCCTTTCTCTCCTTCTTCTCCTAGCTAGAACCGGCCACCATCAAGAGCTCCAAGAGGGGATAAAACCGGCCACTAAAGAAGAAGAGAAGAGGAGAGGGAAAACCTCTTGGGCCGGCCACACCAAGGAGAAAAAGAGAGGAAGAAAAGAATAGAGTTAGCACCCATGAAGGCACCTCTACCCCCTCTTTTATAATCCTTGGTCTTGGCAAATAAGAAAAATTTAAATAAAAACTTCCTTATTAATTTGCCATGAAAAGAAAATTTTAATTAATTAAAATTAAAATCCTTTTCACAATTGTAATGGCCGACCACTTTAATCCCCAAAACAAGGAGAGTTTTAATTAACACAAGAATTAAAACTTCCTAATTTGTTTCCAGAAATTTATAAAAAATTTCTCCAATAATTTTTCCCTTCATAGTGGATTATAAAAAGGAATTTTTATAAATTAAAATCTTTCTTTTAAACATGTGGATAATTTTCAAAAAGGAAAGTTATCTCTAAAAATTAAAATCTCCTTTCAATCTACAAATAAGGAAAGATATCAAATCTTTTCTTAATCTTTTGTAGAAACTTATAAAAGAAATGTTTAATTTTTAAACTCTCTTTTAAATCATGAACATGGTTAAAAAAGGAAAATTTTCATAAAATTAAAATCCACCTTTCAATCTACAAATAAGGAAAGATTTCAAATCTTTTCTTAATCTTTTGTAGAAAGCTATAAAAGGAAAGATTTAAATTTTAAACTCTCTTTTAAAACCATGATATCCACAATAAGAAAATATTAAAAATAAAATCTCTTTTAATGTGATGTGGCCGGCCACACCAAGCTTGGGTTCAAGCTAGGGCCAGCCACACCAACTCAACTCACCGTATTTACTTGGCCGGCCCAAGCTTGGGTTCCAAGCTTGCTTGGCCGGCTCCAATAGAATGGGTATAAAGGTGGGTAAGAAGTGGGTATGTGGTGGGTATAAATCTCTATATACAAGATGCTACGATAGGGACCGAGAGGAGGAATTGGTTTTGGTCTCCCGATGAAATTAAGCTTCCCGTGTTCGCCCCGAACACACAACTTAACTTCATCAATAATAATTCATACCACTAAAGAATTATTATTGAACT
The DNA here is from genome assembly GCF_018446385.1 of Zingiber officinale. Classification (NCBI taxonomy): domain Eukaryota; kingdom Viridiplantae; phylum Streptophyta; class Magnoliopsida; order Zingiberales; family Zingiberaceae; genus Zingiber; species Zingiber officinale. The sequence continues at coordinate 93,404,473 of NC_055993.1, forward strand.
ACCGCACCAATCCTAAATTACATTTTGGGCTCCTTCTTATTATAAGTGTGTTAATCTCCCTGTGTTTAAGATGTCGAATGTCCACTAATTAAATGAATTACTGACAACTCACTTAATTAATATCTTAGTTCCAAGAGTAGTACCACTCAACCTTATCGTCATGTCAGACTAAGTCCACCTGCAGGGTTTAACATGACAATCCTTATGAACTCCTCTTAGGGACATTATCAACCTAGATCACTAGGACACAGTTTCCTTCTATAATCAACAACACACACTATAAGTGATATCATTTCCCAACTTATTGGGCTTATTGATTTATCGAACTAAATCTCACTCATTGATAAATTAAAGAAATAAATATCAAATATATGTGCTTGTTATTATATTAGGATTAATAGCACACACTTCTATAATAACTGAGGTCTTTGTTCCTTTATAAAGTCAGTATAAAAAAGAAACGACCTCTAATGGTCCTACTCAATACACTCTAAGTGTACTAGTGTAATTATATAGTTAAGATAAACTAATACCTAATTACACTATGACCTTCCAATGGTTTGTTCCTTTCTATCTTGGTCATGAGCTACTGTTTATAATTTATAAGGTACTGATAACATGATCCTCTATATGTGACACCACACACCATGTTATCTACAATATAAATTAATTGAACAACTACATTTATCATAAATGTAGATATTTGACCAATGTGATTTTTATTTCTAGATAAATGTTTATACCAAAGCTAAGCTTTTAGTATATATCCTAATAATTAGATACAAGTGAGATGTTAGGATAGTGAACAAAGCTCAAGATATTGATTTAGTGCATCTTTTGAGTTTTTATTTCATCAAAACACATAGTTATGTGTTTTCCAAACATTGGGAAGGCTAGTGTATAAGTCATGTGCACTTAGCCCAAGGAACATGGTTGGAAATAGGTTTTGAAAATGATTTCAAAATATTTTTGGAAAACCTTGGTGAAGACTATCTTTTGATAGAAATCGCCATTGTAAACTTAAACACAAACTTGGAAGAAACATTAAAGTTTTCAAAAGTTTTTAATTTTGTATCAATCTTTGAAAATAAGATGTATTTTCTTAGAAAACTATTTTTCCATGATAGTATATGCCTTAAATAATGTCTACAAGAATTTTTATGATTTTTAGAACTTTATAGATTTATTAGGGTATTTCTAAAATTTGGACGAAATTTCATTTCAGAAATCAGAAATGGGAATCGACTAGGTTAGTCGATTTCCCATCTAAATCGATTAAAGTAATCGATTAGGGTGAGTTCCCATGAGCACAGTAGCTCACGGAATCAATTAGTGTAATTGATTAAAGGTCTTAATCAATTACAACAATCAATTAACACCTAGGAATTGATTGAATCTCAACTTCAGTTGATTAAGGCTGGTCTTAAGCGATTACTAGCCTTGTTTAGGCGCTTAAGATCCTAATTTTAGCTTAAATAAGGTTGAGTTGAATAAGTCGTATTTAGTTTTGTTAACCATCCTTAACCCTATGAAACTCAACTTTGAACATTTTAGGGTTGTTTTCATGATGAAAATAAGAAAGAATGGTTAAGACGTACTAAGTTGAAGTTAAAGTTGAGGTTTACATTCAATATTGATTCTTGAACCTCATAACTTCATATTTTGGATTTTCTAAAGTTTAGAAATTTTAAGTCACTGTTGGTGCAATGATAGAACTTTGGGCATGCTTTGAGGGAGAGCTACTCCTTAAAGACATGAAAATAATTTTTGAAACCAAGGAAGGTTGTAAAACCTTTGCAATTGTTAATGTTCAAGGGTGAGCATTTATGCACAATGAAGGGTATGGGACCTTCATAGTGATATTGTGAATAACACGTGGATACCTCCTAAGGGGAAGAGTTTTTAATGTGTGACAAAGGGGGAGAATATAGGGTGTAAGTTAGGCCTTCATTACCTAAAGGGGGAGTTTGCCCTCTAGGAAAGGGAGAGAATGAAAGAAACCCTCATTTATGCTTTGGCATGAAGAAGAAGTTGAGGCTATGGGATTAGCCTAACTTAAATGTATTGTCAAATATCAAAAAGGGAGAGATTGTTGGTGCAATATCCCTTGGGTCAAGGTTGACCAGGTTGACTAAGGTTGAGTTGGCTCAAGTTTGAATCATGATATATTGGTTTCAATGTTCGACAATATATAGAGATTGCAGTTGTAATTATTCGTGTGTGTGGAGATTGAGTCAAGTAGGTCAAGGTTGACCAAATACTTACTGGGAAAGTCCTAACTAGAGGTTAGGCAAGGATAAGTCCAATAGAAAGGTTAGCAGAAGAGGAAAATCCAGGTGGGTCAGTGTTGACCGAACATTGGTGTTGAAAGTCCTGGTGAGTGAAGTCAGGCAGTGTGAAATCCGTAGTGAGTGAAGTTAGGAAGATGAAAAATCCTGGTGAGTGAAGCCAGGTGAAAGCCCTAGTGAGTGAAGCTAGGCAGGTGAAAAATCCTAATGAGTGAAGCCAGGTAAAAGCCCTAGTGATTGAAGCTAGGCAGAAGAGAAATCCTAGTGAGTGAAACTAGGTGAAAAGCCCTAGTGAGTGAAGCTAGGTAAAAGGAAAATCCTGGTGAGTGAAAACAAGTGAAAAGCGCTAGTGAGTTAAGCTAGGTAAAAGGAAAATCCTGGTAAGTGAAAACAGGTGAAAAGCCCTAGTGAGTGAAGCTAGGCAGAAGGAAAGTCCTGGTGAGTGAAGCCAAGCAGTGAAAATCCAAGTGGGTCAAGGTTGACCAGACATCTGGTGATTGGAAATCCAAGTGAGTCAAAGGTTTGACCAGATATTTGGCACGAGGAGAAAAGTCCAAGTGGATCAAAAGTTTGACCAAACACTTGGTGAAGAAGTCCCAACAAGTCAAGGTTGACCAGATACTAGGCAATGAGAGGTCTCAACAAGTCACAGTTGATTGGATGTTGGGTAAAGGAACCCTAGACTTCGGTTGGGAAGTTAGGGTTTAGTAATCGACTAAGGTAGTCGATTACCATGGCTTAAGCGACTAAGGTAATCACTTAAGCTTGAAATCATGAGAAAGATTCTTTAATCGATTGGTGTAATCGGTTAAGACACCATAAGCAATTAGGGTAATCACTTACAGTGACTTTTACTTTGAACAAAATGTTTCTGTTTGAAGCTTAAGCGATCAGGTTGATCGCTTAAGCTATTTATCGTGATTGAACAAAATGTTGCTGAATCGATCTAGCTAATCAATTCAGCAATGCTTAATCGACTAGGTAGTCGATTAAGGTTGAAAATATAGCCATTTATGTAGGTTTTTGACATGGTAATCGATTAAAGGAATTCTTAATCGATTAAGGTGTCAATGGTAACCCTAGAAAAGGGTTTTTCGATCACAATTCTTAGTATTGTTCATAGGTTTTCTTCTCTAGTCTCCTCACCAAGCTCACCAGTTCTTAAGGCTTCTTGGAGCAAAGTGTTGCTGAACTTCCAAGGTCAATACGCATTCCAAATAAGAAGAAGAAGCTAGCTAGGGTTTCATTTGTGTTAATCTTGTAAAATTTTCAATGTATTTGCTTTTTCTTTCTTCATGTTGTGATTGAGAGTCTTGTACAAGATTTCTCCACCTCTAGAGTGTTTCCAAGAAGGAGTGTATATTCTTAGTGGATGTGTGAGTGAGGGTCGGATTCTTGTTTTAGTCATCTCTTCTTGAGGTGGATACCAAGTAAATCCATTTTGTTAGCATTGGAGAGCTTTGTGTCAAGTTTATCCACTGCCCATCATCATCGACGAATGCAAGAAGCTATTCACCCCCCCCCCTCTAGCTCTGAAGCGATCCAACATTGTCGGTCACACCAGGACCAACAAATGGTATCAGAGTACAACCACCTCAAAAGGACTAACCGTGAACTGAAGCAACGAGACAATGGTCGGATCTAGTATTCACCCGCTAAAATTCGAGGGGGAATTTGCGATGTTGAAAAAGGAAATGAAGGTATTTTTAAAATAGACTTTGAAATTATTTTAATAATAAATATGATTTTGTAGCACATAAAGATCATCACGGAGCTGAAAAAGAAGAATACATGTGGACCAAAAAGGTACAAGCTAACTTCTTGGCGAATAGCAAAGCAAAGTTCCATCTATTGAACGTTCTTCTGTCCCAATAAGTCAATCAGATTGATAGCTATGACTCAGTTAAAGAACTTTGAGAGAAGTTTCTAGAGCTCTATGAAGGTACCTCAGAAACCAAGCTAGCAAGATAGGACATCCTACGAAATCAGCTAATAACCCTCCGGATAAACAAGGGAGAAAAGTTAGCTCAACACCATGCAGAGATCAAAGAACTGATCACCCAACTCAATAACCTTGGATAATCGATAACGAATCAGAACTCAATCTGATATGTGCTCAACGCCTTTCCGAGAATACAAGAGTGGTCAACATTTGTAGATGCATACAACATCTCTACGGACTTGGAGGTATGCACCCTAGAAGAATTATTCTCAACTTTTGAATTACATTAGTCTCAATGTGAAGGAATTGTTGGTTGCTACTCGAAAAACCTAGAGGTTCCACTGTACAAAAATTTTATACAAAGGTCTGAACCTTTTCCTAGCTACCATGTGTTCTTTTAAATTAAATTTTGGATCGCCTGCGGAACTTAACACGTTTGATCCAAAACTTAATTTATTTGTTCTTTTAGGTTTAGACTTGGATCTCCTGCGGAACTTAACAGTTCGATCCAAATCACCTAAGTTATTAATTCCATTAAATATTAAATTCCATAATTGGTTCCCAGTACTGACGTGGCGAGGCACATGGCCTTCTTGGATATGGGAGCAACCACCACCGACTAGACAAAACCTTTTAAGGAAAGCTAATATTTAATTTCCTAAAATAACTTTAGGTTAACCAAAAGGAACAATCAAATCACAACGAAAAGTAAAAACAAAAGAACACAACATCGAAAAACATATTCGAAATACTAGAATCATAAGCCTCTTGTATTTGGTATTTATTTCCAAAAATAACTAGTATGATGCGGAAAGGAAAAATTACTAGTTATACCTTTTAGAAAAACATCTTGATCTTCTACCGTATTCCTCTTCTAACCTCGGACGTTGTGTGGGCAACGATCTTCCGAGATGAGAAATCACCAACACACCTTCTTCTCCTCCTTGCTAGGTTCGGCCAAAACAAGAGCTTCACCAAGGATGAAGAAAATCACCAACCAAGCTCCAAGGGATGCAAGCTTTCTCTCCTTCTTCTTCTTCTTCTCCAAGTAGTATCCGACCACCACAAGAGCTCCAAGGGAGATGAAGAATTCGGCCACCACAAAGAGGAAGAGAGAAAGAGAGGATGGCCGACCACAACACCAAGGAAAGAGGGAGAGAACAATAGAAGTTGTAACCCATGAAGGCACCCCTACCCCTTCTTTTATATTCCTTGGCTTTGGCAAATAAGGAAATTTATTTATAATAAAATTTCCTTAACTTTCCTTGACAACAATTAATTAAGAAAAATTTAATAAAATTTCTTAATCAATTAATCATGGTCGGCCACCTCAAATAGATAAATTAGGAGAGTTTCAATCAACAATTAAAACTTCCTTATTTGTCTTTGGAAATTTTTAAAAAATAAAATTTCCCTTTATAATCCCTTCATGGTTGATAAAAAGAAATTTCTATAATTTTAATTTTTCAATATGTGAATAATTTTCAAAGAGAAAAATAAAATATCTTTCCAATCTACAAATAAGGAAAGAGATCTAATCTCTTTCTTTAATCTCTTGTAGATCCTTTTAAGAGAGATATTTTAATTTTAATTCTCTTTAATAAATTATATCTTCCACATAATAAAAATTAAAAATTAAAATTCTTTTTAATTTAATGGGGGTCGGCCACCTAAGCTTGGGCTCAAGCTAGGGCCGGCCACCCATGAATTAAGGCTTGGTCGGCCCTAGCTTGAACCACAAGCTAGTTTGGCCGGCCCCCTTATCATGGGTATGAAGGTGGGTATAGGTGGGTATAGTACTCTATAAATAAGAGGCTACGATAGGGACCGAGAGGAGGAATTGGTTTTGGTCTCCCGATAAAATTAAGCATCCCGTGTTCGCCCCGAACACACAACTTAATTTTATCAATAATAATTCATTCCACTAGAGAACTATTATTGAACTACCGCACCAATCCCAAATTACATTTTTGGGCTCCTTCTTATTATGAGTGTGTTAGTCTCCCTGTGTTTAAGATGTCGAATGTCCACTAATTAAGTGAGTTACTGACAACTCATTTAATTAATATCTTAATCCAAGAATAGTACCACTCAACCTTATCGTCATGTCGGACTAAGTCCACCTGCAGGGTTTAACATGACAATCTTTATGAGCTCATCTTGGGGACATTATCAACCTAAATTACTAGGACACAGTTTCCTTCTATAATCAACAACACACACTATAAGTGATATCATTTCCTAACTTATCGAGCTTATTGATTCATCGAACTAAATCTCACCCTTTGATAAATTAAAGAAATAAATATCAAATATATGTGCTTGTTATTATATTAGGATTAAAAGCACATACTTCCATAATAACTGAGGTCTTTGTTCCTTTATAAAGTCAGTATAAAAGAAAACGACCTCTGATGGTCCTACTCAATACACTCTAAGTGTATTAGTGTAATTATATAGTTAAGATAAACTAATATCTAATTACACTACGACCTTCCAATGGCTTGTTCCTTTCCATTTTGGTCGTGAGCTACTGTTTATAATTTATAAGGTACTGATAACATCATCTTCTGTATGTGACACCACATACTATGTTATCTACAATATAAATTAATTGAACAACTACAAACAAATGTAGATAATTTGACCAAATGTGATTCTTTATTCAAAATAAATGTTTACAAAAGCTTAGGCTTTCAGTATACACTCTAACAATCTCCCACTTAAACTAATGACTAAGCTGCCATATCTTCTGTCATACATCTGATTCTCATTCCCTGCACATGCCGATCGAAAGCTTTCGCCGGAAGGGCCTTAGTGAAAGGATTTGTCAGGTTATCTGCTGATGCAATCTTGGCGATGACAACTTCTCCTCGCTTCACGATATCTCGTATCAGGTGGTACTTGCGCTCTATATGTTTACTTGCCTTATGATCTCGTGGTTCCTTCGAGAACTGCATCGCTATTATCACAATAAATTGTGATGATTTTGGGCAAACCCAGAATCACATCTAAGTCCATTAGAAAGTTCCTGAGCCATACTGCTTCTTTAGCTGCCTCAGAAGCTGCTACATACTCAGCTTCCATGGTTGAGTCCGAAACGCATTTCTGCTTAACACTCCTCCATGAAATGGCTCCACCTCCTAAAGTAAACACATAGCCTGATGTAGACTTACTGTTGTCCCTATCTAATTGAAAATCTGAATCCGTGTAACCCACAGGGAGCAAATCGTCTGCTTGGTAAACTAGCATATAATCTCTAGTCCTTCTCAGGTACTTTAATATATGCTTTACCGCAGTCCAATGTCCTTGTCCAGGGTTACTCTGATATCTGCTAACCATGCCCACGGCAAAACAGATATCAGGTCTCATACATATCATTGCATACATTAGGCTTCCTACAGCCGAAGCATAAGGAACTGCTTTCATGTCCTCTATCTCCTTTGATGTCTTCGGATACATCTCTTTAGATAGAGCTACTCCATGCCTAAAAGGTAAAAAACCTTTCTTGGAATCTTACATGCTAAAATGAGCAAGGACTGTATCTATATATGAAGCTTGGGACAGACACAACATTCTTTTCTTGCGATCTCTTATTACTTTGATCCCAAGAATGTGTCCACAATCTCCTAAGTCCTTCATATCAAATTGTTTAGACAACCATACCCTTACGTCCGATAATACCTTGACATTGTTGCCAATTAACAAAATATCATCTACGTATAGTACAAGAAATACCACCACGTTTCCGTTACACTTCTTGTATACACAAGACTCATCCGGACACTGAATAAATCCATATGATTGGATTACTTCATTAAACCGGATGTTCCAAGACCTTGAAGCTTGTTTTAGTCCATAAATGGACCGATTGAGCTTGCACACTAGATGCTCTTTGCCTTTTTCAATAAACCCTTCTGGTTGCTTCATATGGATGTTCTCTTCAAGACTTCCATTAAGGAAAGCTGTCTTGACATCCATTTGCCAAATCTCATAATCCATATGAGCAGCAATGGATAAGAGTATCCGGATAGACTTAAGCATGGCTACCGGTGAAAATGTCTCCTTATAGTCGATTCCCTCTTTCTGAGTGTACCCTTTTGCAACAAGCCTAGCTTTGAAGGTTTCTACCTTCCCGTCTGTCCCTCTTTTCCTTTTGTAGATCCACTTGCATCCAACGGCTTTTACACCATCAGGTGGTTCTACAAGCTCCCAGACCTTTTTAGAGTACATAGACTCTATTTCAGAATTCATTGCCTTTTGCCAAGATGCTGCATCTATATCTTGGAGTGCTTCGTCATATATTCGGGGATCTGGTTCATGTTTACCCGGGATCAAGTCCGAAGATTCTCCCAAAAACATGAATCTTTCAGGCTGCCTTACAACCCTCCCACTACGATGAGGCGCTGTCTGTGGTTATGTATCATGTGTGACACGTGTTGCAGTCTCTTGTGGTACTTCATCTTGTACTGTTGGTACTGAATTAGATGTATCCTCTCTAAGTTCTTCTAAAACAACTTTGCTACTGGGCTTGTGATCCATTATATAGTCTTCTTCTAAAAATTGGGCATTAGTGCTAACAATGACCTTCTGGTCTTTAGGACTATAAAATAAACCACCTTTCATTCCTTTGGGATACCCCACAAACACGCGAACTTCTGTACGAGATTCTTACTTATCAGCATCTGGTTTCAGCATATGTGCTGGACTACCCCAAATCCGAATATGTCTTAGACTGGGCTTTCGCCCATTCCACAATTCTGTGGGAGTAGAAGAAACTGATTTAGAAGGTACTAAGTTCAGAATATACACTGCTGTTTCCAGAGCGTATCCCCAAAACGAATTTGGTAATTCTGAATAACTCATCATCGATCTATCCATCTCTATAAGAGTCCTATTCCTTCGTTCTGCCACACCATTCTGTTGGGGTGTACCAGGTGCAGACAGTTGGGATTGAATCCCGGCCTCTGATAAGTAATTCCTAAACTCTCCTAAGAGGTATTCGCCACCACGATCAGACCGTAGTGTCTTGATACTTTTACCTAGTCGTTTCTCCACATCAGCCTTGTATTCTTTGAACTTATCAAAGCACTCGGACTTACGGCGCATTAGGTAAATGTATCCGTATCTTGAATAATCATCTATGAAAGAGACAAAATATTCAAAACCACCTCTTGCCTGGACAGACATAGGACCACACAAATCAGAATGAATCAATTCTAACACTTCTTTGGCTCTATACCCCTTGGTCTTGAAAGACCTTTTTTTCATTTTACCTTCTAAGCAAGATTCACAAGTTGGAAAATTTTCCAACTCTAATGAACCCAAAAATCCATCGGCCATAAGCCTCTGAATCCTACTTAAGTTAATATGACCAAGCCTTAGATACCAAAGATATGTTTGGTTCATTTCCGAAGGTTCTTTTCTCTTATTTGAGTTAGAAGATGAGTTATAAATTTCCATGTTTTGCTTTGTGAGAGAAATTGGATTTAAAGTATACAAATTGCCAACTAATGCACCAGAACAGATAATCACTTTATTTCTCTTAATAACTACATCGTTACTAAAGGAAACTGAATATCCATCTAAAAATAGTTTAGCAACTGAAATTAAATTCTTTCTAAAACTGGGTACATAAAGACATTTTCTTAAAACCAAATTTCTATTTCTACTAAAAGATAAGTAGACGTCTCCCACTGCAACAGCTGCCACCTTAGTAGCATTGTCCATGTAGACGGTAATCTCTCCTTCAGATAGTCGTCGGGTTTCCTGGAACCCCTGCAAGGAATTGCAGACATGATCAGTGGCTCCCGTATCTACACACCAGGTGCTGGTAGATAACACCGCTAAACATGTTTCAACAACTAGAGCATGAGATATACCTTTGTTTTGGTTCCTACGAGGACAGTCCACCTTCCAATGTCCTGACTGCTTGCAGATGAAGCACTTGCCCTTCGGCTTCTTCACTCCAGCTTTAAATCCTGTACTCTGAGATTTATTCACTTTCTTTGCTGAGCCAGCTTGTTTCTTCATCTTCTTTCCTCTTGATGTGCACAGATTATATACTCTTTTATGTATGTTTTTACGCACATTTACATACTTTGAGCATGCTTGATCTATGCATTTTTATACTTCCAGCTTTCCTTTTAGCATATTTACTCTTTTAGTTCGGAGATCTGCTTTTTGTGCATTTTCTGTACACAGGAGTCAAAATTGGTGAAGATTATGCGTCCTCGGACAAGCTTGGAAGGAATTGAAGGGAGAGAGCATCAGGCCGTGTACCACACACGGCCGTGTAGTCTTAACAGGAAGGGAAGAGGTCATGGCCGTGTGAATCTCACACGGCCGTGTCTTGATTTGAAGAAATTAGAGCAGATGTCTTACATGGCCGTGTAGATCTACACGGCCGTGTGAGGTTTCCAAAGGCCAAGCAGGTGGTGGCCGTGTGCACCACACGGCCGTGTAGCATTTCCAAAGAACAGAAGGGTCCTGGCCGTGCAGCTTTGGCAGAGAAGGAACTGGACATGGCCGTGTGAATCTCACACGGCCGTGTCATGGGGTCGTGTGGCGCCCGATTTCCTCCTCTATTTAAACCCTCCTTCATGAATTGAAAGGGGATCTCTTCCCCTTTGGGAGAAGGCAAGATTTGGTGGTATCCTCCCATTCTTGGGAGGATTTCTGGGCGATTCGAGGGGAGTTCTTGACGATTTCGACTCCGGAGCGAGGATTGGATCCAAAGACGTTCTTCGTAGATAAGTTTTCTCTTTCCCCCTTTTCTTGTTTTCTTGGATTGGGGATTTAAGAAATGCTTGTAATCTTTATTTCTTCGGGTATTCTTCCTCGATTCATGGAGTAGATCTTGTATTCTAGGATTAAGGGAGTATTTGTATGATGGATTGATGTAATCTCTTATAGATTTGCCAATTTCTTGTTTCAATGACATTGTCTTGCTTGTATCAATTAGATCTTGAATGATTAATGGTGATTTGTGCTTAATTCTCATTCTTGATTGATTGTTTGGATTTCTTGTGGACTTAGTAAAGATAAACTCTCACTCGATCATCCGAGGGATCCACGTGACAGGTGCAAGCCCGTGTAAGGACGTTTGAGAGATAATCTTGAAGAGGAAATAGGAATATTCAAGAGAGTAGGATGGATCTTGTGATTAGTTTCTTGTATCTTGATAGATTGATAAGTTGTGGGCTTCTATGTTGATATCCGAGGAAGGCATAGTAATAGGTGCGCTTTTGTGTAAGGACAACGTAGGTTCACGTCTAATTGATCATATTTAGATACATTTCTCAGTCCTTAGCCGGTTATCTATTGCAAGAGAGAACCGATAACTTTCTACAAGTGTTTGGCAATTGAGGGATAAGAATTGGTGAACCATTTACATTCAAGAAATCTTACAAAGAAACCGAAACTCCTAGAATCTCCCCTTATCATAACTCAAAACACTAAACTCTTGTTTGTTGATCTTTAATATTAGATTTGTTTACCTTCACTTTGCATTTGAAACAATTGGATAGTTGTTTAGCTAATTCGCATTGAGGCATTTCTAGTGCTTATTCCAGTCCCTGTGGATACGATAATCTTTTATATTACTTGCGACATTTCCGTACACTTGCGGAGCATAACACCTCTCGGTTTAGAAGTAGAACCATTTTCAGCATAGTGAATTTGAGAATTATGACGAAATAATCCTTCTGCTGCTTAAAGTTCTGTCAGTAGTTCCGCTAATGAATATATCCTCTTATTCATATTATAGTTCAGGCGGAACTGCTCAAAACTTCTAGGTAGCGTTTGGAGGATCATATCAATCTGGGTTTCCCCATCAATTTCTCCTCCAAGGATCTGTATTTCGTTCAGATAAGTCATCATCTTTAGGATATGATCCCTCACAGGAGTACCCTCTTGCATGGTGGCTGTCATTATTTTTCTCATGGTTTCTTGCCTAGAAGCCCTATCCTGATGACCAAAGAATTCCTTGAGATTGTTCATAATATCATAAGCTGTTGGTAAATCTTGATGCTGATGTTGCAATACATTTGACATTGAAGCCAAAATGTAACACAGCGTCATTTCATCTGCTTTTACCCATTTCCTATGATATTCAATCTCCTCTTGGGTAGATTCACCAGTGAGTGCATCAGGACAAGGCTCAGTCAGTACAAACTTATAACTTTCAGCAGTAAGAACAATGTCTAGGTTCCTTTTCCAATCTATGTAGTTAGGACCAGTAAGTCTATTCTGTTGTAGTATGATGGACAGTGAGTTGAAAGTCATCCTAAGAATCACAAATAACTTTTGGTCAGAACTCTAAATTTAGAATAATATTGATTTCTCAAACAATACTATTTAAAATTAACCAACACCTCAAAACACCGCGAATATTGTATACCACGATAGTGTGGACGTATACAAATTCAACATTTGTAAAAGGAGGGTTTTAACCCATTAATTTTATTATCTTGTCAACCTAACTTTTTGACAAATAAAATTAATAGTTGGTATCCTTTGGTCACACAAATAATAGCAGTGACTCCGATGGGGAGGATACTATTAGATGTGTCTAAGTGTATACCATTACTTGACACTAAGTCCATTAATAAGATTGTGCCCCTTCCGATGGGGAAGATCACACGCTCTTAATTAATTTCCTATAGTCATCCTAAATGGAAGTTTGTTCTAGTGATCCACAAACAAGCTCATCCGATATGGAGGAAGGCACTCAGAGCCAACGCGCAAGCTTGTTTGCATCACTTACAAACCAGTAATGGAGACCGTGGAATTTATTTAAAATTCCTCTCCCACTTAGTTATTTATAAATGAGGAATTTTAACTATGCTAGCTTACTGGACATGTATACTAACATGCACACACAGCACAATATAAAAGAAATAAATGAAAAACTATTTTTCAACTATTATGGCTTTTATCTATTGTTGTCCTCCATGTGTTGTCATCCCAAGCTGCTGTCATATTTGGCCACCGCCACCGGGTCTAGCTGTCGCATCCATCTTGCTCCTTGTTCCGCTGCGCGTCTGGTCCTCAAAATGTTCCACACCTTGCAAGATTCGATCCGCGACATAAATAGAATTTTATATTTTTCGATCCTATATTCCTCGAAGGAATGTACATGTAAACTAGATCGAACATACAATAAAAATTTACATCTATCGATCATATATTCCATAAAATGAATGTACATGTAACTAGATCAAAAATAAAATCCTAATTAAAAACTAAATACAGCTCCTGCTGTATTTTATAATACAATCATGCACACACATATAATTGCCCTTGACATGTCCAAGGGTCCAATCACACACATAAAGAAAACTATAAGCCATAATAGTTGGATCCTGCATCCACAAAGTTATCACATCCTACTATTAACCTGCCTAAATTATGTATGACATGTGCATAATTAAACTAATACCAAATACACAGAGGCAAAACCCTAGCACTGATACCAATTGTTGGTTGCTACTCAGAAAATCTAGAGGTTCCACTGTACAAAAATTTTGTACAAAGGTCTGAACCTTTTCCTAGCTACCATGTGTTCTTTTAAATTAAATTTTGGATCGCCTACGGAACTTAACATGTTTGATCCAAAACTTAATTTATTTGTTCTTTTAGATTTAGACTTGGATCTCCTGCGGAACTTAACACGTTCGATCCAAATCACCTAAGTTATTAATTCCATTAAATATTAATTTCCATAATTGGTTCCCAGTACTGACGTGGCGAGGCACATGGCCTTCTTGGATATGGGAGCAACCACCACCGATTAGACAAAACCTTTTAAGGAAAGCTAATATTTAATTTCCTAAAATAACTTTAGGTTAACCAAAAGGAACAATCAAATCACAACGAAAAGTAAAAACAAAAGAACACAACATCGAAAAACATATTCGAAATACTAGAATCGTAAGCCTCTTGTATTTGGTATTTATTTCCAAAAATAACTAGTATGATGCGGAAAGGAAAAATTACTAGTTATACCTTTTAGAAAAACCTCTTGATCTTCTACCGTATTCCTCTTCTAACCTCGGACGTTGTGTGAGCAACGATCTTCGGAGATGAGAAATCACCAACACACCTTCTTCTCCTCCTTGCTAGGTTAGTCAATGAACTGTTTGTATTTGAGAAACTGAAAGAATTGTCCAAATGCAATTAATTCGGAGACTGGAATGGCTGGATAAGTTAACAATTTGTCAACGTCCTATTAGAAAATTAATGGTTAACGAAATTACACGGAGATTGCTGTCCATTTCTTTGAATTGTGTGATATTAATTAAGAAATCAATAAAAGAAATTCTTTCTTATTTTCCAAAATATCTAGATATGCCAATTGATGAGTTATGTCCAGCACAATCCATGCCATCAATGGTAGTTAAAAGGATGATTATATTCACCTTCAATAGTTTTCCCATTCTGTCTCTAAATAATTTGAATGATGATATATTATAGAGTCGACTTATAGTTCGTCAAGTGACTAAAAGATGAGAAGAGGAATAATAAGTTCGTCAAGTGACTAAAAGATGAGAAGAGATTTTATTCCTCAATGACATTAATGATTAATCAGGTCAGAAAATATTGAACCTAGCCAATCGGTTCGGTTTCATAAAAATTTTCCGTCAGTCACTAGGATAAATCGGGAAGCACTTGCGATAGATGACCCAAAAACTCAGTATCCTTTGATTGCGAGTCCTATTTAGAGATAAAATCTTTATAGATATACCGTAGTTAGAAATCAAACCGTAAATGTATACCTGAGTGACAATTGAACGTCCTTCCACTAGATCATAGCTTCATGCCATTACACTCTTTCAGAAACACTAACTTGAAATTTTAATTAAAATTTTAGAAATATTAATTTAAATAAATAATATTTTATTGAATACTATTTAAAATATTTATTATTTATAATATTAGTTAACTTATAAATGGAAATTAAGCTGAACTCGATTACTGCAAGAGAGCATTGAGTTCTAAAAAAAAAAGAATCGTGTCTACGTGAATAGGGGCATATGCCCGGTGGAAAAGAAAGAGTTGCAGCATCTGCCCAGTGAAACTAAAGCTGTTAATGAATCTAATCTGCTGTATTGCCTTTTAGGGTTGCTACAAGTCCTAACAAAAAGTCTCAATTTAATGCCTTCGTAAATTTCAACATTTGACGGCAGAGCAGTAAGTCTAGTTAATTGACTTGCCTGAGTTTGAAAATAATTGTGTGTATGTAAGTCAATAATTTGACAACGACCGATTTGAAAATTAACAACATGCACGAAGTCACTTTTACTTGCGTTAATAATGTATGGGCTGTAAATATTGAGAAATGGAACCTTCACATTAGTTTCATCAAGATATTTCCCTGAATGTACACCACAAACTCAGTGTGGGTTTTGTGGATGGTAGAGCAGGAAGTCTAATCAATGGAATTGCCTGATGTCGGGAGATTGAGGGAACTGTGAGTACGTGACTAAATTGGAGAGATCAGAATGGCTGACTAATTCAACAAATTGTCAACCGTCATCATTCTGTCCAAAAATAAAGAAGATAGTTAGTTAGATGGGGAGACGATTTTGTAATTGACTAGACATAGATTCTATATGTGATTTTATAAAATAAGGAGTGTTAGTACGTATTAGAAAGGGGGTTTTTGATATCAGTTCTTCAATATTCAAGTCAGTCTCGACATAATAGAGAACGGTAACAGACAGTAAAACAAAGCATGTTGAATAACAAACTAACGTATACCTCCGTCTGTAAATAGGAACCTCCTTTTATAATGTGTCATTGTAGTGTATGTGGGTACATCTCAAATATATACATGTTTTCCAAAGCATCCTAGAAAAAACAAGTCAGAAAGTGTCCATGACACCCTTCCTTAAGCGTGCATATAAATATCTGATGTGATAAGTTGAAAGCTTCTAAAGTACGATTTACCTACTGGACATGCTCTGTTGTCAGTGACACAAGTCTCCAAAAGGATACGATGAGATATGTAGGTGGATCCCATTGTAGGTCGATCGGAGATTGCTCGACCGGGACATCCTAGCTCGGTTATACTAAATAAAGTTATCTTCCCTCACTCGGCTTTCCCGTTGTCGTCGGGCTGCCTTTCATCTAACCGGCCATGATGTTTGATCGGCTAAGGCGGTGGTTCGGGGGATTTGTTGTTGTCTCTAACCTCCAATCGCAGGTTTTCGGAGAATGGCTGTTCGAACATGCCGCCCCGTTCGGCCGACTTCGCCCGATCTGTGAACAGTGTCTCTTTGACTTTGACCTCCACGTCAACCATTCTTCCTTGCTTTAACCCATCTTCAGTGGGCCCCTTTTCATCACCGCATCACAAGCCTTCTCATCAAGTCTAGTCGAAGGAGACTGTAAGTCCGACTGACTGGACAATTTGTATGTTCTACAACTCGTCTTCCCAATCAGGTGTTCTAGGGTTTAAAGTCGCCGCTCGGCTACGAGAATCTTTCTGCTCTTCCAGAAGCGGGCTTCCTCCCGACCGGACATGCTAGGGTTTAGAGCTACCACTCGGCTTATGACGATCACTTCTCCTGCCGTTTGTTAATAAGCTGCCTTTTCTCTAACCTGATATGCTAGGTTTTAGAGTTGCCGCTCGATTATTTATATTCCGAGGTTGATGCCACTCGGATTAGTTATTGAGTGCACTTGGCTAATTTTGTTGACTTCTTTTTGATCTATGCTCCGATCGACTCCTCCTACTCTAAGGTTGATGCCACTCGGATCTAACATAAACAACACTTAGCCATTTTTTTTTAACTCCATTCTAATCTCTTCTCCGAGTGACCACCCCACTTAGTGCTTTTTAATTGCCACTGACATCACCCAAATTTCTTGGGAACCATTCAAATACTTAATCATTAATGCAAAGCACGCTTGGCCATGTTTTTTAATCATGCATTCTCTTTCTTCATTAACGTCACCAGTAATCGAATGCCATGTGTCGCTTTTCTCTGTCGCTGCATGTGTGATGTGACAGGCGATAGTTGAGATATAATGTGATGGCTACCTTTTCGAATTCAACGGCTCAGATTAAGTCTTGTTTTCCAAAACCCTTGATCAGACGACCTGGGGCAGCCGTAGACTTAAGTTCGTAATTTCCTTTCTCACTGCCTCTTGTCTTCGTTCTTTGTCTTCCTCTCTTTTGGTTCTTGCTCTTGCTTCATTGTCAGCGATCTGTCGTCAATAAGCTCTCTCTCTTTTCTTCTTTTCAGTTTTTGCCTTCTTCCTCCTATTCATGGCCCGCTTTCCTTCTCCATCTCCGGCTGTCCCTGGGCTATGGTATACTTCCACTGAATCCGACCTCAACAGTGATGAGGTCGACCAAATGAAAATAACCTACCACATCCCTGATGATTACAAAATCACCATTCCCTTCGCCTATGCTCGCCCCCATTCACCCCCGGATGACTTTCTTCCTTTTTTTCAAAGACCAATTCTATTGTTCGGTCAACACTTTCCAATCCATCCATTCTTTTTTGAAGTTTGTAGGTACTTCCACATTCCCTTGCCCTAGTTGGTGTCTAACTCCTTTAGATTATTATGCGGGGTCATTGTACTATTCCACCTGTGATATGGGTTATAAGGAGTGGAGTCCGTGTAATAATGTGAAAGGGGATATAAGGAGAAGAAAGAAGAAGTAAGGAGGTTCGGTCAAGATTAACTCGCTCGGTGATCTAATCTCGGGTGATCGAGCAGACGTACGGACCTAAATCGCCAGAAGAGGTCCAGCTTAGCGTGGTAGGTAGAACAAGCCTGGACAAACATATATGTAACTCACTCGGTAATGTAATCCCCGGTGACCTAGCAGGCATGCAGACCTAAAGCATCAGAAAGGGTTCGGCTTAACACAGTCGGTAGAATAAGCCCGGAAAAGCATACACATAACTCACTCGATAATGTAATCTTGGGCGACCAAGCGGACGTACGGACCTAAAGCACTAGAAAGGACTCAGCTTAACGCGGTCGGTAGAAAAACCCTAGCCAAGCATATGAGTTCAGCGGACAAAGATCGGTCAAGTATAAATAGCCGACCGAGTATAGAAGTACTTAGCTTCATGAAGAATGAAGACATAGCACGTTTGGCAGGCAAAGACCGGCCGAACGTAATGGACCGACTGAGCATATGAGTTCGGTAGGTAAAGGCCAGCCAAGTGGAAGAGACTGACTGAGCGTAGAAGCACTTAGCTTTAAGCTGTCCAGAATATTTATATACGCCCGATTGGTTAATCTCGATCGATAAAGTACGATCGGCCGGGCGCAATAGACCGGCCGAGCACAGAGACATTTAGTCTCACATGACCCTTAGCATACAACTGCCCGAGGGAAGGTCGACCGGGCAATAGGGTTTGCACACGCCCGATTAGTTAATCTCGGTCGATAATGTGTGATCGGTCGGACACAATAGACTCGCCAAACATGGAAAGTCGATCAAATATAAAGGTCTTCAACCTTACACGGTTTCTGGCATATTTATAATAGTAGAGTCCTGGTCGGGTATAAATAACAGATCGAGTATAAAATACCGATCGAGACTAGTACAATAGAAGATATTCTTCATATATATAGAATGAGCTTATGTGACTAACCAAGTATATGTAACAGGTGAACCATAAGAATATGTGATCATATGACAACTTAATTAATTTGGTGGCAAATAGCTTCTAGAAGTCTCCACAGGTATGCTAAACGACAAAGAAGGTACATCTGGGGTAAGAAAAAGATTCCTTAAACTATTATTGCAGTTTTGGCTTACGTTATCTCTTAACAAACTCTAACGAACCAGGGTCCACCTCATGATTGTGGAGGTTAGATGAGGTGGAATAAAAAGAGGAATCCTCTCCACTAGCAAGGTACGCAAACATACGCATTGCCCATTAAGGTATTGTGTCAATAAAGTGTCCCTGACACAATACCTTAACGGACCGAGCATATCTCTGAAGTGACAGTGGAAGCTTTTGCCATACGATCTTCTGACTGCCCATGCCCGGTGTCAACGACACCAACTCCCAAAAGGATGTCACTAGATAGAGGGAGTGTACTGTTAGGCCTAGTGGGTTGGCCGCTCGACCGGGATCTCATCGCTCTGGTGCCGCGTCTAGTTGGCCAGAGCCTCGGTACTTCTACGCCTGTGCCCGCTCGTGCAAAGTTCTACTTTGTCACTGCCGAGCCTTGCGGCCGAGCCTAGCGGGGTAATTGCTCGGCCGAAGATGAACTCTGTCTGTCAAGCTCTATCGTCTGGTCAAGTAGGGTAGTCGCTCGGCAAGCTTCTGCACCTCATCAACTCCTCCATTCAGTGTCCCATAATCCCTTGAGCATCGGTCGTTTAACTCCTCACCGTGTCGAAGGCGGTGGCGGCTCGGGGTCTTCTCCTTCGGTCGGGGCATGCTTCGCTTGACCGGTTGATGCTATCTACGGATTGACTACCTTGACTTTGACTTCCACCGCGGCCGCGGGGTGAGGCCTCCCATCATCAGAGAGCATAATTAGACTTCTTGTAATTTTAGAAATCTACAGGACCTGAAATGTTTGCAATCTGAGATCACTAGGTCGATAACTAGATTTCGGTCAAAACCCATTGATCGACCTAGAGATCTCAGATTGTAATCATTTCAGGTCCTATAGATTTCTAAAATTGCAAGAAGTCTAAATATGCTCTCCATTGTTATTTTCGACATTCCTAGTGGTTGTTTAAAGGTTTTGAAAAAAATAAATCTCTCTTTCTTTTTTTCCTTTTTTCTTTTTGTTTTCTATTGTTGGGTCTGATATCTCCCCACATGATACCCACATTGGACCTAATATGAAGAGATATCAGGCCTACGTTGGGCCTAATATGAAGAGATATTAGGCCCAACGTGGGTCTGATCTCCTATAATAGGGTTGAGAAAAAAAATAAAAAAAAAAAGAAGAAAAAAATAAGAGAATTTATTTTTCCCAAACCTTTGGGCTGCCACTAGGAATGCTAAAAATAACAATGGAGAGTATATTTAGACTTCTTGTAATTTTAGAAATCTATAGGACCTGAAATAGTTACAATCTGAGGTCTCTAGGTCTATTAGTGGGTTTCGACCAAAACCCACTGATTGACCTAGAGATCTCAGATTGCAACCATTTCGAGTCTTGTAGATTTCTAAAATTGTAGGAAGTCTAAATATGCTCTCCATTGTTATTTTCAACATTCCTAGTGGTTGTTTAAAGGTTTTGAAAAAAAAAATCTCTCTTTCTTTGTTTTTCTTTTTCTATTATTGAGCCTGATATGGAGAGATATCAGACCCACATTTGGCTTAATATAATGAGATATCAAGCCCAACATGAGCTTGATCTCCTATAATAGGTTTGAGAAAAAAAATAAGAAAAGAAGAAAGAGATTTGATCATCCATAATGAATAGTTTACACTTAATATGCAATAACATGTTTTTCTAATTTTAACAGTGATCATCCAAATAAATAACAATCTCAATGATTATCCAAATGGTTATCATGTCAAACAGTGATTATGCAAAATGAATAACAATTTCAATGATCATCCAAATGTATAGTGTCTATGTTATGAACTACGCTACTATTTCCTAACATATGATTGTACAATGCAAGTTGATGAATATACACAATATCCCATCCTGCTGCACATGGAAGATGACATCGATACCACTTGTGAACAACGGGAGGTAATGGATGACCCTCGCGTAAAAAAACCTATACACAAAAAATGAATAATTAGTAATGTAACCAATTATAAATTAAAAAATATATATTGTAGAACTGGAAATAAATGTACCTGAATATAATGATTTTCATTCACATGTGCAATACAAATACATTTTGAAGGCTCAACCATGGGAGTCCGCAGAGGAAGAAATGTATAACATAATTGAGCAGACAAACTAACCAGGGCAACATTATATCTCGATGCAATAAGATAATCCATTTTCGGCAAAGTTTGTTCGGACCGAAATGTAGCTAGAGGGGGGGGGGGGGTGAATAGCTCGTCGCAATCATCGTGCTCATCGTTGCTTGTTTCTTCAAAGATATGCAACAAAATATACAAAGAAACAACACTCAACGCTAACACCAAGGATTTACTTGGTATCCACCTCAAGAAAAGGTGACTAATCCAAGGATCCACACACTCACGCACCCTCCACTATGAAAACACTCCTTCTTGGTAACTACCAAAGGCGGAGAAGCCCTACAATACTCTCAATACAACAAGAAAGCAAGGGAAGACAAATACAAGAAATATCTTACAAGATATGCAATGAAAACCCTAACCCTATCTTCTTCTTCTTGTTGTAGTCACGCCTTTTGACTTGGATGTCTCTCCAAGATCCTTTAAGAACTGGCGGTGAGAGTGGAAAAACACTGTGGAGAAGCTGCTGTGAAGATCGGAGATGAACAGTGTAAGCGTTAGCGAAGGAAGAGCTCGACAACGGCTATATCCTGCGCCAACGGTCAAATCCCAATCGATCGGAGAGGCTTTGGATCGATCGGCCGATCGATCCAGAGCGCCTCTGTGCTCTTGGGAATCGCCTGGATCGATCGGCTGATCGATCCAGGGCTTATTATGCAAAATCGTAGCTCCTAATCGATCAGCCGATCGATTAGAGGCTCCCAATCAATCGGCTGATTGATTGGGAGGCTTTCTGTTCGTGCGCCACTCCTTCCCAATCGATCCACTTATCGATTGGAAGAAGGTTTGTCGCGGGGACTCACCCAATCGATCGGCCGATCGATTGGGCATGAGCCAATCGATCGGCTGATCGATCCAGCTCCTGTTTTTGCCCAAAAACAAGTCCAAAGTCCCCTACACCAACATCTGGTCAACCATGACCTGTTGGTATATCACGCCTAGCATCTGGTCACCCTTGACCTGGTAGGACTCTCTCACCAAGTGTCCGGTCAATCCCTTTGACCCACTTGGACTTTTCTCCTCATGCCAAGTATCCGATCAATCCCTTTGACCTACTTGGACTCCCAAACACCAGATGTCTGATCAAACTCGATCCATCTGGATTTCCTGTGCCTGGCTTCACTCACCAGGACTTCCCCTCTGCCTAACTTCACTCACTAGGACTTATCTTCTGCCTAGCTTCACTCACTAGTACTTTCACCTGACTTCACTCACCAAGATTTTCCTACTGCCTAGCTTCACTCACCAGGTCTTTCACCTGGCTTCACTCACCAGGATTTTCAGCTGCCCGGCTTCACTCACCGGGACTTTCACCTAGCTTCACTCACTAGGATTTCCCATCTACCTGGCTTCACTCACCAGGACTTTCCTTCTGCCTAGCTTCACTCACTAGGACTTTCCAGTCAACCTTGACCTACTTGACTCTCCTTCACAATCTCCCCACATGAACAATTGCACCTACAATCTTCATGTGTTGTCTTCATGTATTGTCAAACATCGAAACCCAAACATCAAGACTCGAGCTTGACCCAATTCAAACTCAGTCAACCAGGTCAACCTTGACCCAGGGAATATTGCACCAACAAAGTCATCCAATGTGAGAGTGACACTGCTTCATCAAAACAATCCAACATGTGCTTTACTTCTCCAACACGACCATTTTCATTGAATATTTCTTCATATAATATTTTGAAATTGTTGGTGCAACATCCCTCAGGTCAAGGTTGACCTGGTTAACTAAGCTGAGTCTTGGTTTGGGTTTAGATGTTTGACAATAAGATATTGATTGAAGAAGAGTCAAGTAGGTCAAGGTTGACCGGATACTTGATTGGAAAGGCCTAATTGGGATGTTAGGCAGAATGAAAATCCTAGTGAGTGAAGCTAGGTGAAAGTCCTAGTGAGTGAAGTTAGGTGAAAGTCCTGGTGAGTGAAGCCAGGCAGAAGGAAAGTCCTAGTGAGTGAAGCTAGGCAGATGGAAAACCCTAGTGAGTGAAGCTAGGTGAAAGTCCTGGTGAGTGAAGCCAGGCAAGGGAAAATCCAGATGGATCAAGGATGATCGGACATCTGGTGTTGGGAAGTCCAAGTAGGTCAAAGGATTGACTGGATACTTGGCACGAGAAAATCCAGATGGGTCAAAGGTATTGACTAGACATCTGGTGGAAGTCCAAGTAGGTCAAGGGAGTGACCGGATACTTGGCACGAAGATAAAAGTCCAAGTGGATCAAAGGGATTGACCGGACACTTGGTGAGGGAGTCCTAGCAGGTCAAGAAAGTGACTAGATGCTAGGCATGACGTACCAACAGGTTAAGGTTGACCGGATGTTGGTTTGGGACTTGGTTTTGAGCAAAAACCAAGTGCTGGATCGATCAGTGGATCGATCCAGACCTTTCCCAGCGAACAGAGAGCCTCTGGATCGATCAGTGGATCGATCCAGAGGTCCCAATCGATCAGTGGATCAATTAGGACGCTGCTGCTTCGCACGATAAGCACTGGATCGATCCGTGAATCGATCCAGGCATTTTTCCAGAGCACAGAGGAGCTCTGGATCGATCCGTGGATCGATCCAAAGCCTCCCCGATCGATTGGGAATAATCGAATCGATCGGGATCCGACCGTTGGCGTCGATAAAGGCCGCAGGCGCACAATTCCTTCGGCATTGCTTCACCGTTTCATCTCCGATCTCTCACCAGCTCCTCCACAGTGCTCTCAAAGCTCAGATCGCCAGTTCTTGAAGGATCTTGGAAGTTCTCCAAGTCAAGAGGCGGATCAAAGCCAATAAGAAGAAGCTAGGGTTAGGGTTTGCACTCATTGTAAGCTTGTAAGCTTGTATTTCTTGTATCCCTTTCCTCTCTTCTTGTATTGAGTCTTGTAGGGCTTCTCCGCCTTTGGTAGTTACCATAAAGGAGAGTTTTATTAGTGGAGGGTGTGTGTGTTGGTGTGGATCCTTGGATTAGTCACCTCTTGTGAGGTGGATACTAAGTAAACCAACCGTGTTAGCGTTGTGTGATTGTTTCTGTATTTTCCGCTGCGCATATCTTTGAAGAAACAAGCAACGAAGCACACCGAGCACGCGACGAGCTATTCCCCCCCCCCCCCCCCCTCTATCTACTTTTGGTCCTAACAAGTGGTATCAGAGCGAGGCCGCTCTTCACCGGAATCATCGCCGGAAGGGTTAAGCACAACAAGAAAAGCTAGAGGGTGAAGAAGTTGGAGCAAATTCTTCACGTTCAAGATTTTATCAAGCTCAACTTCAAGATGCAATTCCAAGATGGACTTGGATTTGACACAAGGGTGGCTCCACCATATTCATCTACAAGCTTCGATTCTTGGAAATCAAGAATCGAAAATTTTCTTATGATGGAGATAGAGCAATAGTTTGCTCTTATGGAAGGGTTCAAAGCTCCAACAAACTCCAAGGGCAAGCTTCTCAAGAAAAGCAAATGGAGCTCGGAGCAAGTCCAAAGGTGCGAGGCAAATGACAAAGTGACCAAGCTTTTGGTCAATTTATTGCCAAGCACCATCCTTTGCAAAATTGGAGAATTTGAAGATGCAAAGGAACTATGGAGTAAATTGGCCAAGCTTCATGAAGAGATCCCCTCCACTGTACAAGAGCAAGAAGAATCCAGAGAGGGTGACTCTTTGGAGCAAGACCAAGAGGAGGACTCCGAGGTTGAGAGATGCTCAACCTCCGAAGAAGAAGAAGTCCAAGAAGAAGCTTCATCTTCAAGGGAGTGCAATGAAGAGAACAAGGAGGGAGCATACTCCTTGTTCCATGTACAAGATGATGAAGCCTCCACCTCTAGGATTGAGGGGGAGTGTAGATCAATGAACCCGGAGCAAGAAGAGGCCTCCACATCCGGGTCAAGTGAAGAAGAAGAAGATGGTGCCACCTCCAAAATTCAAGAAATATCAAATGGAGGAGCAAGTGTCATCCCTACACATAAAGGTATAAATATTTCAATAAATAATAAAAATCATATAATTTGTTTTGAGTGTAGGGAAAGTGGGCACTACAAGAGCAAGTGTCCAAACTTGACCAAGAAGAAGGGTCAAGTAACACAAAAGGACAAGGAGAAGCCCAAGGAGACCACCCCCGGGACAAAGAAGAGCAAGGAGCACATTGTGTGCTTCTTGTGTCAACAAAAAGGGCATTACCGAAGTCAATGCCCCAAGGGGAAGAAGATGGTCAAGGCTCAAGGAGGCACTAGTCAAGGGGAAGCCTCCAAGGTAAAGAAGAAGGTAACATTTATTGAGCCTACTCCTTTACGTTATGGTAAAAAGCATGATAGTTCAAATTTTTATCATTTTAATGCAATTTACCATAAGAATAGGAAGCATGAGGGCTTTAAGGAAAAGCATGTGGCCCTACATGCCAAGACTACACCTAAGGTTAGGAATGTAGGTAAAAATCTAGGCAATAACTCTAAGGA
The DNA here is from genome assembly GCF_018446385.1 of Zingiber officinale. NCBI lineage: Eukaryota > Viridiplantae > Streptophyta > Magnoliopsida > Zingiberales > Zingiberaceae > Zingiber > Zingiber officinale. The sequence goes on from NC_055993.1 coordinate 93,430,083, forward strand.
TTTTAGATACAAGCCTAGAAACAAAAAAGCTCATGAACCAAACACTAAGGATTTAATGATAGAAAATTAAGTCTTGAGGTCAAGACTTGATGAAATGGAAAAGACCCTAAAAAGGATGGAAAATATCCTAAAAGGGCAAAATGAGCAATACCTAGGGCTAGGAAAATCAAAGCCATCCAATGGGCATAGAGGTTTGGGATACAAACCAAAGGCTAAGAAGGATGTGCTCTCTTACCATAGAGTTCCATATAGTTATGGAACGAACCCTAGGTCTAGTGGTCAAGACAAGAATACTAGGGAAGTCATCCCTAACAGTATTTTTGCAATAAATGTGACTAAGACTTTTAAGAAGTCTAAGAAAGTCACTAACAAGGTCACAAGGGAGGCTATCCCTAGAGTTGACCTAGAAAATGTGACCAAGGCTTCTAAGAAGCCCAACAAGGTCACTAGGAAGGTATCTAGGGAAGTTATTCCTAGTGAGTACCTAGAGCATCCAAGGAGCACCAATAGGTGTTGGGTTCCTAGGAGCATCTTCTCTACCCCATAGATGGGTTAGAGAGTGTTAACTCCGATTAGAAGGGTAGTTAACCCAACTTTGAGAAAATTGACACTCAAGGAGCATTTTCAAGGTTTTTGTTAATCTTTGAAAATGGAATGTACCTATTGTTTACTCCTTAAAAGAGTAAAATGTGCCTAATGGTGGAAAAATTGATTTTATCTTAAAATGGCACAAATTCGGAAAACCTTGAGAAATACCAAGTTGGGATTTTGGTATTCTCTTGGAAATTTAAGGCAATCCGGGCCTTGATTTATGTAATCACTCTTGAGGAAAAATGGAATATGCCAACATTTGAGGACATGCTTAATTTTTAAGTGGCATAAACAAATCAAGAGAAATAGAAATGTCAATTTAGGTTTTGGCATTTCTTTGAAGCATTTAGGGCAATCTAGGTTTAACGGTTTAAGTTAAAACTAGTGGTATTTTGAGTTAGCTAAGTGGTTAAGGATACTTAGATAGATAATCTAGGTATATTTTATTTATGCTAAATCTTGCCATGATTGTTTGCCAATCATATGCCATGACATCATGTCTATTGTTGCATTCATGTTTTATTATGAAAAATCCAAAAATACCATGTCATGGCATTCATACATCATGTAGTTATAGGATATTTTCTTTTGAAAATTATTTCATTTTGATGTATGCCATAACATAATCATGCATTAAGTTTAATTCCTTGTAATTAAGGACAAATGACATTTAACAACACTTACTAACAAGTGACATCCTAGGTGGATGTCTAATATCTCTAAAATGCCTAGATAGATATGCATGATCCCTAGATTAGGGCAAAACCAAAATTTACATCTCACAAAGACCTATAAGATGACTTGTATGTGTTTTGTGCACAATAGATACAAGTGAGATGTTAGGATGATGAACAAAACTCAACATGTTGACTTAGTGCATTTTCTTGAGTTTTAAGTTCATCAAAACACATAGTTATGTGGTTTCCCATCATTGGGAAAACTAATGTACAAGTCATGTGCATTAAGCCCAAGGAACATGATGGGATATTGGTTTTTAAAAGGTTTTTAAAATTATTTTGGAAAACCTTGGTGAAGGCTATCTTTTGATAGTAATCACCATTGAATAGTTAGACACAAACTTGAAGAAAAGACTAAAGTTTATGCAAGTTTTTCAAGTTTGTGTCAATCTTTGAAAATATGATGTATTTTCAAAGAAAACTATTTTTCCTTGATAGTATATGCCCTAAATAATGCCTACACGAAATTTCATGATTTTTGGATTTTTGTAGAATTTTCTAGGGGTTTCTGAAGTTGGCTGATTTTGAAATTCAGCAACTATCAGAGCTCCGATCGATCCATGGATCCGTGGATCGATTCAGAAGGCAAGTCTCCCGCGAGCAGAAGCTCGCTGGATCGATCAGCCGATCGATCCAGGAAGTCTGAATCGATCAGTGGATCGATTCAGAAAGGTTCAATCGATTGGAACCCAACTCCAATCGATCTAAGTTGCTGATTTTGGCTGGGAAAGCCTGATTTCAGCATCTTTAAACCTATTTTAATCTAGGTAACCATTCCAAACCCCTGAAAATACATTTGTATACATAAAAAGGGTGTTTTCGTGTTGAAAACAAGGATGGATTGGTTAAGGAAGGCTAAGTTGAAGTTTAGGTTGAGGTTTGTTTCAAATTTTGAATATTTGAACCTCAAAACTTCTAAAATTGGGTTTTCTAAAGTTTTAGGGATTCCAAGTCATTGTTGGTGCAATGACAGAAGTTACCACCCTGTCTTTAGGGGGAGGGACTCTTTAAGGACATGAAAATTATTTTTATGAACCTTGGAAGGTGGTTAACCTTCTGTAGAGAATATGCTCATGAATGAGCATTTGAACTTGAAATGGGGAGTGAATATCCTCATAATTTCAAGTGGTTTTTCGAGTGATTGACAAAGGCTCAAGGTTGGGCTTTTGTCTACATTGAGGGAGAATGTAGGGAAAATGAAGGGTATGAGACCTTCATTATCGTGTTGATCACAATGAGTGAAGTTGTGATCACGATGAGCAACTCTTCAGGGGGAGAGTTTTTCAACAATGGATTTGTTGATGTGTGCCCAATATTGAGGCATGGGTTGATGTGTGCTCAAGGCTGGGTTGATGTGTGCCAATAGGGGGAGAATGAAAGGACTTGTGAAAGGGAGTAAGTTAGGCTTTCATTACTTAAGAGGGAGTTTGCCCTCTTAGGGGGAGAATGAAGAGCTTAACTTCTGCTTTCATTACCTAGTAGCTTGAAGAATGGGGCTATGGGATTAGCCTAACTTACATGTGGGATTGTAAGTGTTATTGTGGTATTGTCGAACATCAAAAAGGGGGAGATTGTTGGTGCAACATCCCTCAGGTCAAGGTTGACCTGGTTAACCAAGCTGAGTCTTGGTTTGGGTTTAGATGTTTGACAATAAGATATTGATTGAAGAAGAGTCAAGTAGGTCAAGGTTGACCGGATACTTGACTGGGAAGGCCTAACTGGGATGTTAGGCAGAATGAAAATCCTAGTGAGTGAAGCAAGGTGAAAGTCCTAGTGAGTGAAGCTAGGTGAAAGTCCTAGTGAGTGAAGCTAGGTGAAAGTCTTGGTGAGTGAAGCCAGGCAGAAGGAAAGTCCTAGTGAGTGAAGCTAGGCAGATGGAAAACCCTAGTGAGTGAAGCTAGGTGAAAGTCCTGGTGAGTGAAGCCAGGCAAGGGAAAATCCAGATGGATCAAGGATGATCAGACATCTGGTGTTGGGAAGTCCAAGTAGGTCAAAGGATTGACTGGATACTTGGCACGAGGAAATCCAGATGGGTCAAAGGTATTGACTAGACATCTGGTGGAAGTCCAAGTAGGTCAAGGGAGTGACCGGATACTTGGCACGAAGATAAAAGTCCAAGTGGGTCAAAGGGATTGACCGGACACTTGGTGAGGGAGTCCTAGCAGGTCAAGGAAGTGACTAGATGCTAGGCATGACGTACCAACAGGTTAAGGTTGACCGGATGTTGGTTTGGGAGGTTTGGGACTTGGTTTTGAGCAAAAACCAAGTGCTAGATCGATCAGTGGATCGATCCAGACCTTTCCCAGCGAACAGAGAGCCTCTGGATCGATCAGTGGATCGATCCAGAGGTCCCAATCGATCAGTGGATCGATTGGGACGCTGCTGCTTCGCACGATAAGCACTGGATCGATCCGTGAATCGATCCAGGCATTTTTCCAGAGCACAGAAGCACTCTGGATCGATCCGTGGATCAATCCAAAGCCTCCCCGATCGATTGGGAATAATCGAATCGATCGGGATCCGACCGTTGGCGTCGATAAAGGCCGCAGGCACACGATTCCTTCGGCATTGCTTCACCGTTTCATCTCCGATCTCTCACCAGTTCCTCCACAGTGCTCTGAAAGCTCAGATCGCCAGTTCTTGAAGGATCTTGGAAGTTCTCCAAGTCAAGAGGCGGATCAAAGCCAAGAAGAAGAAGCTAGGGTTAGGGTTTGCACTCATTGTAAGCTTGTATTTCTTGTATCCCTTTCCTCTCTTCTTGTATTGAGTCTTGTAGGGCTTCTCCGCCTTTGGTAGTTACCATAAAGGAGAGTTTTATTAGTGGAGGGTGTGTGTGTTGGTGTGGATACTTGGATTAGTCACATCTTGTGAGGTGGATACCAAGTAAACCAACCGTGTTAGCGTTGTGTGATTGTTTCTGTATTTTCCGCTGCGCATATCTTTGAAGAAACAAGCAACGAAGCACACCGAGCACGCGACGAGCTATTCACCCCCCCCCCCCCCCTCTAACTACTTTTGGTCCTAACAGAAATGTGTGATCTCCTCAAGAAGGTCCTGTCGCACCCTCAACCATGCATCCTCACCAAAACCAAGTAGGCCAACAATGGAACAAAAATCACAGTGACCATCACTCGACACATCTTTAGTCCCAACAACATACTCATAGAGATGTGATGGTAGTTGATCAATATAACCAATAGTGGAAGTTGAACGTGTATTGATCCTGTCCGAGCGCTGAGTTGACGGACGTTGGGGACGTTGCACGCTCCGCTGCTGATCCAAATGGTGGTATAAATCTCCGGCGAACCTGCAAAGAAGCCGAGCCGAGAGGGGCTTCCCAGCGATGGCCCTCCAACGCTCAAGTCAAGCAACGAGAAATGAGAGAGGCAGCGTAACTGTGGCTACAGTGAGGATTGCGCATACCTTTGTCGACGTTTGGGGGTCCTTATATAGGACCCCGGGGAGGTGTGGGCACGCTTCTTGATGCATGCACGCTTCCCCAAACATACCTTAATGAGCCCATGTCAGAAAAGTACCACTGACATCATTCCGCAATCGTCCGAGCATATCCCGGATGTGACGGTGGAAGCTTCCATCGTATGATCCTGTGTACAGCTCGGCCGCCAACTCTGCTGCTTGTCGGCGGCAGATGTCTCGAGGATGATGTTATCCCTTGTCTCCTTTGTCCTCTTGCACCTCCTGTCTGTTCCAGGGCTGAGCGGTTAGGCCGCTCGGCAGACATATCCTTTCTGCCCTGGTTGTAGGTATCGGTCCGACTGGGAGGACTCCCTGTCGTATGCTCGGATGAGATTGCCCCTGCCTGTCCTTGTTGCCTTGTGCACCGGTCGAACGGACAGCCCGCTCGACCCTGAAACCTTCTTACCTTGAGCCTCGGAAACCCGACACTTAGTCGGGTTGTATTTCATTCGGCTCGGGGGATTCCCGGCCGGTCGGCCATCTCATTCCGGTCAGTCGGGTGGCTGGTCGGCCCTCTCAGTCCGGTCGGTTGGGTAGCCGGTCGGCCTTCTAAGTCCGGTCGGTCGGGTCTCAGGGTTGAATCTCTTAACCTTTGACCTCCACGTGTCGTTGACCTTCCGCCAACGAGGGTCCCTCGTCCTTACCACGGGATCACATGCCTCCCCCTCAAGTCTAGTCGAAGGAGGCGCTAAGTCCGACTGACTGGACTGCCGGTCGACCGGAGTGACACCGCTCTGACACTTTCTGGAATGTTCCTCCCCACGGCCGCTCGACCTCTTACTGCCGTTGGCTTTGCTACTATGTCGACGGTCAACGCTGACGCCCTTCGGATCTCCTCGGGATTCGTACAAATCATCTCCATTAAGACCTAGCACGCGCGCTGCACGCCGTAATGGCGCTCATTAAATGCGCCCCTATGGCATGGTGCCACGTGGCAACTCCGCTGGCATCATCGTACGACTCGACGATGTGTCTGATGGGACATCGACGGTTTGAAATGAACGGCCCAATGTGGGCCACGGTTCCTGTGACCTGCATCCGACTGTCGAGGCCGATCGGGCTCGACCTTATAAAGCCGTCACCTTCTTCCTCCGCCGCACCTTTACCTTCGCATGTCCCGCATCTTTCTTCGGTGCTTCAGCGTTCCAGCGACTCCGATTCTCCATTTTCCGACGATTCCCCGCCGCCTTCCTTCGATCCCCAGCTTCTTTGTAAGGTTCCTCCGCCTTTCCTCTCTGTTTCCCTCGTGTTTTTTGTCAAGTTCTTGTCTTCTGGTCGCTGTCCCTTCATCATCTTCTTCCTTCTGTCGTGTGTCTTTTTCTTGCCTTTTGCTTTCTTGCCCGGTCGGACAATGGCTAGTTCTTCCCGACCCGCAGACCTCACTTTAGGCCCCTGGTATACTACCATGGAGTCTCGCTTCGATCGGCGCGACGCCGAGGCCTTGCTTGATGGTTATGATATTCCCTCCGACTTTGAACTCGTTCTACCCTCACCATCCACTCGGCCTCACAAACCGCCGAGCGGAGCTATCTGTTTTTTCTGTGACCAATTCATAGCCGGTCTGCGGTTTCCTCTCCACCCCTTCTTCGTCGACGTTTGCAATTTCTTTGGTCTTCCGCTCGCCCAATTAGTTCCCAACACTTTTCGTCTTTTGTGTGGAGTGGTGGTATTGTTCAAGATACACCGCATTCCTCTCTGCCCGGAAATTTTTTATTATTTTTATTATCCCAAGCAGTCCGAGCTGGGTACCTATCTATTCCAGACTCGGCCCAGTCTAGTCTTCTTTGATAAACTTCCCTCCTCCAATAAACACTGGAAGGAGTATTACTTTTATTTCCGTCTCCCCGAGCGGGCTCCCTTCCAAACCAAATGGTAGGTCGGACCGCCTACTTCTCCTGAGCTAAAAAGATTTAAGACCCGACCGGACTATCTCCAGGTCGTGAACATGCTTGCCGGTCTGAAGCTCGATATCAACAAGCTTCTGCCTGAAGGCGTGCTATACATATTCGGTCTGAGTCCGAGCCGTACTCCACTCCCGAGCAGCTTCAGTAAGAATTTCACTTGCGTATGTACTTTGAGTGCTAACTGATTTTCTTCTTTTTCCTTTGCAGCGAATATCGTCATGGAGTCCGTGATGCTCGGGATTTTGAAGAGGAAAGCTGAGGCGCTTGAGGCGGCAGCCGCCAAGGAGATGGAGCAACTGGGCATCACCCCGGTCGGCTCTCACGAGGGTGAGAGCGAGACAAACGCGGAGGATTCGGCCGCTCAGGCCTCCCCTGTGGAGGTGACGGGAGGTGCTACGCCAAACAGGGAACCGGCCGCCCAAGAGGAAGGCTCCGATCGGGAAGGCGAGCGCCCGCTCAGACAAAAAAGGCGTCGGACGGAGACACCGTTGCGATCGTCTACTTCTGCTGTTCGTGTATCCGAGCGGACGGGATCCGATACTCGTGGGAAAACCCCAATGGTGGAGGCATTATCCTCCGATCGGACTCCGTCTCAACTAAACCTGCCTGCCAACCCTATCGAGGCTGTGTCGGTCAGCACTCTTCCACCTGCCTCCCGCCGGGTCCAGCGCTTGGCTATTTTGTCCAAGTTCTCCGCCCCGGCCTCTGATCCCTCTGCGTCTGCTCACACGATTCCTGACCGGAGCCGCACCATCAGGGCCACCTTGCATCTCCCCACCGAGGAGCTTTTGGCCGAGTCTGATCGGTCGACAGCGCCCGAGCATACGATCATCATGAAGGGGCCCCTCGCCGGGATGTGGCCCGATGCTTGGGCCCGTGTTGCGATGATTCCGCTCGGCAACCTAGCCAACAGCCAAATGCAACAGGCCACTGGGGTAAGTGTGTTTTCTTCTGAAGTCCTTTACGCCATCTTTCTGATCGCTATTAATACTCCTGTTTATGTCAGAGATGGGTGGAGGAGATCGCTGTCACCAATCGACTGGCCATGGTGGACGAAGAGCTGAAGAGGCTGAAGAGTTTGGGCAGCCCGTCCTCCCAGGGCCCCTCATATGCCGAGCTGCAGAAAGAGCTCAAGAAGACCAAAGATTTGTTGGAGGGTGAGCAAAAGAAGACGACCGACCAGGCCTATACTCTCGCCGAACTCGAAAAACATGTCAAAACTCTTGACCAGAAAATAAGCCTAGCCACCGATCGGAAGAAGAAAGCTATCGCCGATCTGGATAAGAAAAACGTCGAGGCGCGGGTCCTGGAGCAACGAGTTAATGAGTTGATGGAGTAGCTGGACGGCGAGAAGGCGGGCCGCTCGGCGAAGGCGACCAAACACAAGGATGAACTAAAGACCTTGCAGGAGGCTCTTGAAGCTTCCCAAGCTGCCTTCAAGGAGTATCAAGAGGCCGAGCCAGGCCGGGTCGCACCCCTGAGGCTGTAGCACATCTGCTCGAACGAATTTTCTGAGAAGGTCTGCGAGCGGATGTATACTGCCTTTGAGTTGGCCATTGCCGCCACAACGACTATCTGAAGTCCAAGGGTCAGCTTCCTGACTCCGCTACCATCCCGACCGAAGACTATACGGCGCTCCTTTCTTCCATCCCGAAGACCGTTTATGATTTCCTTGAATAAAGTGTTTTTTGTAATCCTTCCGACCGACTCTAATGGCCTGAATTTTAATGAAGATATGCCGTCCTTTTGTTAGCTTACTCTTTTTTCGTTAAATCACCAATACCTGTGTCTTCTGATCGGAGCGCGAACTACCGCCGTTCGCGTCCCCCACCTTTCCTTCTCGTTAATCGTCTCTCGTCCTGCCTTCCTTTCTCTCCAAAGGAATTTTTCACAAAGTATTTTCGCTAACTGGGCCGCTCGTCTGAACACACCCATCTCTTTAAATGGAGTTCCCGTTAGATGTTCGCGAAGTACCTTTTGTAACTTGACCTTTTGTAACTTGGCCCATCGGCCGCTCGGCTCACAAGCCGACCTTTTTAGTATCTTCTTGCCGATCGACCCGGACGGAAGTACGTTATTATTTTCTTCTTACCCCTAAGAACAAGGTTTGTCGATTGTTGGTGTTTATCACCGAGTCGAAGCCTGCATGACTTGTCCCGTCCAAGCAAGATGGTCTTCCGACCAGAGGGTTTATAGTCGCCGGTTAGACTCTAAGATTTAACGTCGCTGCTCGACGGTCTTCCGACCGGAGGGTTTATAGTCGCCGGTTCGACTCTAAGATTTAACGTCGCTGCTCGACGGCCTTCAGGCTGGAGGGTTTATAGTCGCCGGTTCGACTCTAAGATTTAACGTTGCTGCTCGACGGTCTTCTGGCCGGAGGGTTTATAGTCGCCGGTTCGACTCTAAGATTTAACGTCGCTGCTCGACGGTCTTCTGGCCGGAGGGTTTATAGTCGCCGGTTCGACTCTAAGATTTAACGTCGCTGCTCGACGGTCTTCTGGCCGGAGGGTTTATAGTCGCCGGTTCGACTCTAAGATTTAACGTCGCTGATCGACGGTCTTCTGGCCAGAGGGTTTATAGTCGCCGGTTCGACTCTAAGATTTAACGTCGCTGCTCGACGGTCTTCAAGGCTAGAGGTTTACGGAGTCGACTCTAAGATTTAACGTCGCTGCTCGACGGTCTTCTAGCCGGAGGGTTTATAGTCACCGGTTCGACTCTAAGATTTAACGTCGCTGCTCGACGGTCTTCTGGCCGGAGGGTTTATAGTCGCCGGTTCGACTCTAAGATTTAACGTCGTTGCTCGACGGTCTTCTGGCCGGAGGGTTTATAGTCGCCGGTTAGACTCTAAGATTTAACGTCGCTGCTCGACGGTCTTCTGGCCAGAGGGTTTATAGTCGCCGGTTTGACTCTATGATTTAACGTCGCTGCTCGACGGTCTTCTGGCCGGAGGGTTTATAGTCGCCGGTTCAACTCTAAGATTTAACGTCGCTGCTCGACGGTCTTCTGGCCAGAGGGTTTATAGTCGCCGATTCGACTCTAAGATTTAACGTCGCTGCTCGACGGTCTTCTGGCCGGAGGGTTTATAGTCGCCGGTTCGACTCTAAGATTTAACGTTGCTGCTCGACATTCTTCGACATCGAGCCCGTGGCTCGGATAATATACGCCCGGCCGAACGACACGGGGTCTTCGACATCGAGCCCGTGGCTCGGATAATATACGCTCGGCTGAACGGCACGAGGTCTTCGACATCGAGCCCGTGACTCGGATAATATATTCTCGGCCGAATGACACGGGGTCTTCGACATCGAGCCCGTGGCTCGGATAATATATGCCCGGCCGAACGACACGGGGTCTTCAACATCGAGCTCGTGGCTCAGATAATATACGTCTGGCCGAACGACACGGGGTCTTCGACATCAAGCCCGTGGCTCGGATAATATACGCTCGGTCGAACGGCACGGGGTCTTCGACATCGAGCCCGTGGCTCGGATAATATACGCCCGGCCGAACGACACGGGGTCTCCACCACGCCTTCATGCAGTTACCCGCTTGGCGCACAATGCTCATGCCTTTGCTTCGTTCTTATAATTTTCATTCCTGCAACAAAGGCTACCGCTGAACGGAATATTCATAAAATATATTACATCGGCGCACCTTTCATCCGGCCCGATAGGGCTGGAGGTGGATTGCACTCCATGGTCTCTCCAGCCATCGTCCATCCTCATCCTCTAAGTAGTAGGCTCCCGATCGGAGCTTCTCGACGACTTTGAAGGGTCCTGCCCAGGGGGCCTCCAGCTTGCCTACGTCCCCAACCAGCTTCACTTTCTTCCAGACCAAGTCACCCACCTGGAATGCTCGGGGAATCACGCGGCAGTTGTAGTTCTGCTTCATTCTCTGTCTGTAGGCCATCAGCCGGACGAATGCTTTGGCTCGCTCCTCGTCGATCAAGTCCAATTCTAGCTGCCTCCGCTTGGAATTACACTCGTCGTAGTTCTGGATTTGGACGAACTCTACGCCGACTTCGACAGGGATGACTGCCTCGCTTCCATACACCAGGTGGAATGGTGTTACTCCCGTTCCCTCCTTAGGGGTCGTGCGGATGGCCCATAAGACTCCCGACAGCTCGTCCACCCAACTTCCTCCCATGTGGTCGAGTCGAGACCGAAGAATTCGGAGGATCTCCCGATTGGTCACTTCGGCTTGACCGTTACTTTGGGGATACGCCACAGACGTGAAGTGCTGCTCAATGTCATATCCCTCGCACCATTCCTCGAGCTGCTTTCTGAAGAACTGTCGCCCGTTGTCCGACACGAGCGGACGCGGAATGTCAAACCGACAGATGATGTGTTGCCAGATGAATTTCTTGACCATCTGCTCGATTATCTTGGCCAATGGATCAGCCTCCACCAACTTGGAGAAGTAATCGACTGCCACCAATAGGAACCTCCGTTGTCCGGTCGCCATAGGGAAAGGTCCTACGATGTCCATGCCCCACTGGTCGAACGAGCAGGACACTGCGGATGCTTTCATTTCCTTCGTCGGCTTATGAGAGAAACTGTGGTACTTCTGACAAGAAAGGCATGTTGCGACGGTCCGAGCGGCATCCTCGTGTAGAGTTGGCCAGAAGTATCCGGCCAGCAGGATCTTCCTTGCCAGAGCCCGGCCGCCCGGATGACCTCCGCAAGATCCTTGGTGTACCTCCTGGAGAATGTACTCGGCGTCTTCCGAACTAACACACTTCAACAGAGGTCGGGAGAACGCCTTTTTGTAAAGCTGATCTCCGATGAGCGTGAACCATCCGACTCTCCTCTTTAGTAGCTGGGCCTCCTCCCGATCGGACGGCGTGGCACCTGAGCGCAAAAACTCCATGATGGCTATCCTCCAATCGCTCGGGAAGGTAAGGCCTTCCATCCGGTCCACGTGCGCTACCAAGGATACTTGCTCGATTGGTTGCTGGATGACGACCGGCGATATCGAGCTTGCGAGCTTGGCTAATTCATCTGCCTCCTGGTTCTCCGTTCGGGGTATCTTCTGGACCACTACCTCAGTGAAGCTGGTCTTGAGTTTTTCAAAGGCCTCCGCGTACAGCCTGAGTCTTACATTGTTTATCTCGAAGGCGCCCATGAGTTGTTGAGTGGCTAGATGGGAATCCGAGTGGATCACCACCCGTCTGGCTCCAACATGCCGTGCGGCCTGCAGTCCGGCTATGAGTGCTTCGTACTCTGCCTCATTATTTGTTGCCCGATAGTCCAGCCGGACGGACAAATGCATCCGCTCTTCCTGCGGCGAAAGTATCATGATCCCAATTCCGCTTATGAGCCGAGTGGACGATCCATCCACATATACTTTGTTGGATCATGAAACGTCGATAGAGGGGGGGGTGAATATCGATTCGAAAAAATCACGTTAATAAGAGTTAAGCGCAGCGGAATAATAAAAAACTTAGGCAAACTGAACAAGGTGTTTTTTTACTTCGTTCGGAGCCTGTGACGACTCCTACTCGAAGGCCCGTACTCCTTGAGTACTTTCGTTGGGCAATTCACTAGCAATTCGAAATAGTATTACAAATTAAGGTACAGAAATGCTAATGGAAATAAAGAGATACCGACAAGAAAGTTAACCAAAGAAGAAGGAGCACTTTGTCGGAGCTTTGTTAGCATCGCAGGAGCGTAGAGCAGCAGAGCAGCAGAGCAAGCAGTCGAAGAGTTCTCAGTTGTTATTGAAGCTCCACCCCTGGGGCTTCTTTTATATGCTGCTCCGGGCGCCTGGATCCCTTCCGGGCGCCCTGGTGCGACGTGGCAGGTCTAATCAGCGAACTCCACGTGGCGACGACTCGGCCTGGATAAAATTCACCTCCGGGCGCCCGGACCTCCTATTTCCAGAAACTTCCTTTCCTGCAAAACAGAGTTAGTCCGAGGCAAATATATATTCTGTAAAACAAATTGTTAGCACAACTAAAGTAATATGATTTAACAAGAAAAGAGTATGACTTAGATTATGTCTTTCCGAGACCGGAATCTAGTCACGATCTCGACTTAGATATCCGAAATGGATCTAAGCCGAATCAACGCCTAATGTTCCCCTCCTGGGAACGCGTCCTTGCAGTCACTCCCCTCCAGTGACTTACCTCACTTACCTGCCAGACGTCCAGTCAGCCCGTCGACCCGTCTGGACTTCGTGCCAGCTATCCAGTCAGCCCGTCGACCTAGCTGGGCTTCGTGCCTAAGCGTCCGGTCAGCCCGTCGACCCACTTGGACTCGTCGACCTAGCTGGGCTTCGTGCCAGACATCCGGTCAGCCCGTCGACCTGTCTGGACTTATCCTGCACACTCGATCAGAGTATTAGATCAACAATAAACCTAACTTAACCTATTTGTCATTCATCAAAATCTGGGTTAAATCGTTAGTGCTAATTGCACCAACAATCTCCCCCTTTTTGATGGAATGACAACCTGGTTAAGTTAGTGAAGACATTTGCAAGAAAAAAACAGATAACATCATTATGTGGTGGTTTTTAAGTTAGTTTGTATTTTCAATTGGTTTGGCTAACTTAACCACCTAACCCTCCCCCCTTTGGCATTCATCAAAAATAAGCATGGATTAAGTAAGCATACACATAGATTTCAGACAAAGTAAGAAATAATGTCAAGTTAATCTGGGGGAGTTAAACTTAGTAATTTATCTTTTGTAAAAGAGCTAAGTTTTGAGACAAGTTTAAAAGATCTATATTTCAAAACTAGGTAAAATTGAGTTTCTAAAACTGAGTTGGTAAAGGATTCAACTTTCAAGACTTAAGTACATAAAAGACTTGATTTATTTTAAAGCTAGTTTTCAAAAAAAATCCAGATTTAAAGGCTAAGTTTTGTGAAAAATAGCTAATTTTTCAAGTATAGCTTCTAAGGTTAAGGTTTAAGAATAAGTTCTAAATTTCAAGAAAAGAAAAAAAAATTTAAAACAGGTTTCAACTCTTTTCAAACATAAGCAAAATTTCAAAACTAAGTTTTAAAATATATTTCAAGATTGATTGAAGTTTAATTTTCAACACTAAGTTTGTAAAAGATTAAAAAATTTTAAAAAGACTTAGTTTATAAACTTACGCTTAGTTTATAAAAATTAATTTTTGTAGAATTAAGTAAAGTCAAATTCTCAGAACTAGATTTTTAAATTCAATTTTCAAAACTACGTTAAATCTAATTTTGAAATTCAATAACTTAGTTTTCAAAAATAGGTTTAAGAAATTTTTAATAAAAATGTTGTGAAAAACCAAAAAATTTTAATTAATTCCTCCCCCTGGACCTGACATCAAATCAAATGTCTAACCAGTTAGTTACTGACTGACTTATCAAAAGATAGCAGCTTTCACTTGGTTAGTCAAGTTAAGGTCAATCTTAACTTGATTAATATATATTTTGTTTTTAACGCCCAGACTTATGTCGATGCACTGAAATAAGCATCTTAAGTCTTAGGCAAGTGGCCTATGCATCTCACCCCTTTCTATTGTTCGGCAAACACAAGCAAGGTAAGCCTAGGGTTTTGGTGAGATGCTCAAAACTAGTCCTATGGGTGCATGTTCTCTAAGGATTTTGAACTAGTCTAAGGCTAAAAGTTTATTTAAAAATCTAAAAATAGGAAGGTTTTAAAAACTGACACATGTTTGAACCTATGAGTTAAAAGCAATCATCTTTGAAAATATTTCTGAAATTCAAAATTCCTAGGCTACCAAGATAGAACATAATCAATGCAAGTCTGAAATATCACTAGATAGATCTAAAGTATTTTACAGGTAGTGTAGCTACAGAAGTGAGTCATAACTAGAGCTACTGAGATGATGAAGGGGGTGGTCCAGATCCCAAGGATCGGAGAAGCGCCATCAGCTCAGTGTGTCGGGTCTCCCCGGCAGCTCGTAACTCGGCAACCTCTCGCCGTATGTCCCGATGAAAATCAGAGTTCTCCTGCTGGAGACTCACCATAGCTCTCTCTAGTTCGGTCATACGGTCGGCTAGAGTGCGGGGAGCGTGACGTGGTGCTCGAGCTGGGGGGGGTGGTGGAGCCGGTGCAGCTTCCTCTGGAAACAGTGCAAGCATGAACTCGTCCCCCTGTGCGTCTGGATCGGGCTGGTGCTGTGCCCCCCCTCCGCCAAGACATAGTCCCGTCATCCCTATCTACGTGGATACCAACTAGGGAGAAGTTCCTAGCTGCTATAACATCGAACTCGGTCATATAGGCAATGTCTCCTCTAGTGACATCAATGTGCAACGAGGACATATATGCTATCAGAATGTAACAGAACGGCATGTGGACTCGTCTATCAGTCACGTATCTAGCCGAGTAGATAATGGTGGAGAAGATATGTAGGCTGATGTCAATATCTAACCTATGACTCAGGGCATAGAGTAAAAATGAATGGAATGGGCGCATCACAGCGATGTCCCGAGTAGTCAGTGGTAAAATGCAAAAGACTAAGACTGTATAAAGAGCGTAGTCCTGGACTCGAAGTTCTACCAACCTAAACTGGGTCACAGTGGGATCTCGCTCTCCCCCAAAAAAATACGAATAAATCATATCGAGAGTAATATGTGAGTAGGGATCTCCGAATGGTAGATCCCTGGGAGGATAGCACAGGAAAGGACAAGTAGATGGACGTAACTCTAAAAACTCTCGGATAGTCGTAGGGGAAAACGTGATATCAGTACCCGCTGCCCTAGTGGTATAGGTGAGATCGTCTACTTTCACTAGGTTATTGTAAAATTCAGCACACAGACTTATGTTTACTGGACTGGTACATTCGACAAGGTTCTTTAAGTTATAGTGGTTTATAACCTCTATAACTGAGGCACACGAATCTAGAAAGAACGATCTATCTATACATTTAGTCCTAATGGCCTTATAAATGGTTGACTCAAACTTAGTCCTTAGTTCATCTGTGGGAAACCTAGGGTCAGTGCTAGCATTAGAGGGTCCAGCACCAGTATTTGTTCGTTTCCTACTGTATATAAAAAAAAATATTCTAAGAAAAAAATGAGAAGACAAATTCTAATAAATTTTCAGATAGGGGAAGAAGATTTACCGAGGAGCCATCGATAAATATAGATCTAACGACCTCGGTTGAATCGCAGCAGCGTCTTTACCACAAGAAAAATTTGATTTAAAATACTCTCGCACTGAGGTTCGGAGTGAACCTTGGCAAAAGTGAAGATTTTGTGGGGCAAGGGTTGGGGGTGCCCGCTGCCCCTTATTTATAGGGAGCTCCAGGCGCCTGGAGCCATTCCGGGCGCCCGGAGTTGATTTTAGGCGGGGCGCCCGGATTCCCTCCCGGACGCCCCGGAAGTGAATACCAGGGGCGCCCGCCTTTTTTTTTACATTAAGATTTAGAGATTAGGTTTAAAATTAATTTTTAAGTTTTTAAAATTAAAATTTTGAACTTAATTTTTAAGTTTAAAATTAAAATTTTGAAATTAATTTTTAAGTTTTAAAATTTTGAAATTAATTTTTAAGTTTGAAATTAAAATTTTGAAATTAATTTTTAAGTTTAAAATTAAAATTTTGAGATTAATTTTTAAGTTTGAAATTAAAATTTTGAAATTAATTTTTAAGTTTAAAATTAAAATTTTGAGATTAATTTTTAAACTAAAATTAAAATTATGAAATTAATTTTTAAGTTTGAAATTAAAATTTTGAAATTAATTTTTAAGTTTTAAAATTTTGAAATTAATTTTTAAGTTTAAAATTAAAATTTTGAAAATAATTTTTAAGTTTAAAATTAAAATTTTGAAAATAATTTTTAAGTTTAAAATTAAAATTTTGAGATTAATTTTTAAGTTTTAAAATTAAAATTTTGGAATTAATTTTTAAGTTTAAAATTAAAATTTTGAAAATAATTTTTAAGTTTAAAATTAAAATTTTGAGATTAATTTTAATTAAACAAATTTAAGCCTTATTCATCTCACCCGATCTATATTATCAATCAGGGAATCCTATGATTTTGTGAGATGAAATTGGATTTTTAATTATGGAGTTTTGGTTTAACTTGTGTTAGATTCAGATTTAGCTTTGGTCTCCACAAATAGGCAATATTCGGATAAACTTCTAGGCTTGGTGAGTCACATGGACGTCATTAGTAGTAACCAACCTTTCGAGATTTTCCTATCCACGGAGCTTAGTACTAAATCTTGGTCTAACTAGTTAGGATTCATTTAAGGGTAGCTTCGGTCAGTTCTACTTGGCCAAATGTACCAGATCGAAACCATATCTTTCTAGACATGCGATGCCCAAGCTTCCCTAACGTACTATCATCCAAAAACTTCACCAGTACCATGATTCAAGTTAAACTATTAATCCAAGTTAAACTTGGTCTCTTTTTAACTAATCCTAATTACCCTGCCGGGTTAGTTAATTTTGGAGGTGCCAGCTATTCTGGAGCCTCCCCCTGAATTATTGACCTTTAATTTAAATTTTCGTTTTAGGTTTGTGTCTGTTTCTTTTATAGTTATAATTAACTTGGTGATAGTTTATATTTTGTTGAGTTTTAAATTTTGAATTTTTCGATTTAGGTTTGTATTTTGGTTTAATCGAGTTTATATAATATACTTTTTCTTTAGGTATATAATATTGATTAAGTCCTACTTGCGTGGTCAGACACGCTTTTGGAACCCAAGCTTGATTAGTTGATTTGTATTGAGTTATTAATGACTTAAAAGTTTTATTTGAGTTCGACTTGTATCCGAGTCCGGTTTTATTATAACATGCTTTTTGATTGTTCAGGATTAAGTCAAGATTTTTTGATCTTGTTGTAAATTTTTCTAGCATTTCTTTTAAATTGTTAATATCATTTTTTAATGATAAATTATCCTCCTCAAGTGTTAGATCTTGAGTTGGATTTGAATTTTTGATTTGTTCCTTGAGGTTTTGATTTTCCTCAAGAAGTGATTTGTTTTCATTTTCTATTTTAATTAATTTACTATTTAAACAGGAAATAATTCTAAAAAAAATTTTGTTTAAATTAAAATATACCTCATTTGGGCCTTCGGAAACGAGTACGGACTCGTGGCTTGTTTCGGGTTCAGACCCGTCTTCATCTTCCGACTCGTCTTCTGTTTCAGCTTCGCGGGCCATCAGTGCGAGGTGGCTCTGATGTTTCTGCTCTTCTTCCTCCGATTCGTCCGAAGAGTCGTCCCACGTTGCTTTGAGGGCCTTCTTGCTGAAGCTCCTTTTTCTCCTGGTGAACATTTTTCTTACCAAGTTCACCAGGTGTTCTTCGTCTTCGGAGTCTTGGTCGGAATCTTCTTCATATTCAAGCTTGCTCTTCTTTTCTTTGGAGGAACCTGCAAATAAAGCTATACCTTTCTCGGCTCCAGCATTAGTTTGTTCATGTAATTCTAATTCACAGAAAAGCTCGTCTAATTTTAACTTAGAAAGATTTTTAGAAATTTTGTAGGCATCTACGATTGATGCCCACAAACTATTACGTGGAAAAGCATTTAACGCGTACCTTATTAAGTCTCTATTTTCCATCTGGTGGCCTATCGCATGAAGCCCGTTGAGGATGTCCTTGATCCTCGCTTGGAGCTGATTCACCGTTTCACCTTCCTGCATTTTTATATTAAGAATTTTATTTAAAAGCAGGCCTCGTTTTGTTACCTTGGCGTCGCTCGTTCCCTCGTGCAGCTCGATCAATTTGTCCCACAGCTTTTTAGCGTTTTTGTGTGGACCGACTCTGTTCAGTTCTTCTCTTGTTAATCCGCACTGTAGAGTGTTGATCGCTTTATTTTCTGTTGATGCCTTTTTCTTCAAATCTGCTGTCCAGTCTTCAGGATCTAGTATATTCCCGGAGCTGTCCGCTGGAATTTTATAGGGTCTCATAACGCTCATCCACTGGTCGAAGTCTGTTTTGAGGTAAACCTCCATGCGCTTCTTCCAGTACGGAAAATCATCCCCGTTGAAGAGTGGAGGTCGTACTGTGCTGAATCCTTCTGTCTGAGACATTTTGGTCCTGCGCACAGAAGAAAGAAAAGAAAAACAAAAATCCCAAGACTTGGTCTTGGATTAGTAGTGCGGAAGAAGAAAAAAATAATAGAAGTATCTAAATTGGTGTTGCACCAATTTAGATTTAATTGCAACGAGAAAAAAAAATTAAAACAGGTAATAATACCTATTTGAAATTAAACGTAAAACTGAAAACCGGAAAAAAAAAAAAGATTAATTTTTCACCCCCTGTCTGATTGGTGGTTGCACCAAATCAGAGCAGTACCTGCTCTGATACCACTTGTTGGATCGTGAAACGTCGATAGAGGGGGGGGGTGAATATCGATTCGAAAAAATCGCGTTAATAAGAGTTAAGCGCAGCGGAATAATAAAAAACTTAGGCAAACTGAACAAGGTGTTTTTTTACTTCGTTCGGAGCCTGTGACGACTCCTACTCGAAGGCCCGTACTCCTTGAGTACTTTCGTTGGGCAATTCACTAGCAATTCGAAATAGTATTACAAATTAAGGTACAGAAATGCTAATGGAAATAAAGAGATACCGACAAGAAAGTTAACCAAAGAAGAAGGAGCACTTTGTCGGAGCTTTGTTAGTGTCGCAGGAGCGTAGAGCAGCAGAGCAAGCAGTCGAAGAGTTCTCAGTTGTTATTGAAGCTCCACCCCTGGGGCTTCTTTTCCGGGCGCCCTGGTGCGACGTGGCAGGTCTAATCAGCAAACTCCACGTGGCGACGACTCGGCCTAGATAAAATTCACCTCCGGGCGCCCGGACCTCCTATTTCCAGAAACTTCCTTTCCTGCAAAACAGAGTTAGTCCGAGGCAAATATATATTCTGCAAAACATATTGTTAGCACAACTAAAGTAATATGATTTAACAAGAAAAGAGTATGACTTAGATTCCGTCTTTCCGAGACCGGAATCTAGTCACGATCTCGACTTAGATATCCGAAATGGATCTAAGCCGGATCAACGCCTAATGTTCCCTTCCTGGGAACGCATCCTCGCAGTCACTCCCCTCCAATGACTTACCTCACTTACCTGCCAAACGTCCGGTCAGCCCGTCGACCCGTCTGGACTTAGTGCCAGCTATCCGGTTAGCCCGTCGACCTAGCTGGGCTTCGTGCCTAAGCGTCCGGTCAGCCCGTCGACCCGCTTGGACTTCGTGCCAGCTATCCGGTCAGCCCGTCGACCTAGCTGGGCTTCGTGCCAGACATCCGGTCAGCCCGTCGACCTGTCTGGACTTATCGTACACACTCGATCAGAGTGTTAGATCAACAATAAACCTAACTTAACCTATTTGTTATTCATCAAAACCTGGGTTAAATCGTTAGTGCTAACTGCACCAACATACTTTCCATGTAGCTTCAGGCTCGGGCTTTTGTACCTCCATCACGAAATCTGCCAAGGACTGTGCCTTGATCGCCGGGCGAGGTTGGTATTGGATGTCGAATTTGCTTAGCTCTGTCGTCCACTTGATGAGCTGTCCAGATGCTTCATGGTTTAGGAGTACCCTTCCCAACGGGCTGTTCGTCATCACAATAATGGTGTGCGCCAAAAAGTAAGGGCGCAACCTCCGAGCAGCAAGGACCAAGGCGAAGGCCAACTTCTCAAGACCGGTGTAGCGAGACTCAGCATCCTTTAAGATATGGCTTAAGAAGTATACAGGCTGTTCTTCACCATTTAGCCTTACTAATGCCGAGCCCACAGCATGCTCGGTTGAAGATAAATAAATGCGGAGTGGCTCGCTTATGACCGGTTTTGCCAACACGGGTAAGGAATTCAGGTAAGTCTTCAGTTCCTGAATGCCCGATCGCACTCCTCGTCCCATTGGAACTTGGTAGCTTTATGCAGAATCTTGAAGAACGGCAGGCTCCGGTCGACGGTCTTAGAGATGAACCTTGACAGCGCTGTTATCCGACCGGTGAGACGCTGTACCTCTCGAAGATTTCTGGGAGGCGGCATGTCTTGCAATGCCTTTATCTTGCTAGGGTTCGCCTCTATGCCCCGCTCGGTCACGATATAACCCAGGAAGCGCCCGCCTTTTGCTCCGAACAGGCACTTCTGAGGGTTAAGCTTGACTCCATATCTTCTTAATGTTTGGAAGGTCTCCTCCATATCCGCATAGAGATCGGCCGCCCGGAAGGACTTGATAAGAATGTCATCCACGTACACTTCCAAGTTGCGTCCGATCTGCTCCCTGAATACCTTATTCATCAGACGCTGGTAGGTAGCTCCTGCATTCTTTAGCCTGAACGACATTACATTGTGGCAGTAGGTGTCGTCCGCCATGACGAAGCTGACCTTCTCCTGGTCTTCTCGGGCGAGCGACACTTGATGGTAGCCTTGGTATGCATCAAGCATGCATATCAGCTCACACCCAGCCATGGAGTCCACCAGTTGATCGATCCGAGGCAGGGGGTAGAAGTCCTTCGGGCATGCCTTATTTAGGTCCCGGAAATCAATGCAGACTCTCCACTTGTTGCCCGGCTTGGAGACCAATACCACATTGGCGAGCCAACTCGGGAATTGCACTTCCCTTATGTGGCCGGCCTCCAGAAGCTTCTCTACCTCCGCTCGGATAATTACATTATGCTCGGCGCTAAAGTCCCTCTTCCTTTGCTTCACCGGCCGAGCGTCTGGTCGGACGTGAAGCTCGTGCTGCGCTACGCTTGGCGAGACCCCTGGCAGCTCATGGGTCGACCAAGCGAAGACGTCGCGGTTTCGTTGGAGACATCTGATCAACTTTTCCTTCTGGTTCTCCTCCAGGTCGGATGCTTTGAAGGTGGTGGCCTCCGGTATGGAAGAATCAATCTGTACCTCCTCCTTTTCTTCGTAAACCAAAGAAGGTGGTTTTTCGGTTATAGCATTTACCTCAACTCGTGGCACTTTCCGAGCGGACTTGGCCTCGGCTCGGACCATCTCCACATAGCATCTTCGAGCTGCCAGCTGGTCTCCCCGCACCTCCCCTACTTGATCTTCCACCGGGAACTTGATCTTCTGGCAGAAGGTAGAGACGATCGCCCGGAACTCGTTGAGAGCCGGTCGCCCCAAGATAACGTTGTACGCCGAAGGAGCATTAACCACGATGAAGCTGGTGGTCCTTGTCCTTCTGAGCGACTCCTCTCCCAACGAGATAGCCAGCCGGACCTGGCCGACCGGCAAGACTTCGTTCCCGGTGAACTCGTAGAGGGGGGTTGTCATTGGTAGTAGTTCAGCTAGGTCGATTTGTAGTTGGTCGAAGGCCTTCTTGAATATTATGTTGACCGAGCTGCCTGTGTCAATGAAAATGTGGTGAATAGTGTAGTTAGCTATTACCGCTCGAATGATCAGGGCATCATCGTGCGGGACTTCGACTCCTTCGAGGTCCCTACTCCCCAAGCTGATTTGGGGTCCGCTCGCCCTCTCCTGGCTGCAGCCGACCGCGTGTATCCTCAGCTGCCTCGCGTGTGCCTTTCTGGCTCTATTGGAGTCTCCTCCGTTCGGTCCTCCAGCGATGATGTTGATCTCGCCTCGAGATGCGTTGCCCCTATTCTCCTCCTCTCGAGCGGATGGTCGAGGTCGTTCATGCGACACTCGATGGTGGGCTCCGGGCTGCTGACGATGATGCCGCTCGGGGGATCTCCTTTCTATTCTTTGAACGGGGCTCCGTTGTCGGTGTCGCCGGTCTGGTGAAGGTGATCGGCGGCGGTAGCTCCTTGGCGTAGGATGAGTGATGGGGGGGAGGCTTCGACAGTCACGGGTGTTGTGAGTAGCTGACTGATGGAGTGAACAAAACATCGGGGTCCATACCTTCCCCTTGGGCTTGGGCCGATCAGCCGCTACTTGCTGGACGGCGTGCGGCCGAGTGTGCTGATGAGGACGGGCGGCTTCGGCTCGTGGTCCCCTGGGGGGCTGGTGACTGACGGGTTGCTTCCGCTCGGCGGAAGCTGGTTGGTCATTCAGGGCTTCCTTTCTTCTCGCCGCCTGGGCTTCCTCCACATTGATGTACTCGTTGGCCTTATGCAGCATGTGGTCGTAGTCCCGAGGCGGCTTCCGGATGAGCGAGCGGAAGAAATCACCGTCCACAAGCCCTTGCGTGAACGCGTTCATCATTGTTTCCGAGGTGACCGTTGGAATATCCATTGCCACCTGGTTGAAGCGTTGGATGTAAGCTCGGAGCGACTCCCTCGCGCCTTGGTTGATGGCGAACAGATTGACGCTGGTTTTCTGGTGGCGTCTGCTGCTCGCAAAATGATGGAGGAACGCCGTTCGGAATTCTTTGAAACTTGTGATAGATCCATCCGGCAGCCTCCGGAACCACCGATGCGCCGATCCCGAAAGGGTGGTGAGGAACACTCGGCACTTCACACCATCTGTGTACTGATGCAGAGTGGCAGTGCTGTCGAACTTACCCAAATGGTCGTCTGGGTCAGTTGTCCCGTTGTATTCCCCGATCGCAGGGGGCACATAATGCTTTGGCAGTGGATCACGCAGGATGGCGTCTGAGAACTGTCGGTTGATCCGCTCGGGCGACGCGTCCGTTCGGGGCGCTTTTCCTTTTCTGACGTCCCGGACGGGTGCTTCGTCCGATGAAGATCCTTTGTCCTGATTAGCTTGCGCGACCTCCGAGGGCGTCTGGAACAGAGCCCTATGAAAAGGTATCGGGGCTGGCGGCGCCCCCATCTGAGTGCCGGTCGGTCCCTTATTTTGCCCCCATATTGAGAGTTGCTCCGATCGCTCTTCGGGTGGCGCTCGACCCCCCGATGCTGATGTCGCTTGCTGCGCTGCCGGCTCGGCCTAAGCTTTCTGCTGCTGCTCCACAATTTTTGCTGCTCGCGCTTGGATGAGTGCTTCGAGCTCCTTAGGAGAGAGCGTTACCAGAATTTGACGTCCAGCTTCTTCCATCTTCTAGGCTCGGATTCAGGTGCGTTCCCACAGACGGCGCCAATTCGATCCTGTCTGAGCGTTGAGTCGACAGACGCTGGGGACGTGGCACGCTCCGCTGCTGATCCAACTAGTGGTATAAATCTCCGGCGAACCTGTAAAGAAGCCGAGCCGGGAGGGGCTTCCCGGCGACGTCCCTCCGACGCTCAAGTCAGGCAACGAGAAATGAGAGAGGCAGCGTAACTGTGGCTACAGTGAGGATTGCTCATACCTTCGTCGACGTCTGGGGGTCCTTATATAGAACCCCGGGGAGGCGCGGACATGCTTCTTGATGCGTGCACGCTTCCCCAAACATACCTTAATGAGCCCATGTCAGAAAATACCACTGACGTCATTCCGCAATCGTCCGAGCATATCCCGGATGTGACGGTGGAAGTGTTGGGTTTTTCGGGCCACGAAAACCGCGTTTTCGCGTCGCGGAAACCCCGAAAGCCCCAAAGCCAACGGATCCGTGCAAAGAAAAATTTCGAAAACTACGAATACGAGTTTCTACCGAGATCTACTCCTAGATCTACATGAAAAGAGTTATACCTTTGAAGCGTGCCCTCGCAAATCCCGCTCGTCCAACGGTACGTCGGATCTCGAAGTTGTCAACGTAGACAACTCTCTAGTGATATCCACACGAACAAGAAGTGTTCTCTAACACTCAAGGATGGAGAAGAGAGCACCACAAGTGTGCTAGCACTTCTTGGGCTCTCGGGTAGGATTTGAAAGGAAGAAAAAGAGAAGATGCAAAAAGAATCTCATACACTCAAGAAGTAGTATCCTCCTTTGTGACCTTCACTCTTCCTTATTCTCTTGGAACTCACTCAACCACCTTCTCCTTCCATGAAAACTCACGGCAACAACAAGCAAAGAGGAGGAAGAAGCTAGGAAGAAGGAGAAGCAATTACCACACATGAATACACATCAATACACAAAAACAAAACCTCCTCACCACATTAGTGTGGCCGGCCACATGTTGTAACCTCCCTCATTAATGTGGCCGACCACATTAAATGGCATAGGATGTGTAACCTCCATGAGGTGGCACACCATAAAGATGTGGAGATGATGTGGCAAGGTTAGTCATGCCATGTAGGATGAGTCAACCTTCATGATGTGGCAATACATCAAGTCAAACTTGATGTTTCAACTTCCATTTGGTCAAGTCAAAATTAACCAATTCTCTTCCTTGTTGTTTAAATCTAACCTTTGATTCAAGTAAATTTCAATTTAATGAATCTCAATTCATTAATATAAATTGACTCAATGAATCAAATTTAAATTAGACTCATTCAACAATTGAATCTAATTGAGTCTAACTCAATAAGTCTAATTTGAATTAATCCGAATCCAATCCTTGGTGCATCATATGAACCTAATCCAATTGGTTCATCATATGAACCTAATCTCCATCCACTTGTTCTTTGTGTGTGACCCAATAGGTTCTTGTAACGTTGGCAATGTTTCTAAACTCTAGAAACATAAGCAATGAGCGGCATCTAGCAATACATCATTGCTACCCAAGTTACAAGAATGTTGAGATCCAACATCACCTTGTGACTACTAATTGTGACTCCTCACAATATGTGACATTGTCCTTCTATCCTAGACATCTAGATTGATCAATGTGAGGCATAGACCGTGTCATCCTCTAATCAATCTAAATCTTGAACTCCAAGTAGACTCACTAAATCAAATGAGCTCAATATCTCATATTGACTCATTTGGGCATGGCCATGCACTTCGTGGTCTCACTCTATCAAGAATACCGATGTCTCTCCCATCATATAGGAGGGATAGATCCCATCTACATCACTCACATCCCTCCGCATAATTTATTACATACCCAGTAATCGCCTTTATAGTCCACCCAGTTACGGGTGACGTTTGACGAAACCAAACTACATAACTCCTTATGTAGGGAACCATGGTGACTTCAGGTTTAAGAACTAGTAGTCATACTAATAGCCACATGAGAAAGTATATGACACTCATATAACGATCCATGATACTTTCTCATGGCGGGTCATTCAGTATACATTCTCCAATGTATACTCATGTGTCAACTTGATATCTCCATATCCATGACTTGTGAGATCAAGTCATCGAGTTGACCTACATGCTAGTCTTATTGCATTAACATTGTCCCTGAATGTTAATACTCGACTAGGAATGATTAAGAGTAGTGTCCCTATATCATCTCACTATCGATTCAACCAATCGATTGATATAAGTAAGAACCTTCTACTCAAGGACGTTATTATACTTAGTTTATTTGGCACCAATACAAGTAAGTATAATAACCAAAAACCAAATGCCTTTATTTATATAGAATATGATACAACAAGTCCAAAATACAATCATCAAATGATTGGCTCTAGGACTCTAGCTAATAATCTCCCACTAGCACTAGTGCCAATCAGTGTAGGCTCTAAGCCCCAATGACCTAGTGTGACCATCATGCTTCCTCTGTGCCAAAGCCCTAGTTAAGGGATCTGCGATGTTAGCCTCTGTAGGTACTCTACAAATCTTCACATCTCCTCTCTCGATGATCTCTCGAATGAGATGGAAGCGCCGTAGTATGTGTTTGGTCCGCTGGTGTGAGCGAGGTTCCTTCGCCTGTGTTATAGCTCCATTGTTGTCACAATAGAGCTCAATAGGGTCAGCAATGCTAGGAACCATCCCAAGTTCAGTGATGAACTTGCAAATCCAAACTGCCTCCTTTGCTGCCTCTGATGCAGCAATATACTTGGCCTCTGTCGTAGTATCAGCTACTGTGTCCTGCTTCGAACTCTTCCAGCTCACAGCACCACCATTAATGCAAAACATGAACCCCGACTGCGATCTATAGTCATCCTGGTCGGTCTGGAAGCTAGCATCACTGTAACCCTTTACAGCTAGCTCATCATTGCCTCCATATATCAAGAAATATTCTTTAGTCCTTCTTAAGTACTTAAGAATATTCTTGACCGCTATCCAGTGACTTTCACCTGGATCTGACTGGTATCTGCTCGTCATGCTCAAAGCATACGAGACATCAGGTCGAGTACATAGCATGGCGTACATGATCGATCCTATGACTGAGGCATAAGGGATCTGATCCATGCGGTCTCTCTCCTCTCTAGAAGAGGGACCTTGAGTCTTCGAAAGACTCACGCCATGTGACATCGGCAGAAATCCCTTCTTGGAGTTCTGCATGGCAAACTGTAGGAGTACCTTGTCAATGTATGCACTCTGACTTAGGCCAAGCAATCTCTTAGATCTATCTCTATAGATCTGTATCCCTAGAATGCGGGATGTCTCACCTAAGTCCTTCATTGAGAAGCAACTCCCTAGCCAGGTCTTGACAGACTGAAGCATAGGGATGTCCTTCCCAATGAGTAGTATGCCATCCACATACAATATGAGGAAGACAACTATATCCCCTACAACCTTCTTGTAGACACAAGGCTCATCTTCGTTCTTGATGAAACCAAACTGTTTGATTGCATCATCGAATCGAAGATTCCAGCTCTGAGAAGCTTGCTTTAGTCCATAAATGGACCTATGCAGCTTGCATACTCTACTAGTATGCTGTGGATCTACAAAACCCTCAGGTTGTGTCATGTACACATCCTCGAGCAGGTTTCCATTCAGAAACACGGTTTTGACATCCATCTGCCATATCTCATAGTCATGGTAGGTTGCAATAGCAAGCATGATCCGAATGGATTTAAACATCGCTACTGGAGAAAAGGTTTCATCATAGTCAATACCATGAATCTGCTTGAAACCTTTAGCTACCAAGCGATCCTTATAGATAAGTCCATCCATATCAGTCTTTCTCTTAAAGACTCACTTACACCCAATGGGTTTTACCCCTTCAGGTGGATCAACCAAAGTCCATACTTGGTTGGTGTACATGGATTCCATCTCGGATCTCATGGCTTCTAGCCATTTCTCGGAATCTGGTCTCATCACAACTTCCTGATAGGTGGTAGGCTCATCCTCTATGAGCACAACGTCATCATGGTCAGACAAGAGAAATGAGTATCTCTCAGGCTGACGACATACCCTATCAGACCTGCGAAGAGGTATGTCTACTTGAACTGGTTGTTGTTCCTCAACTCCTTGTGGAACAACATCATCCACAACACTTTATGGTTCCAGTTCAATTTCTATCGAGGCATCAGTGCTATTGTTCGCATCTTGAACTTCTTCAAGATCGAACGCGCTCCCACTAGTCTTTCTAGAAACAAAGTCCCTTTCTAGAAAGACCCCAGTCTTTGCCACCTTGACTGGGAATGTAGAAGTAATATCCCTTAGTTTCCTTGGGATATCCAATGAAATAACACTTGTCGGATTTGGGTCCTAATTTGTCTGAGACTTGACGTCTAACGTAAGCCTCACAACCCCAAATCCTCATGAAAGACACCTGGGCATCTCTCCCAGTCCATATCTTATATGGTGTCTTTATCACGACTTTGGATGGAACTCGGTTGAGTATAAAAGCTGCCGTGTCTAGAGCATAACCCCAAAGGTATGTCGAAAGATCTGTGTGACTCATCATAGATCGTACCATATCTAATAGGGTACGATTCCTCCTTTCGGATACACCATTCCACTGTGGTGTTCCAGGAGGAGTGAGTTGGGATAGAATCCCACACTCAGCTAGATAGTCACAGAACTCATGGCTAAGGTATTCTCCACCTCGATCGGATCGAAGTATCTTAATACTCTTGTCAAGCTAGTTCTGTACTTCATTCTTGAATTTTTTGAACTTTTCAAAGGATTCTGACTTATGTGTCATCAAGTACACATAACCATATCTACTGAAGTCATCAGTAAATGTGATGAAGTACCTATAACCGCCTCTAGAAGCAACATTGAAAGGACCACATACATCACTATGTATGAGTCCTAACAAATCAGTCTCTCTTTCGCTGTGCCCACTAAAGAGAGTCTTGGTCATCTTGCCTCGTAGGCATGACTCGCATATCTCATAAGATTCGAAATCAAATGAGTCTAGCAAACCATCCTTATGGAGCTGGGATAAGCGCTTGTCATTTATATAACCTAAGCGACAGTGCCAGAGATAGGTTTGGTTCATGTCACTTGACTTGAACCTCTTGGTACTAATGTTATAGATAGGACTCTCAAGGTCTAGAATATAGAGTCCGTTTATCACATTAGGGTATAGAATATTTTTCCTAACATGCATGGGAACATAAGAATTTAAATTTGAATTACACTTCAAATTAGGGTATACCTCCCTTACCTTTGAAGCTCCCCCTTGACTTGAGCTTTTCTTCTTCTTCTCTTTCTCCCATTTCTTTAATTGCGCAAGCTTCTTGATCTCCCTCTTCTTGGGGTATTTTGTGTGGTAGTGCCCCTTCTCCCCACACGTGAAGCATATGATACGCATCCTTTTTCCTTGGGTTTCTTTATTCCTACAACCCTTGTTAGTGTTTAAATTAACTTGAACAGGTTTAGGATTTACCTTCTTCTTACCCAATGGACATCTACTCTTGTAATGTCCTTTTTCATTGCAACCGAAGCAAATTATGTTGTTCTTTGACTTCACTTCGGTGGAGGTGTTTGCTATGTTGACTTCCAAGACTTTTTCTTCTTCACTTGTCTTGGAATCTTCTTCAATTCTTGAGGATGTAGATGATGCCTCATCTTCCTTCTCCTCCTCGGATGTTGAGGGTGACTCAACTTCCGTTTGCTCCACCTCTACTTGAGCTTCTTCATCCGTTTCTTCGGATTTTTCTTCTTCTTGTGTAGGTATAGGTTCTTCCCATTGAGCCTTCTTTATCTTGCTCCACAAATCGTGAGCATTCTTGTATTTACCTACAAGGCTCATTACGTCATTAGGCAAAATATCAATTAATATAGATATTACCTTGTCGTTTGCCTTTGACCGAGAGGTTTGCTCCTCCGTCCAATGTCGTGGTCGGAGCTTCTTCCCTTTCTTGTCCTTCGGGACTTCAAACGGCTCTTTGACCACCATCATGGTGTTCCAATCCGTGTTGAAGAAGACCTCCATCTTCATCATCCAATATGTGATGTCCCATAAGCCTCTACCTTCAAGCTTTGGCGGTTCAATCAAGCCGGTCATCTTTGCTTCCTTGGCGGTTAGTCCAATGGAGAGCGGCCTCGCTCTGATACCACTTGTTGGGGATCGGTCGACCGACTTGAAGGGGGGTTGGATAGACGGCAACCCCAAATACTCGTTTCTTTCTACAACGTTAGTGCGCAAGAAGAAATACAAACAAAGCAAGTAGAAAGCTAAATACTAAAGGAAAGAATGCAAACCAAGCTACACGATCATTTACGTGGTTCGGAGATAAGGTTCCTACACCACGGCTGTCAGTAAGGTGGACGATCCCTATCCGTAGGTGGATTACTCCCCGGAAGACCTTCGGCTAGCTCACGTAGCTCCTTGTGGGTGGAGAAACCTCACCACAACTCTCACCAACTCTTTACAAGCTAGGGCACAAGTAGACTACTAATAGAGATTAACCATCTCTATTTCGTCAACTTCAACCAATCTTCCAAGGCTGGGTTATATAGGCCACAGGTTGGAAAACCCCACCTACCAGTCGATTGTTACAACATGCAGTCGACTGCCCTCTGTGGAAATTCGACCGTTACATCCCAACGGCTCGATTCCACACTAACCGAGCGAACAGAGACATTCTGTTCGCTGCCAGTCGACTGCCCCAGTCGACTGCACCAGTCGACTGATAAAACATGCAGTCGACTGCTACAGTACTGCTACAGTAGCGCTACAGTGCTACAGTAGCGCTACAGTGCTACTACATTTCTGCTACAGTGAAACCCTAAAACTAGGATTTTACTCCGAATACAATCTCTCATGCACTCGTACCCTCACCCTTATGACTCATTTTACGCTTCATTTGCAGCTTTAACCTCTTGCCTTCAAGCCTACTTCCTTTGGCTCTCGTCCCTCGAATGCATTCAAGCCCGCAGCTCGTCCCCAATGCCATCCTTCGCGTATGCCTCAAAGTCGCTTCCCTCGGCCCTTGTCCTTGCTGCCTTATCCACGGTCCCTCGGATGCTCCATCCTTCACCCGACCCGAAGCCATCAACCTGAGTCACATGTGTATCCTGTAGTCCTGCACAACTCAAGTACACATATCAAATACAATGGTAAACCTAACTTAAACCCTTTGCCCAAACACCAAAACACATGGTCCCGCGGACCATTGGGATTGCTCCAACAATATGAACCCTGCGCTTGCCATTACTGCTCATGTTGGTTGGCGGGATTGCAATAGACCAGTTTGGTTTATGGCATAATGGCGTAAGAGTTGCTAGAGGAGATCAAGGACAAATTAAGTTAAGAACGTCAACCGAGAAGGACAAACTTCTTGCAAGAGGGAAATTAGTAGAAGCACATATTTAAAGTTTTTGACATGTATGTATTGATTCTTTTACTGTAAATTAGGATATTGATGGTAAATAAAAATGACAGTATTGGTGGGAAGGGTGGCGGCAAAAAGTGTTGTTATGGTTTATTTTGGTTGTGTGTGTGTGTGTGTGGGGGGAATAATATTCAACAACACCTGAATTATGATGTAATAGAAAACTTATCGATTTAAGTCATGTTAGTTTCTGACGTTGATAGTTAAGTTAGGCTAAAAATTCTTTATTTTTGGTTTAGGGTTTAGTTAGTGGCGGTCCTAGTTTACAAGAAGTATATGCTTCAAAAGGGGCTTGATATCTATGATATCAGGCCCACCTTGGGCCTAATATCGATAAAGTGTTATGTGGTTAAAACTTTGCTTTTACATCAGACCCTTCCTAGTTTGAGAAAAATTACAGTTTAACTACAGCAATAGATTATGTAGTTGCAAATTTACTAAAATAGTTTGTAATTTATTTATCAGGGATGATCATATAACTGAAGAAATTCTCTCTGAGATATGGAATACTCTTAATGCAAATTCTAGCATTGGACATACAACTAATGTAGGAGAAGTATCCAGAACAAATATTCCATCATCTTCGCAGTATAGTTGTGTTCCTAACACAAATAGAAGTACAAGCAGTAATTTCACATTTAATCTAAATGAAGAAGCTAGTATTCAAGAAGATGAGGTTCTGAACCCGTGTGCAACACTTGTTGATTACTATGAGCCTACTTGGAGTGAGGAGGAAGGGTATTATAACCGAAATGGAGAGGAAATGCAATGCAATACAGATGTACAAGAATTTTTTGTTGATGATATGCAAATTGAACAATATGAAATATCTCAAGAACAGTACAGTGACTTAGAGGAGGAGTTTCCAATAGTTGATGATCCATATATTCTAAATTCTCGATTGCTCCAAAGGCCAATTGAAGAGGCAACAGATCAGCATGAATTTTTTGTAGGGCAGATATTTCCATCTCGACAAGAGTTCAAGAATGAACTTGTGAAGCATGCCATGGTTAAACATATGAGATATAACCCAGTTGACACTCAGAAAAATAAAGTAAAAGCTGTATGCTTCAATCAACCGTGTAAGTGGAGAGTAGTTGCCCGGGGGGATGTAGAGTTCATTGTTACGAAATATATAAAGGAACACCAATGTGGCACCATTAGGGAAAGTGCTGATCATCAAGCATGCTCTTCATCCTTTGTAGCTTCTTTTGTTGAAGAGCAATTTCTTGTTAATGAACAATACAAGCCAAGTATGATTATAGCAGATATAAAAGCCAGGTTCGGAGTGACCATATCCTACAGAAAAGCATACATAGCTTGAGAGAAAGCGATGAAGAAGGTTGTTGGAGATTATGACCAAGCATATAGAGATCTTCCACTATATCTACGTGAGTTAAGAGTCAGGGATCCTGAAACCTATGTGGCACTACACAGAAATGAGGTTAATAAGTTCCAACGCTGTTTTTGGGGTTTTGGAGCTTGTAGAAGAGTATTCAGGTCTTATCTTCATAAATTAATTAGAATTGATGCCACACACCTAAGAGGCAAATATCCGGGTGTGTTGTTGATGGCTACATCAATAGATGCTAATGACAATGTCCTCCTAGTAGCCTTTTGAATCGCTGAAGTTGAATGTGGGTCTGCATGGGAGTGGTTTCTGGATCATACAAAGAGATTCTTTAATGTTGATCCAGAGTCAATGAGTATAGTATCAGATAGACATTGTGGCATTATAGCAGCAGTTAGGATAGTCTACCCTACTGCCTATCATGCTTTTTGTTGCTACCACATGTCTTGCAATATGGTAACAGATACTGGCAGTAGGTCAGGTTTAGGGTTGTTTTGGGTAGCAGCTCGAGCAAACACAACACTACAATATGATCTCATAATGCAGTCCATGCTTGAAAAACATCCAGATGCTCATAAGTGGCTTCAGAACATTGGCCCTAAAAGATGGGCTAATGCACACTTTAGTGGCAGAAGGTACACAATGTTAACCACCAATTGTGTAGAGAGTTTAAATGCTTTGTTCAGGGAGACACGTGAACTTCCGATAAACATGTTAATTGATAATACCAGAAGAAAGGTAGCTCAATGGTTCTTTCACCGTAAGGAGGAAGCGTCGAAATGGTATGTTGCGTTGACACCTCATGCTACCAAAGAAATGGAATCAAGGAGGGAGAAAGCTAGACGATATAAAGTCCACCCCTACTCTCAATCCAAAATGGAAGTAGAGACATGGGGTGCTTCATACATTGTTGATTTTGAGAGAAAATATTGTAACTGTGGGGAGTTTTAAATTTCAGGATTGCCTTGCTCACATACAATTGCCGTCATAATTCACTGGAACATGGATACACTCCCATATTGTGAGCATTATTTTCATTCACAGAATTGAAAAATGGCATACATGGATCATATTTACCCCTGTCGAAGCAAGGAATTTTGGCCTAGGGGAGTCAACAACATTATAGTGCTATGTCCCCATAGCCTTGTGCAGCCTGGTAGGCGAAAGAAGGCAAGGATCGAGTCGAAACATAATGGGAAGGTAAAAATCAAATGCAGTAGGTGTAAACAACTGGGTCATAATCGGAGGACATGTAGAATGCCGCCAGCCCCTGGTTTTTGACTGAATTATAAATTGGAGGAGTTGAGCCATATGTTTTGTATGAAGTAAATATATAGGATTGTAAGAAAAACAGTTGTGGAAAGTGATGTTTCTGTTATATAGGTTTATGAAATATTTATTTTGTGTTACAGTGTTATTGTAGGTATGAGAAGTGTAAACCATCACCTGCAAGGCAGAAATAATACTTCACACCATATCTCCATTGTGTAAAATAAAAATGCGATACATTTCAATTCAACAAGAAGGGGTTCGTAAATTCAAAGTCATGTAAATATGTGGTGAAATATAAATGAGATAAAACTCGCACAAAGGGATTGTAGTAATCCTTGCAAAATAAGATAGGACAACATTTCTCAGTCATTGAAAAATAAAAGAGGTGCACCGTTCCGTGGCAAATGGCACGGAGCTATACCTTCTTAGACGGGGTATAAATACATTTTGACACCATATATACCATCTCCCCAGTAAGAAATTCAGAGGGAACGATATTTCAGGTAAATCCAAGTAGGGGAGGGCCATCAGTGGGTTTTGGACAAAACCCACTTATGGACCTAGACACCTGTGATTGGACCCATTTTAGTTCGAGTGGTAATCTGGAGTTGCAAGGACTCCAAATTTGCTGGCAAATCCTTATTTAAACCTCTATAGATGCTGGGAAAAAAAATATAATCATCCTCCATTGGGCCTGATATGCTTCAATATCAGGCTCAACGTGTGTTGGTGCGGGAAGCATCCGACGATCGAACCTATGTTTTGATTATGTCAAAGGGTTCAAAGTTAAAGTGTTTTGGTTTCTAATATGTTGAACAAGTTTGCAGAAAAGTCCTAAGTGTACTTAGGCAAAAGTCCTAGCTGCGGTTAGGCAGGTTGAAAACCCTAGGGGGTGGTAACCCTACGTCATAGGGGGTGGTAACCCTATGCGGAAAGTCTTGGCGGGTCGGGTGCTTCAGGCGAAAGTCCTAGGGGGTGGTAACCCTAGGTGGAAAGTCCTGGTGTTGCGAACCAGGTGGAAGATTGGACGGGTCGAGAAGCGGGCGTCCAGAAAAAAGTCCGGAGGCAACGAGCGTCGAGCAAAAGTCCAGTCGATCTGGAGGATCGCACTGGCAACAGGTAAATCTTCTAAGTGGAGTAGGTGAGAACGTGTTCCCCGCAGAGGGAACAGTAGGCGTCGGGTTGACCTAGGGTTTCCGGTTGAAAACCCGAAGTCAGACCCGGACAGTCCGAAGGCTGTCAGTTTATTAGTTTATATATTCCATTGTGTTCTAACTCTGTTTTGCAGGTAAGTAACATTTTTATGCAGAGTTAGAAGTGACCGGGATCGGTCAACCGAACCTTGGGATCATTCGACCGAACCCACAAATCAGTAGATCAGATCTCCAGAGGTTGGACCGGGCTCGACCAGGGGATCGGTCGACCGAACCTTGGGATCGGTCGACCGAACCTAGGTTGGGTGTCGATTGGATTAGGCTGACTGGGCTGAGTCAGAAGAGCTTATTGGTCGACTGAACCTTTTATCGGTCAACCAAACCTCGGATGGAGTTTGATCGGATCGAAGCGGAGCGAGAAGATCGGGCGGATCAGATAGGAGGGATCGCTTGATCGGTCGACCGAACCTTGGGATCAGTCGACCGATCTGTGTCGGGTCAAACTTGATCCCGAAGCTTGGGTATCTGGATCAGACTTTGCAGAGCTATAAAAGGACTCCTCAAGGTGCAGCTTGTGTACAACTCTCGAATAGAAGATCTCCTGCGCTCTAGTGTGCTGCTCCGTACGCTTCAACAACACCCTGCTGCTCCGACAATCAGCAACCACTCTTAATATATTGTATTTTGTCGGTATAATCTTTCTTTTAAGCTCATACTTGTACTCATCTACTTGTAAAGATTTGCGCTATATAGTTGTTGCCCACCGAAAGCGGTCAACGACCGCGGGCCTTCGAGCAGGAGTCGCCACAGGCTCCGAACCAAGTAAATCTTGGAGTCTTCTGTGTTTGTGTTATTTCTTTTCCGCTGCATTTACTTTTACGATTCTGAAATTGATTGTGAAAGCCACGAGCGCTATGCACCCCCCCTCTAGCGCTTTCGATCCAACAATTGATATCAGAGCGGGGTCGCTTTGAACTGGTGCAACCACCATTCAAGCATTTTTTTCGTGGCTTCGTCGTTTGTATAGGTTAAACTGGTGCAACCACCACTATTCACGCCTTTCGTTTTTCCCTCCAAAACTGGTTTTAAAAAATCAATTTTCATCTTTTCACAATTGATTGGGATTAACGAAATATCGCATTTAGCAAATTTTGAAATAATATTTTTTATATTATTTTAATAATATTTTTTATTATTTTATTATTTTTTTTCTCAAAATTTGTAAATTGTTATTTCTATCTTTATTCTACACTACTAATCCAAGACCAAGTCTTGGAACAAGCTTTCTTGTTTCTTTGTGTGCAAGATTCATTTCTCAAATGGTCCATCAAGAAGGATACAACATTGCTCGTCCCTCGCTCTTCTCTGCAAAGACTTCGGCTATTGGAAGTGCCAAATGGAGTCTTTTCTCCAGGTCCAGTTCGACATATGGATGATAGTCAAGACTGGATTCGAACTACCAACTGACGGAACCGACAATCCAACACCATGCGAGAACTGGGATCCTATCCTAATCAAGAAAGTAGAGGCCAACGCCAAAGCAACCTACACCCTACAGTGCGGACTAACAAATTCAGAGCTTGATCGAGTTGGAAAGTTCTCAAGTGCGAAGGAGTTATGGGAGAAGTTGATTGAGCTTCATGAAGGTATTTCTGATACGAAAATAGGCAAACATGTTTTAATTAACGAATTATTTGAGCAGACTAATACTACTCCGGTCGAGAAAGGTGTTGCGTCATTCGCAGGTACAAGCAAGACGAAGAAAGTGTTAAAGGCAACATGGTCCGAGTCATCAGACGAATCTGAATCCGATGAAGAAGAACAAGCAAGCCTCCTCACTCTACCAGTACTAGCCCATGTTGCCGAAACCGAGTCCGAGTTTGAATCCGAAACCGAGAACGAATCAGACACCGAGTCTGAGCGAAGCCACGGATCCGTATCCGTTTCCGAATGACCCAAACTCACTGTAAGTTCTTTAATTTCTAGTATTAACTTAGATGATACGGAAAACTTAATTCCTTACTTATTGAAGAAATTGGCTAAATCCAACGTCCGGGTCAAGTCACTCCAAAAGGAGGTAATAGCCCTTAAGGAAGCGACTGACTCAAGTTCTTTAAATGAGCCAGTTCAAATTGGAAGTTCAACTCAAGTTCAACAACTTGAGGAAGAAAATTCCAATTTGAAAACTCAAGTTAAAGAACTTAAAGACATATTGGAACGGTTCACGTTGGGTTCCAAGAATCTTGATTTGATTCTTAGAAAACAAAGAGCCGTTTACAATAAACCGGACTTGGATTTAAGCGAAAACGAAAATATAAATCATATTTGTCAATTATAAATAGACAAAATAATAAATTAGTCCAAGCATCGATACCCAACTTCAACCTGGTTAATCAAGTTGGACTTGGTCAATATTGGGTCCCTAAAGATCAAATACATTACCTCGATAGACTATATCGAGGCTATGATCCAGGGGGAGCTAGAAGAAAAACAATAAAAAGTAAATTAAATTAAAAATAAAAAATTAAAATAAATTAAAAATAAAAAATTAAATTTTGAAATTAAAATAAAAATTAAAATTCGAAATTAAAAATTAAATTAAATTAAAAATTAAAAATTAAAATTTGAAATTAAAATAAAAATTAAATAAAAAATTAAAAATTAAAATTCGAAATTAAAATAAAAATTAAATTCAAAATTCAAATTTTGAAATTAAATTAAAAATTAAAAAATTGAAATTAAATTAAAAACTCAAAATTTGAAACTCAATTCGAAATTAATTCAAAATTAAAAGTAAAATTCAACTTAAATCAAATAAAAATAGAAGGAGGATCCAGAATAGCTGGCACCCCCAACTAATATACCCGATAGGGTAACCGAATTTTACCTACCCGACAGGGTAAATAGGGTTAGATTAGGTGGGTTAGGTTTAACTTGACCCACGGTACTGGTGAAATATTGGATGATAGTACGTTGGGGAAACTTAATCATCGCATGTCTAGGAAGATATGACTTCGACCTGGTGCATTTGGCTAAGTGAAATTGACCGAAGCTACCCTCTATGGATCCTAACCAGTTAGACCAAGGTTTTGTACTAAGTTCAATGGGTAGGACTATTTGAAAAACCTCGAAGACATGTTTACTTTAATGATGTCCTTGTGACTCACCATAGCCCAGAGTTTTATTCAAAGAATGTCTACTTGTTGAACCCCAAGCTAAACCTGAATCTAACACAAAGTTAAACCAAACCCTAAAATTGAACCTAATTCATCTCACAAAAATTATAGGATTCCCTGATTTGAAATTTAGATCGAGTGAGATGACTAAGGATTAAATTAAATCATTCAAATCAAATTAATAATTAATTATTCAAATCAAATTAATAATAAATAATTCAAATTAAAAATTAATAATTCAAACTAAATTGATAATAAAAACTCAACTTTATTTAAAAATCTTTTTAAAAAATCAAATTTAATTTTTTTTATCTTTTAAATCAAATTTCAAAATTATTTAAAAATATTTTAAAAAACATTTTAAAAATCATTTAAAACTTAATTTCAAAATTATTTGAAAAATCTTTTAAAAATCTTTTAAAACTTAATTTCAAAATTATTTTAAAAATATTTTAAAAATCATTTTAAAAAATCTTTTTAAAAAATCTTTTAAAACTTAATTTCAAAATTATTTGAAAAATCTTTTAAAAATTATTTAAAAATATATTAAAACTTAATTTCAAAATTATTTAAAAATTATTTAAAAAATCATTTTAAAAATCTTTTAAAACTTAATTTCAAAATTATTTGAAATTTTTTTTAAAAATTATTTAAAAATCTTTTAAAACTTAATTTCAAAACTATTTAAAATCTTTTAAAAATCATTTTAAAAATATTTTAAAACTTAATTTCAAAATTATTTAAAAAACATTTTAAAAATCTTTTAAAACTTAATTTCAAAATTATTTGAAAATAAATTCCAAAATTATTTAAAAAATCTTTTGAAAATTCATTTAAAATTTTTTTGAAAATCATTTCAAAATATTATTCAATTAATTTCAAAATATTAATTAATTTAAAAGGGTTTAAAAAATCTTTAATTCTCAAATCATATTACAAAATTATGATTGCAAATGTTAACTTCAGTTAATTTTTAATATATCCTCAAAGTTTAATATTTACTCATTCGAAATTTAAACTTATATGCTCAATAGTTTTATTGACAAAGTTAACTTTATCTCACACTCACTCATAAGCTAAACATGCCTGAAAACCTAGAATGAGTGAGATGGAAAATTAGGCAAAATATAAAAGACTTATTTTATTTTATACATGCTTGGACTCTAGGACCCTAGGGATTCATGTTTGCATTAATTAAGGGGGAATAAGCGGAGTCAAGCTAATTATCAAGTAACTTTTGAAGAGCTTTTCAAATTTACTTAAATATCTTTCGAAAAACTTTTCAAATTTAACTTAGTATTAAATGGTCTTTCAAAACTATTTCTAATTTGGCGATATTTTTTATCCCCTATCAAACTCCCTACTTTTCAAACAAAAAATTTAACTAAGTATTTAAAAAAAATCCTTATTAAAATCGTTTTCTAAAGTTAACTAAATATTTTTTTTTCAAGAAGTTTTTTAAAAGTTAACTAAATATTTTTTTGAAAGCTTTTCAAATTTAATTATCTTTCGAACAACTTTAACTAAGTCTTCTTCAAAACTACTTCAAATTTGATTAAGATTTCTTTGAAAAATCAAGTTAAAATACCTTTTATTTTGACCATGTTTTCTATCCTTACGTGAAGTATTTCTCAAGCTTGATCAAGTTTTCTTTAAACTAAAATTATGTTCTAAACTTAGCTATCTAGTAAAGTTCTTTTTCAACGCAATCATTTAAAAAAAAAACTAAAAATATAGCTAAGTTGATTTCTTTTCGAAAAATATGTGCTACCTTTCAGGGGGAGTTTAAAATTGAATATTTGTTTTTCTCTTTTTCCTAGTTTTCTTTTTTGATTTATGTCAAAGGGGGAGAGAGAAAAGTTAAGTAAAGAGTAAACTTAAACATAATCAAAGGGGAAGCATAAAGTTTTTTATTTATGCTACATAATCAAAGGGGAAGCATAAAGTTTTTTATTTATGCTCATGGGGGAAGCATAAAGTTTTTATTTATGCTCATGTTTAAGTTTCTGTACTTACTATCATATTTTTTTACTTAACTTTGAACCGAATTGCCATAATCAAAAAGGGGGAGATTGTTGGTTCGGGAAGCATCCGACGATCGAACCTATGTTTTGATTATGTCAAAGGGTTCAAAGTTAAGGTATTTTGGTTTCTAATATGTTGAACAAGTTTGCAGAAAAGTCCTAAGTGTACTTAGGCAAAAGTCCTAGCTGCGGTTAAGCAGGTGGAAAATCCTAGGGGGTGGTAACCCTAGGTCATAGGGGGTGGTAACCCTATGTGGAAAGTCTTGGCGGGTCGGGTGCTTAAGGCGAAAGTCCTAGGGGGTGGTAACCCTAGGTGGAAAGTCCTGGTGTCACGAACCAGGTGGAAGATTGGACGGGTCGGGAAGCGAGCGTCCAACAAAAAGTCCGGAGGCAACGAGCGCCGAGCAAAAGTCCAGTCGATCTGGAGGATCACACTGGCAACAGGTAAATCTCTTGAGTGGAGTAGGTGAGGACGCGTTCCCCGCAGAGGGAACAGTAGGCGTCGGGTTGACCTAGGGTTTCCGGTTGAAAACCCGAAGTCAGACTCGGACAGTCCAAAGGCTGTCAGTTTATTCGTTTATATATTCCATTGTGTTCTAACTCTATTTTGCAGGTAACTAACATTTTTATGCAGAGTTAGAAGTGACCGGGATCGGTCGACCGAACCTTGGGATCATTCGACCGAACCCACAAATCAGTAGATCAGATCTCCAGAGGTTGGACCGGGCTCGACCAGGGGATCGGTCGACCGAGCCTAGGTTGGGTGTCGACTGGATCAGGATGACTGGGCTGAGTCAGAAGAGCTTATTGGTCGACCAAACCTTTTATCGGTCGACCGAACCTCGAATAGAGTTTGACCGGATCGAAGCGGAGCGAGAAGATCGGGCGGATCAGATAGGAGGGATCGCTTGATCGGTCGACCGAACCTTGGGATCGGTCGACCGATCCGCGTCGGGTCAAACTTGATCCCGAAGCTTGGGGATCTGGATCTGACTTTGCAGAGCTATAAAAGGAGGCCTCAAGGTGCAGCTTGTGTACAACTCTCGAACGAAAGATCTCCTGCGCTCTAGTGTGCTGCTCCGTACGCTTCAACAACACCCTGCTGCTCCGACAATCAGCAGCCACTCTTAATATATTTATTTTGTCGGTATAATCTTTCTTTTAAGCTCATACTTGTACTCATCTACTTGTAAAGATTTGCGCTATATAGTTGTTGCTCACTGAAAGCGGTCAACGACCGCGAGCCTTCGAGCAAGAGTCGCCTTAGGCTCCGAACCAAGTAAATCTTGGAGTCTTCTGTGTTTGTGTTATTTCTTTTCCGCTGCATTTACTTTTACGATTCCGAAATCGATTGTGAAATCCACGAGCGCTATTCACCCCCATCTAGCACTTTCGATCCAACAACATGGGTCTGATATGAGTGCATATCAGGCCCAACGTAGGCCTGATATGAGTGCATATAAGGCCCAACGTGGGCCTGGTATCGTATCGTTTCATAAAGCTTGATTCTAACTCCCCCTAATATAAACTCCAAACATTCTAACAGTGTCCTGATAAAAAAAATAAATAAGATCAATTTTAAAAATCCCCTTCCATAGGGTTGAAAAGAAAAGTTGTGCACTGTTCCGTGCCAACTGGCACGGAGCAATACCTTCTTATAAATGGGGTATAAATACGTTTTGACACCAGATATACCTTTTCCCCAGTCAGAACTTCACAAGGAACATGATTTCAGGTAAATCCAAGTAGGGGAGGGCCATCAGTGGGTTTTGCTCAAAACCCACTAATGGACGTAAACACCTATGATTCAACTCATTTCAGTTCGAGTGGTTTACTGGAGTTGCAAGGACTCTAAATCTGTTGAAAAATCGTTATTTAAGGCTATATAGGTGCAGGGAAAAAAATAAAATATAATCAGCCTCCGTTGGGCCTGATATGCTTCAATATCAGGCCCAACGTGGGTCTGATATGAGTGCATATCAGGCCCAACGTGAGTCTGGTATCGTATCATTTCATAAAGCTTGAATCTATCTCCCCCTAATTTAAACTCCAAACATTCTAATAATGTCCTGATGAAAAAAATAAATAACATCAATTTTAAAAGTCCCCTTCAGAAAAGCTGTACACTGTTTCGTGCCAACTGGCACGGAGCAATACCTTCTTATAAATGGGGTATAAATACATTTTGACACTAGACATACCTTCTCCCTAGTCAGAACTTCACAGGGAACGTGATTTCAGGTAAATCCAAGAAGGGGAGGGCCATCAGTGGGTTTTGGTCAAAACCCACTGATGGACCTAGACACCTATGATTCGACCCATTTCATTTTGAGTGGTTTGATGGAGTTGCAAGGACTCCAAATCCGCTGGAAAATCGTTATTTAAAGCTCAATAGGTGCAGGGGAAAAAATAAAATATAATCAGCCTCCGTTTGGCCCGATATGCTCCAATATGAGGCCCAACGTGGGCCTGATATGAGTGGATATCAGGCCCAATGTGGGCCTGGTATTGTATCGTTTTATAAGGCTTGAATCTATCTCCCCCTAATATAAACTCCAAACATTATAACAGTGACCTGATGAAAAAAATAATTAACATCAATTTTAAAAGTCTCATTCAGAAAAGTTGTGCACTATTCCGTGCCAACTGGCACGGAGCAATACCTTCTTATAAATGTGGTATAAATACATTTTGACACCAGATATACCTTCTCCCCAGTCAGAAATTCACAGGGAACGTGATTTCAGGTAAATCCAAGAAGGGGAGGGCCATCAGTGGGTTTGGGTCAAAACCCAATGATGGACCTAGACACCTATGATTCGACCCATTTCAGTTTGAGTGGTTTGCTGGAGTTGCAAGGACTCCAAATCTGTTGGAAAATCGTTATTTAAAACTCTATAGGTGCAGGGGAAAAAATAAAATATAATCAGCCTCTGTTGGGCCTGATATGCTTCAATATCAGGCCCAACGTGGGCCTGATATGAGTGCATATCAGGCCCAACGTGGGCCTCGTTTCGTATCGTTTCATAAAGCTTGAATCTATCTCCCCCCTAATATAAACTCCAAACATTCTAACATTGTCCTGATGAAAAAACTAAATAACATCAATTTTAAAAGTCCCCTTCAGAAAAGTTGTGCACTGTTCCGTGCCAACTGGCACGGAGCAATACCTTCTTATAAATGAGGTATAAATACGTTTTGACACCAGATATACCTTCTCCCAGTCAGAAATTCACAGGGAACGTGATTTCAGGTAAATCCAAGTAGGGAAGGGCCATCAGTGGGTTTTGCTCAAAACCCACTGATGGACCTACACACCTATGATTCGACCCATTTCAGTTCGAGTGATTTTCTGGAGCTGTAAGGACTCCAAATCTGCTAGAAAATCGTTATTTAAAGATCTATAGGTGCAGGGAAAAAAATAAAATATAATCAGCCTCCGTTGGGCCTGATATGCTTCAATATCAGGCCCAACGTGGGCCTGATATGATTGCATATCAGGCCCAACGTGGATCTGGTATCGTATCATTTCATAAAGCTTGAATCTATCTCCCCCTAATATAAACTCCAAACATTCTAACAGTATCCTGATGAAAAAAATAAATAACATCAATTTTAAAAGTCCCCTTCAGAAAAGCTATGCATTGTTCCGTGCCAACTGGCACGGAGCAATACCTTCTTATAAATGGGATATAAATACGTTTTGAGACCAGATATACCTTCTTCCCAGTCAGAACTTCACAGGGAACGTGATTTCAGGTAAATCCAAGTAGGGGAGGGCCATAAGTGGATTTTGGTCAAAACCCACTGATGGACCTAGACACCTATGATTCGACCCATTTCAGTTCATGTGGTTTGCTGGAGTTGCAAGGACTCCAAATCTACTGGAAAATCGTTATTTAAAGCTCTATAGGTGCAGGAAAAAAAATAAAATATAATCAGCCTTCGTTGGGCTTGATATGCTTCAATATCAGGCCCAACGTGGGCTTGATATGAGTGCATATCAGGCCCAACGTGGGCCTGATATGAGTGCATATCAGGCCCAACGTGGGCCTGGTATCGTATCGTTTCATAAAGCTTGAATATATCTCCCCCTAATATAAACTCCAAAAATTCTAACAGTGTCCTGATGAAAAAAATAAATAACATCAATTTTAAAAGTCCCCTTCAGAAAAGCTGTGCACTGTTCCGTGCCAACTGGCACGGAGCAATACCTTCTTATAAATGGGATATAAATACGTTTTGACATCAGGTATACCTTCTCCCCAGTCAGAAATTCATAGGGAACATGATTTCAGGTAAATCCAAGATGGGGAGGGCCATCAGTGAGTTTTGGTAAAAACCCAATGA
Organism: Zingiber officinale; assembly: GCF_018446385.1. Taxonomy (NCBI): domain Eukaryota; kingdom Viridiplantae; phylum Streptophyta; class Magnoliopsida; order Zingiberales; family Zingiberaceae; genus Zingiber; species Zingiber officinale. The sequence goes on from NC_055993.1 coordinate 93,474,433, forward strand.
TGGACCTAGACACCTATGATTCGACCCATTTCAGTTCGAGTGGTATTCTGGAGTTTGATGAAATCCATCGGTGGTAGCCAATCATGGTTTAAAGCTCCATAGGTGTGCTAACAAGTGATGGAAAAAAAAACAAATTCAGGCACCGTTGGGCCTGATATGATTGAATATCAGGCCCAACGTGGGCCTGATATGGTATCCTTTCTTACAAATTTATACTATCTCCCCCTTCTAAAAACTCAAAATGTGCTACCATGCTCCTTATCAAAAAATAAATTAAAATAAAATAAATTGATTCACCATAAATTTAATTTACAGAAACAGTAAATCATTACAAGAATAGTATATTACAACTGTTCAGTATCTACATTTTAAAGTTTTTGTCAGACATGATTTTATGTCCAAGTCTAAATCTATAAGCTCTCATATCAGCTTGTACAAAGTCTGTAGATCTCTGGAACATCAAACTTTCTGCATAGCGCATTATAAAAAAAGCACAATCCAACCTTCAAAACAAAAGCAGAATGCATTATAAAAAAGCCAAATCCAATTATTATGGAAGATACACAAATACTTACGATTTGCTTTGTGTGGGGCCAATAACTTGAATCGTTTTATACTCTCTCCCAGAGAAAGGTGCTAAACCTTTATGCCATCTGGTATAGTATGACCAGTTTAGCTCCTTAAAAAACAACACTTACAAATATCAAACCATAGTAATTAATACATAACCAATGATTATTGGATATACGAAATTTGTTACTTACAGTTTGATTAAAAACAGAAGTGTAATTTTGACTGACTGAGCTTCAATAATGCATCGGCTATCACACCATCTTGACTCTTTTTAAAAAATATCTTCACTTGCTGAGATAATTAAAATTATACTATGTCATTAAGGAATATAAAATAACAACTTACCTACTCTCGACCGTACCTTCAATATTTTGGTTTTGACCTTGTTAAGTTCATCACATTTTGTTTCTAGCTGTGATGAACTTGTATCTTCGGTCTTTGATGGTGCAGGAGCATCTGGTTCGACAGTAAGAACAAGCTGTTTGCCTTTTTTTTGGTGCATTCGGCTATCAAACTTCTCTGGGTTCTCTTTCTTTTGGGGCCTACTCGAAAATTAGTTGGAATTATAGGCAGATTAGGGTCTATGCCTTCTGATGCTCTTGGCTCCCCTGATATGCTTTGTATGACTTGTTGGAGCTCTTTAATCTTATTTTCGACATCGACTATGATTTTATCTTTAACATTTAAAATTCTGTTATCCACGTCAGAATTTATAGTGTCAGCCTTGGTGTCACTCGTATCCCGTTCCTTACGCAGTTCACTTATTTGTTGATCCTTTTCTTTAAGCATAGATTCCATATCAGCAATCACAATATCCTTTGCTGCTACTAGACTATCCTTTTCTTCTATCACCGTTGCCAGGTTTTTATTAGCTTCCTCCAAACTTTGAGTAGCTTTATGTAAATCTTGCTTTAAACTATCAATTTTGTTATCCTTTTCCTTGCACAAAATACAATCTACTGTATCGTCACACTGCAGTAGACCTTCTTCGGCTTGCTGTAAAGATTCTTGGCCAACCAACTCAAGAGACTCAGTTCGCTGAGGTCGGTTGGGTAGTAAATCCAACTCTGATTCTGCCGGAATTAAATCTACTAAATTTTTATCTGCAGTTACACGGTCTATTATTTTTTTGACTGTGTCAACATGATAGTTAGGCCACCTCCACCGTAGTATTCTTGGCAATTTTTCTGGATGGTCTGGATCAATAATGCTGATGTGCTCACACACCCATACCTACAATATGATTATAAAAATAATTTATAATATTTACAAATATCGTGATATATATGTGTAATCGGACTTACAACCAAAATATTTTGAAATCCCTTGAGCAAGGGGGCCTTGGGCGTTGCATCAGCAACCTGTGGTTTTGGTCTTAATGTAAGCTCCAATCCAATGGAGTCTAATTGTTGAGCCATGAAACTATATACTGCATTGCACCAGTTAAACCTAGCTAAGTTGTCAAAATCATCTACACAGTCAATTAGTGAGAGCACAGGTATTCTGAGAACACTGCTACTCCCACAAAACAGAACAGTTGCAAAAAAATACAGGATATACAGCTGACAGTACAACTTGTCATTTGATCTCGACTTCCTAATCAGTTTCTCCAAATGTTTGGCAAAACAATCCGAATCTCGAAAAAACTCCATGTACAGTGCGCTTGAAGCCTTATTTAAATTGAGACGAACTATCTCTCCATTGTCGGGTAGGCCAAGAATCAGTCCCATATCTACCTTTGTAAATTTGAGCTTCTTCCCATGGAAGATAAAGTTTTTTTCCTCATGATCCCAATTATCAAACATATTTTGTACCTGAGCTCTTACAAAAGAACTATTAGGGAGGTCGAGGATCCATGAAAAAGGTGTGCCTCGAATCTTCTGTTCTTGTTCTACAGTCGGGGTAACAGAAGAGATAAACTTTCTGAAGTGGCAAATGGTACTTTTCCAGTTCATTCTTTTAGTTCTTCCTCTGTTGACATAACTTGGATAATTTGGTCAATCAGCACTCACACTTGTCGACGCTTCTTTTGTTACCATTGCGAACCTAGCTACTGTATAACCACACCCAGAAAAACAACTCTTAGATCCCATAATAACGACTACGCTCTTATTCTAACACGCCCACACAAACCCTAGGTTAAACAGTTATAGAAAGCATAACTAAATGAGCAACCGATCTACGTACGAAACTGTTTCTCGAACGCCGGTGAAGGTAGAGTCACACCTAGAACGGAGCTACGTAGAATGGCTTCGAGAAGAAGATGACGACTGAAGCAGGAGAGTGTGCACTTTTGCAGATTGAAACTTGGGCCTGATATCCCATTATTTATTTTATTTTAAATTTAATTGACTCGATTTATGTGTAAGATTAATTAATTATTATTATTTTGAAATAATACTCTTTAATATCAAGCCCCCCTGTTGGGCCTGATATGGTAGAATATCAGGCCCACAGTGGGCCTGATATTCAAGCATATCAGGCCCAACGGTGCCTGAATTTGTATTTATTTCCATCACTTGCCAGTACACCTATGGAGCTTTAAACCATGATTGGCTAGCACCTATGGATTCCTTCGAACGCCATAATACCACTCGAACTGAAATGGGTCGAATCAGAGGTGTCTACGTCCATCAGTGGGTTTTGACCAAAACCCACTGACGACCCTCCCCTACTTGGATTTACATGAAATCAAGTCCCCTGTGAATGTCTTGGTGGGGAGATGGTATATATGGTGTCAAAAAGAATTTATACATCATGGATTAGAAGGTATGTCTCCGTGCCAGTTGCCACATATTCCACTTATGGCCATGCTATAGACTTAAACCCTATGGTAGCACCTTCTATTTTTATTTATTTTTTATTTTTTCATAAGGATCATGGTAGCACATTTTGAGTTTATAGAAAGGGGGAGATAGTATAAATTTATAAGAAAGGATACCATACCAAGCCCACTTTGGGCCTGATATGCTGTCATATCAGGCCCACGTTGGGCCTGATATTCAAGCATATCAGGCCCAATGGTGCCTGATTTATTTTTTCCATAACGTGCCACCACAGCTATGGAGCTTTAAACCGTGATTTGCTAGCACCGATGGAGTTCTTGAAATTCTAGAATCCCACTCGAACTTAAATGGGTCGAATCAGAGGTGTCTAGGTACATCAGTGGGTTTTGAACAAAATCCACTGATGGCCCTCCCCTACTTGGATTTACATGAAATCAAGTCCCCTGTGAAGGTCTTGGTGGGGAGATGATATATATGGTGTCAAACAGAATTTATACACCATAGATTAGAAGGTATAACTCTGTGCCATTTGCCACAGAACAATATCTCTTGCAGTTTCAGGACTACGAACCAATTTTTTTTTCCCCGTAACTTAGTTACTTTGGTGTTCCATATTTACATGCCTAATTCAAATTTCAAAGCCTACCTTGTGCTCTTGAAACCGAGTGTTGGTCCGATCATATTTGATTTTCTAAACAATCCCAACCGTTACCATGTTTTTAGTTTTGAGAAGATAGATATGGTATGCAGTACAACTTATATACATTATCTCTCTTTTCACTGATAAGCACCAGCATCGCAATTTGGATGCGACAGGATATTGTGACATATATTCACTAATCACTATGCAATATAATTAATATTCCAGTTCCAGTTTATCCTCTTCTCATATAATACATAATACTGTAGTAAACAGCAAAGACTACATACAAACATATAAAACTACCTACACTATGTAACTTAATTTACATTCTCTACAAGTTTTTGCCTTAAAATACTATGGATATTTAATGTTTTATGAAACGATACGATACCCGGCCCACGTTGGGCCTGATATGCACTCATATCAGGCCCACGTTGGGCCTGATATTGAAGCATATCAGGCCCAATGGAGGCAGATTATATTTTATTTTTTTTCCCTGCACCTATAGAGATTTAAATAATGATTTTCCAGCAGATTTGGAGTCCTTGCAACTCCAGCAAACCACTCGAACTAAAATGGGTCGAATCATAGGTGTCTAGGTCCATCAGTGGGTTTTCACCAAAACCCACTTATGGCCCTCCCCTTCTTGGATTTACCTGAAATCACGTTCCCTGTGAAGTTCTGACTAAGGAGAAGGTATATCTGGTGTCAAAACGTATTTATACCCCATTTATAAGAAGGTATTGCTCTGTGCCAGTTGGCACGGAACAGTGCACAGCTTTTCTGAAGGGGACTTTTAAAATTGATGTTATTTATTTTTTTCATCAGGACACTGTTAGAATGTTTGGAGTTTATATTAGGGGAGATAGATTCAAGCTTTATGAAATGATACGATACCAGGCACAGGTTGGGCCTGATATGCACTCATATCAGGCCCATGTTGGGCCTGATATTGAAGCATATCAGGCCCAACGGAGGCTGATTATATTTTATTTTTTTCCCCTGCACCTATAGAGCTTTAAATAACAATTTTCTAGTAGATTTGGAGTCCTTGCAACTCCAGCAAACCACTCGAACTGAAATGGGTCGAATCATAGGTGTCTAGGTCCATTAGTGAGTTTTGACCAAAACCCACTGATGGCCCTCCCCTTCTTGGATTTACCTGAAATCACGTTCCCTGTGAAGTTCTGACTGGGGAGAAGGTATATCTGGTTTCAAAATGTATTTATACCCCATTTATAAAAAGGTATTGCTCCGTGCCAGTTGGCACGGAACAGTGCACAGCTTTTCTGAAGGAGACTTTTAAAATTGTTGTTATTTATTTTTTTCATCAAGACACTGTTAGAATATTTGGAGTTTATATTAAGGGGAGATAGATTCAAGCTTTATGAAACGATACTATATCAGGCCCATGTTGGGCCTGATAATGAAGCATATCAGGCCCAACGGAGGCTGATTATATTTTATTTTTTTCCCTGCACCTATAGAGCTTTAAATAACGATTTTCCAGCGGATTTGGAGTCCTTGCAACGCCAGCAAACCACTCGAACTGAAATGGGTCGAATCATAGGTGTCTAGGTCCATCAATGAGTTTTGACCAAAACCCACTAATGGCACTCCCCTTCTTGAATTTACCTGAAATCACGTTCCCTATGAAGTTCTGATTGAGGAGAAGGTATATCTGGTGTCAAAACATATTTATACCACATTTATAAGAAGGTATTGCTCCGTGCTAGTTGGCACGGAACAGTACACAGCTTTTCTGAAGGGGACTTTTAAAATTGATGTTATTTATTTTTTTCATCAGGTCACTGTTATAATGTTTGGAGTTTATATTAGGGGGAGATAGATTCAAGCTTTATGAAATAATATGATACCAGGCCCACGTTGGGCCTGATATGCACTCATATCAGGCCCACGTTGGGCCTGATATTGAAGCATATCAGGCCCAACGAAGGCTAATTATATTTTATTTTTTTCCCTGCACCTATAGAACTTTAAATAACGATTTTCCAGCAGATTTGGAGTCCTTGCAACTCCAGCAAACCACTCGAACTGAAATGCGTCGAATCATAGGTGTCTAGGTCCATTAGTGGGTTTTGACCAAAACCCACTAATGGCCCTCCCCTTCTTGGATTTACCTGAAATCACATTCCCTATGAAGTTCTGACTGGAGAGAAGGTATATCTGGTGTCAAAACGTATTTATACCCCATTTATAAGAAGGTATTGCTCTGTGCCAGTTGGCACGGAACAGTGCACATCTTTTCTGAAGGGGACTTTTAAAATTGATGTTATTTATCTTTTTCATCAGGACACTGTTAGAATGTTTGGAGTTTATATTAGGGGGAGATAGATTCAAGCTTTATGAAACGATACGATACGAGGCCCACATTGGGCCTGATATGCACTCATATCAGGCCCACGTTGGGCCTGATATTGAAGCATATCAGGCCCAACGGAGGCTGATTATATTTTATTTTTTTCCCTGCACTTATAGAGCTTTAAATAATGATTTTCCAGCAGATTTAGAGTCCTTGCAACTCCAGCAAACCACTCAAATTGAAATGGGTCGAATCATAGGTGTCTAGGTCCATCAGTGGGTTTTGACCAAAACCCACTGATGGCCCTCCCCTACTTGGATTTACCTGAAATCACGTTCCCTGTGAATTTCTTACTGGGGAGAAGGTATATCTGGTGTCAAAACGTATTTATACCACATTTATAAGAAGGTATTGCTCCGTGCCAGTTGGCACGGAACCTAGTGACATTGCGCTCTTGAAATCGACTGTTGGTCCGAGCCTATTTGATATTTTAAACAATCACAACCGTTACTATGTTTTTAGTTTTGAGAAGATAGAAATGATGTGCAGTATAACTTATATACATTATGTCTCTTTCCACTGATAAGCACCAGCATCGCATTTTGTATATTGTGACTTATATTTGACTAATCACTATGTAATATTATTAATATTGCAGTGACAGTTTATAATCTTCTCATATACTACATACTGTTGATACAGTCTGACCTGGATGTTGTTTTGCTGTTGACACTGATTTAAGTTTGTATCAGATATTTAACTCAGATTGATTACTAATCTAGGTTGACTTGGTTGACCTGATTGAGAAAGTCCTAACTGGGATGTTACGCAGTTGGAAAATCCTGGTGAGTGAAGCCAGGCAGATTGGAAATCCTGGTGAGTGAAGCCAGGTGAAAACCCTAGTGAGTGAAGCTAGGTGCAAGTCCTGGTGAGTGAAGCCAGGCAAGGGAAAATCCAGATGGATCAAGGGTGATCGGACATCTGGTGTTGAAAAGTCCAAGAAGGAAACTTGGTATGCGAAGTCAGAGAGGGCTCGGTAGCTCGTTCTCTAGGACCGGATGGAGTCGGAGAGGGCTAGGAGCTCGGTTCTCCGGACTAGGTCGAGAGGGCTCGCCGATCGACTCTGGATCGGTCGGCGGACCGATCCGGAAACTGGACACTGATCGGTGCCGCCGACCGATCGTGAATCGATCGATGGCTGCGGCGATTCGGTCGATCTGCGACCGATCGAAATCGATCGAGCTCATCGGGATTTTACCGATCGGCAGACCGATCGAAGTCGTAGCGCTTGGGAAGGCGACATCTGATCGGTCTGGGACCGATCAGATACCTTACGGTGAGCCACCGATCAGGAGGCGCAAAGACATTCGGGAGAAGAGAAGTCTGATCGATCTACGGACCGATCAGCGATGATCCGATCGGTCTGCAGACCGACCCACGGTATTGTTTGTTTTGCATGCAGTTTTTCTGATTGCCGTATTTGTTTTCACCCATCTATTTTTAACCATCTGCTGTGAGTCTTTTTAGCTTGCAGGTTGCAGGTCACACTCTCATGGTTGAATTCAAATTAAGCTTCATTAAGAGAAGAAGACAAGTGCTCTTTACACTGTGATTTGCTGCAACAGATGCATTTGAGGCATCAACGTTCACTGACGAATCTGATTGCGATTGGGCTGCGCTCAGTTTGACCTCTACTTATTGGTTCGAATCCAGAGACGCCAGTGATTTCCATTGGCATGGGTTCAGAGAACCAGATGAGGAGGAGAGGTGATTGGCTACGCCTTGTTGGCAGCAGCGATTCTGCAGGCGGCGGTGATTCGAGCCAGTAAAGCAGAGAGACATAAGAAGGAAGAAGAGAGGTTCAAAAAGAAAGAACTGAATTCTCTGTTTTCCTATCGATCAATCCTTTGAGAAAGCAAGTTGGTGAAGCTGTGAGCTCCTTGCTAAGAAGGTTGTTGTGCGCTCTCTGCTCTGCTTCTTCTCCGCGTGGCTGTAAGCTCATCTGATTATTCTTCTCAGCCACTGTAAGTCTTGTGCTTAATTCTATAATCAACTGAGACTCTGTTGAGAGGTTGCTCCATCGAGAAGGAGACATCTTTAGCCGGATTTTGTCCGGGGTGTGATCTACCGAAAGATCAAGGAGTCGTCCTCCTTACGGACACGCCGAGGAGTAGGGGCAAGTTATCCTCGAACCTCGTAAATCTCTGAGTTAGTGTGTTGTGTTCTTTCTTTGTTTTAGTTTTCTAATTCCGCTGTGCTAACAAAGTTCTTGAAGAAATTTATGTTTAGTATTTTTCAAAGAGGCTATTCACCCCCCCCTCTAGCCATCTAAGATCCCAACAAGTGGTATCAGAGCAAGGGGCTCTTTGATTCGAATTAACACCCAAAAGAGCAAACAAGGATGGCTATGAAGGAAGGCTTTAGCACAAATCGACCACCCTACTTCGAAGGAGCAGATTTTCAATATTGGAAGGGTCGCATGGAGTATTACCTCAAGACTAACATTGCCATGTGGTTCTCAGTCAAGGAAGGTTTCACACCACCAAAGGATGAAGAAGGTAAGGAACTCGATTCGTCAAGGTGGTCTACCGAACAACTCCGCAAAGCACAAGCCGATGCCAAGGCGATGGTCACCTTGCAATGTGGAATTGCCAAGGACCAACTCGTCAAGGTAGGTCCGTTCTCGAGTGCAAGAGACCTATGGAACAAACTCATCGAGCTCCAAGAAGGAACTCGAGATTCTCGGATTGCCAAGAGGGACCTATTCTTGAATCAGCTCCAAAATCTAACCATGAAGGACAATGAAACGGTAAGTGAACTTCATGGGAGATTCAAGGAGATCATCAACGGTCTACACTCTGTGGACGAACGAGTGGAGAATCGCGATCTAGTAAGGTACGCTCTTAAATCTTTTCCGAGGAATGCCTTGTAGTCATCTATGGTAGATGCCTACAAGGTATCCAAGGATCTTTCCATTGTTAAACTAGATGAATTTTTCTGTGAGATGGAACTTCATGAGCTTGCTAACAAAGGTCAAAAAGAGAAGGGTATTGCTTTATTTGCAGGACCAAAGAGCAAGGATGGAAGAAGGAAGAAGGAGAAGAAGAAGGAAAAGGAGATTTCCTCATCCACCTCTTCCTCCGAATCCGATGATGAAAGTGGATCATCATCAAGTGAGATGGCGAACTTTGTAAGAAGGATTATGAGAAGAAGCCGAAGATACAAAGGAAAAGGTAAAACTAATGATCAAAATTTTGATAAATCTAATGTTATATGTTATGAGTGTAGCAAGAAAGGACACATTCGGAGCGAGTGTCCGAAATTAAAGAGGAAGGAGGAACGAGTCAAAAAGAAGGAGGAAAGAGTCAAGAAGAAGAAGGCTCTCAAGGCCACTTGGGATGAGTCCTCATCGAGCTCATCGGAGGAAGAAGAGAAGATGGAAAAGAGCACACGACAATTAGCACTCATGGCAAGGGAGGTTTCGGACTCCGGAAGTGAGGGAGATTCGAGCGACGCTTCAACCGCGGCTTCATCATCGTCGGATGATGAAGAGGTAACCTCTTCTCATATAGAAAAGTGTTATAAGACTATCACTCACTTATTTACATTGCTTAAAAAGTCAAAAACAGAAAATAAATTGTTAAAAGAAGAAGTAAAAACCTTAAGGACCCTTAGGGAAGATGAGGTCGATGACCTACATCTAGAAGTCCTTGAGGATGAGAACAAGGCTTTAAAGGGTGAGGTTGAGAAACTCAAGAAAATGCTTGAGAAGTTCTCAACTAGCTCTAAGACTCTAGACATGATTCTAAATGCCCAAAGGGCAGTCTACAACAAGGCCGGGCTAGGGTATCAACCCAAGGAGTCGAGTTTCATTTCTCTAATGTCTAGAACTCAAAATAGTAGATCACATGTTTCTAGGGCTCATGGAACTAGGAAAGGTATGACCAAGGCATGAGTTCCTAGGTCTTTCGTTGTAGAAGCATTAGGTCCCAAGATTTGGGTACCTAAAACCTCTATCTTCCGTGTCTTGTAGGCATTGGTCGAGGGGGAGCATCTATCAACTTGGTTTGTTGATAGTGGATGCTCCAAGCACATGACCGGGGACAAATCACTGTTTACAATCATTCAAAACAAAAGTAGAGGTAATGTGTCTTTTGGTAATAATGGTAGCCTTAAGGTTGTAGGAGTTGGAGACATTCATATATCCGAATGTTTCCATATCAAGAATGTCCTTCTAGTCAAGGGGATGACTTTTAATCTCCTAAGTGTCAGTCAATTGTGTGATACGGGTTACACAATTGAATTTCATTCAAGTCAATGTTTGGTTAAACACATTGACACACTTGACACAGTACTAGTAGGCACAAGGGTTGATAATATTTATCAAGTATCGTTTAAAAGTGCTACTAATGCTTTGATTAAGTGTTTCATGTCGAAAGAAGAAGAGTCTTGCCTATGGCATAGAAGGTTGGCACATGTAAACATGAAGAACATCCGGAAGTTGGCCAACCAAGGATTAGTGCGAGATTTACCCAGCATCAAGTACCACAAGACCAAACTATGTGATGCATGTCAAAAGGGTAAGCAAACAAAAGTTGTTCATAAAGGTAAAAGCACTGTAAGTACATCTACTGCTTTAGATTTATTGCACATGGACCTATTTGATTGCAGTAGTGTAATATCATTAAATGGAAGTAGATATTGCTTGGTAATCGTTGATGATTTTACTAGATACACATGGACTTTCTTTTTGAAACATAAGGACCAAACTATAGATATTTTTATTTCTTTTTGTAGAAGAACTGAAAATGAAAAATCGACAACAATTAAAACCATTAGAAGTGATCATGGTGGGGAATTTCAAAATCATAGGTTTTTAGAGTTTTGTCAAGAAAAGGGATATAGGCATGAGTTCTCTACTCCAAGGACCCCACAGCAAAATGGGGTTGTGGAGAGAAAGAACCGAGTCCTACAAGAGGTTGCATGAAGCATGCTCAATGAGTACTCACTACCGAGCTACTTATGGGCTGAAGCTGTGAATACAGCTTGCTATGTGCAAAATCAAGTTTTAATACATAGGTTTTTAGGAAAGACTCCCCATGAACTTTGGTTTGGGAAACCGCCTACAATTAAACATCTTAGGGTGTTTGATTGTAAGGTGTTTATCTTGAACACCAAGGATCATCTTGGGAAGTTCACGGCTAAGGCTGATCAAGGGATACTGGTCGGGTACTCTCTTACCAGCAAAGCCTATCGAGTCTACAACAATAGGACTAAATTGATTGAAGAGTCCTCTGATGTAGCTTTTGAAGAAATCCCTAACTTAAATGATCAACCAAGGGATGTAGGAGAAATTCAATTTGAACTTAGAAATCTAAGTTTGAATGATCAAAATGAAGAACGAGTCGAAGTTGACTCTGATGTTGACGAGCAAAGGGAACAAAGAACTCAATCTGATCCTTTGCCTGATATTGAGTCCTTGCCCGTGCCGAGTGAGACCACTCATGAGGCACCGCCAACCCCTAGGCAGTCTAGGTTAGCCACTAGTCATCCCCAAGACCAAATTGTGGGAGACATCCAACAAGGGGTTAGGACTAGGTCATTCTTTAGAAATGAGTCTAATGAAGTCGCATTGATTTCAGAGATTGAACCAAAAATAGTTGATGAGGCATTACACGATCCTGATTGGATCTTAGCTATGCAAGATGAGTTAGGTCAATTTGAAAGGAGCCAAGTGTGGGACTTAGTTCCTAGACCTAAGAAGACCACCATTATTGGAACCAAATGGGTCTTCAAAAATAAGTTAAATCAAAAGGGAGAAGTTGTAAGAAACAATGCAAGACTTGTAGCCAAGGGCTATAGTCAAGTCGAAGGTCTCGATTATGATGAGACTTATGCTCCCGTGGCCCGATTAGAGTCCATTCGTTTGATGCTAGCTTTTGCTGCACATTGAGGTTTCAAGCTCTATCAAATGGACGTTAAATCGGCCTTCTTAAACGGATTCATCAAAGAAGAGGTCTATGTTGAGCAGCCACCGGGGTTTGTGAGTACCGAAGCTCCAAACCACGTATACAAGCTCAAGAAAGCTCTTTATGGGCTTAAACAAGCACCTCGAGCTTGGTACAAAAGGCTGTCAACTTATTTACTAGAGAAGGGATTTGTAAGAGGTCAAATAGACCCAACACTATTTCTACGTAGAGATGGTGAAAATATTTTTGTAGCCCAAGTATATGTCGATGACATAATTTTTGGCTCAAATAACAAGGGCTATTTGAATGAATTCATTTCTCACATGGAAAGTGAGTTTGAGATGAGTCTAGTAGGAGAGTTGACATTTTTCCTCGGACTTGAAATCAAACAAACTCGAGATGGAATTTATGTCCATCAGACAAAATACACTCAAGAGATGTTTAGAAAATTCAATATGAGTGACTCTAAGGAAGTGTCCACTCCAATGGCGACAAACACTCGCCTTGACAATGATGAGAGTGGAAAACCAATTGATCTAACGCAATATAGAAGCATGATTGGTAGTCTTCTATATCTCACAGCTAGTCGACCAGACATACTTTTTGCTGTGGGCATGTGCGCTAGATATCAAGTCTGTGCCAAGGAATCTCATTTAATTGCAGTTAAGAGAATATTGAGATACCTTAAGGGCACAATTCGAGTAGGTCTATGGTACCCTCGTACAGAGTCTTTTGACTTGATAGGCTATACCGATTCCGATTATGCTGGGTGCAAATTGGATCGGAAAAGCACTAGTGGGGGTTGCCAATTCTTAGGTTCATCATTAGTTAGTTGGTCAAGTCGGAAGCAACATTGTGTTGCTCTCTCCACGACCGAGGCTGAATACATTGCCATGGGAGAGAGTGTATCACAATTGTTGTGGATGATTCACACTCTAGAAGATTATGGACTTTCGTATAAGGGAGTGCAAGTGTTGTGTGACAACATTAGCACAATAAACCTAACGAAAAATCCAGTCCATCATTCAAGGACCAAACACATTGAAGTGCGTCATCACTTCATTAGAGATTACGTAGCTAGGGGAGACATTGCACTCACATATGTTGAGTCAAAGTCAAACTTAGCCGACATTTTCACAAAACCCCTTCCGGAAAATGAATTTAGTCATTTAAGGAGGGAATTGGGAATGTGTTTGGCTCAATAAGTCATGTTGACCACATCATGATCAATAAGGACCATTAAAATAACAAGAAAAATTGAGAAATTAATTTGGGCAACTTGGGGACATCTCACACAAACTATAAGGTTTAACAAAGTGTTTTTGTTTGCTAAATATGGGGTGAGATGCTAGGATCAACCAAATTATTCAAAATGTATCATGCATTGAATAATTAGGTTGAAGAGACATTAATTGAGTATGGGGAAGGCCATTACATAATTCATGTGTATTTGGCTCCTAGATCTTACTCATATATTCCGACCAAGGAATCTTGGTTGGACTTTTGCCTAGAAATTATCTAATTATGGTTGATGGTTGATGTGTTGATTGGTATTGTTGTTTGGTTCTTTTCATGACTTTGATTGATAAAACGATAGGTTGTTAAAGGAAATAATAGCAACTTGGATATATTTTGACAAACTTGAAACTAAACATAACAAGGATAAAAAATTCCAGATTTCATGCCTTGATTGGAAATTAGGACAAGTTATTTATATTTTGACAAATTTGAACCTGATCATAGAGATGAGTTTAGCAAAAATATGTTTTGAATTCTTAAGGACCAAGAAGACAGAACTTCATATGGTTGGAGTTAGTGTGAGGTTTTGTTTGATAAGAGTCTGAAACTTTTGGATTATGAACAAGTTCAGGCCATAAGAAATCATATTTCGAATTTATTAGTGTTTGATGATTCCTAAGTTCTAGGGTATGTCTTAGGAAAGTTATGAATTCTTGAGTTCCGGATTCTTCAGACTTCATGGCTCAGTATTTCAGTTACTGAAATTACTGAAATCGGGTTATCAGACACTGATCGATCCACAGACCGATCAGGAAAGTCTGGATCGGTCTGTCGACCGATCCAGAACGAAGCCAAACTCTCTGTTTGGTATCTGATCGGTCCAGTGACCGATCAGCGCACGAAGGAAGCCCCCTGATCGGTCCGGGCACCGATCAGGATGATCCCTAATCGGCCCACTGACCGATCAGGTGTCGCCGATTCACTCGGGTGGATCTGATCGATCAGGATTTCTCCTGATCGAACAGCCGTCCGATCAGGGAATAGATCGATCCCTGGTTTTAACTCCTCCCGACTCCCTCCTTTCCCATTACATACGAAGCCCTAGCCGACTCTCTTTTCCCGTTTCTTCTTCCCCTTGATCGCCGAACCCTAGACGACTCCCTCCTTCCTCAGCACTTCTTTCTTTCTCCGAAAACCAGAGAAATTGCTCCAAGGTAACTTTATCAGCTCTATTTCTCGTTAGTACTTCATTTGTTTCATTTCTCACTGATTCAGTGATTTGGGGTGGTGCTCGGGTTGTGCTCCTTTGCTTCATCTGTGTCATGTTCCTAACCCCTTAGGAAGAAACCAGTAGGTGAGGGTACTTCCAAGTCCAAAGAAACCTCCCGACCTCAACCGTCCAGTTCGGGAAGATTTCCCAACCAACAGTTTGAACAATCCTTTAAGGAAAGGACCTTCAAGTTGCTCCCATGTAGATCAGTCGATAAAAAATACATGAGTGAGTTTTGTCCAGCGATTACGGAGACCATACCCTACTATAAACTTGATTCCTTGGTATATTTAGAGAGGGATATCAACCTTGACCTAGTTTCTGAATTCTATAACAACCTTCATCAGACTATTGATGGTAGTTATAGATCAAGAGTGGCTAAGCAAACTGTTGATTTCAGCTTAATTGCCTTCTTTGATTATTTAGGCTGTCGTTTGTGTTCGGGGACGGTGTTCTCCTTCTATCCTGCTTTGCCTGAGCCTGTGCCTCATCCTCTTGATGTCTCATCTGACTCGATTTATGAGTACTTCTTTGGACATCCGAGACCGGATGGATTAGATGAGTTAGATGTCGACTTTCCTACATTTGCAGCCCTTGGCCTTTCTGCTCCTGATTACATTCTTTTCAAAATCGTCACAAACTGTCTTCTACCTATTACTTCTAAACCATTGGCAGAGATTCGACCGTATCATTGTCTGATGCTTTATGGGTTGCGTAGGCGTCTTGACTTTGATATCATGTCGAGTGTCTATACTTCTATCATATCCCATAGCGAGCCAAGCGGTTACACCATCTATATGCCTTATGGGCATGTTATTACTGATTGGCTTGAGACCCTAGGTGTTGACGTCTCTAAGGGGAGGATGGTAAAGATGGTTAGGCAGGATTGTCGACTTGGGAAACGTGTATTTTCCAAGTCTGGAATCTTAGGACAGGATGGGGCAGTTAGGTGGAAGGATGGGAGGGCACTAGGTGAGTTACCTCGACGACAGGTTGCTGCTGCTGCTGCATTTGGCGAGGCGGATCCAGATCTGCGCTGGCAGATCGCTGAGTTGGAGAGCCGGTTTGATCGCCACGAGGAGATGATGGCTGCTGAGTTCGATGGACTACGCATACGGATTGACCAGCGCTACGACGATCTGCGCAGTCAGCAGTTGGTGACGCAGCAGCTGCTTCTGGGCTGGATGGCCAACTACCCACCCCCACAGCATTTCTCGGGTCATCCACCTTCGAGCTCCAGCATGCCGCCTCAGGGTTACGTGCCTCCCGCAGATGATGATGAGGTTCCTCCTGTTGAGGATATTGATTGATACATTTTGTGTGTCATTTTGACTGTCTATGTTTTTGGTGCTGGTTGCTAGATACTTATGTCTGACCTGGTTGTATACTACTTACTGTTATGCTACTCATTCTTCTTTATATATTTGTTGTTCTTTTCTTGGTTGTTACTATACTATTCATATGTCTTTTATTTCTTTATTCACTTACTGTCCTAAAATATAATTAGAAGGAATTCTAGGGGGATTAAGCAGAAGACAGTATGGATTAAGGGGGAGCTCTTTAAGTTATCTTACCTTGTTCGCTCCTTTTCGGTGTTTGACAAAGGGGGAGAAGATAACTAAGTTTAGAAATGAATGAAAGGTTGATTTTAGGGGAGAGGATGACTTTGAGTCATTTTGAATCCTCTTACCTAATTCGCACCTATTCGACTAAGTTAAGTTAAGTGATGAATTGACTTCATCGAGTCGATATGAAAAAGGGGGAGAAGATAACTAAGGTATATCCGTCTTAGGGGGAGGATCCTGATTTCCCTAAAAATTATGGGTATATGAGCATTTATGATCTAAACTTAAATCGTGTTGTCAAACAACAAAAAGGGGGAGATTGTTGATACAGTCTGACCTGGATGTTGTTTTGCTGTTGACACTGATTTAAGTTTGTATCAGATATTTAACTCAGATTGATTACTAATCTAGGTTGACTTGGTTGACCTGATTGAGAAAGTCCTAACTGGGATGTTAGGCAGTTGGAAAGTCCTGGTGAGTGAAGCCAGGCAGATTGGAAATCCTGGTGAGTGAAGCCAGGTGAAAACCCTAGTGAGTGAAGCTAGGTGCAAGTCCTGGTGAGTGAAGCCAGGCAAGGGAAAATCCAGATGGATCAAGGGTGATCGGACATCTGGTTTTGAAAAGTCCAAGAAGGACACTTGGCATGCGAAGTCAGAGAGGGCTCGGTAGCTCGTTCTCTAGGACCAGATGGAGTCGGAGAGGGCTAGGGAGCTCGGTTCTCCGGACTAGGTCAGAGAGGGCTCGACCGATCGAGTCAGAGGCTGGATCGGTCGGCGGACCGATCCAAAGGTGACACCGATCGGTGCCGACCGATCGGGAATCGATCGATGGCTCTTGGCGATTGCGATCGCGGACCGATCGAGCCTAATGTGATTTTGCGATCGGTGCCCGGAGACCGATCGTAAGCGCTTGGGAAGGCGACATCTGATCGGTCTCGGGACCGATCAGATTAGTGCTGATCGGTCCGCATCGATCGGCTGTCTTGACGACATCTCGATGCGGTTCGAGACCGATCAGATTCTGATCGGTCTATAGACCGATCAGCGATGATCGAGCGTGGATCGGTCTGACCCACGGTATTGTTTGTTTTGCATGTACTTTTTCTGATTGCCGTATTTGTTTTCACCCATCTGTTTTTAACCATCTGCTGTGAGTCTTTTTAGCTTGCAGGTTGCAGGTCACACTCTCATGGTTGAATTCAAATTAAGCTTCATTAAGAGAAGAAGACAAGTGCTCTTTACACTGTGATTTGCTGCAACAGATGCATTTGAGGCATCAACGTTCACTGACGAATCTGATTGCGATTGGGCTGCGCTCAGTTTGACCTCTACTTATTGGTTCGTATCCAGAGACGCCAGTGATTTCCATTGGCATGGGTTCAGAGAACCAGATGAGGAGGAGAGGTGATTGGTTACGCCTTGTTGGCAGCAGCGATTCTGTAGGCGGCGGTGATTCGAGCCAGTAAAGCAGAGAGACATAAGAAGGAAGAAGAGAGGTTCAAAAAGAAAGAACTGAATTCTCTGTTTTCCTATCGATCAATCCTTTGAGAAAGCAAGTTGGTGAAGCTGTGAGCTCCTTGCTAAGAAGGTTGTTGTGCGCTCTTTGCTCTGCTTCTTCTCTGTGTGGCTGTAAGCTCATCTGATTATTCTTCTCAGCCACCGTAAGTCTTGTGCTTAATTCTATAATCAACTGAGACTTTGTTGAGAGGTTGCTCCACCGAGAAGGAGACATCTTTAGCCGGATTTTGTCCGGGGTGTGATCTACCGAAAGATCAAGGAGTCGTCCTCCTTACGGACACGCCGAGGAGTAGGGGCAAGTTATCCTCGAACCTCGTAAATCTCTGAGTTAGTGTGCTGTGTTCTTTCTTTGTTTTAGTTTTCTAATTCCGCTGTGCTAACAAAGTTCTTGAAGAAATTTGTGTTTAGTATTTTTCAAAGAGGCTATTCACCCCCCCCCCCTCTAGCCATCTAAGATCCCAACACATACCACTGTATTATACAACAAAGACTACATACAAAGATATTAAACTATCTACACAACGTAATAAGTTCATTTTCATTCTATACAAGTTTTTGTCTTACAAGACTGGATATTTAATCCAATGTTTTAAAATACTTATCCCTCAAATTGATACCATTACATTAATTCTAATCTTTTTCATGTCTCCTTGTTTGAAGTCCATCTTCATATCATATAGGAGACATCGAATGTATTGCATCACAAAGAAGCCACAGTCAACGCTGTAAACAACAACATTTTTATGGTCAATATTTTTTATCAATAATTTATATTTACACTCTGTGCTCGATTTACCTTGCTTGTTGTTGTGGACATTCTATTGTGCGGGAGACCCATTTATTGAACGGATAATGTCTTTCCATGTTTGGATGAATAGCAACAACGTGCTCACGACTATATAATTTAAAATCTGATACCTAAAGATTGAAGAGGAAATTTTCATTTTCCATCAACTAGCATTTATATTAAAATACAACCATACACATTATTATTAGATGCTCACCGCTGCTTCAAATTCATATTTGTATTTACTTCCACTTGCTAGAGAATTGTACTGATTGAACGTCATTGATTTGGTGTCCACCAGCAGCAAGTGGAAGTGTGCATTATCACTGCACAAAGGTATAAATATATACCTTACCTCTTCATCTCCTCTATCCGTTTTTATCAGGTGTTGGAAGGCAAACTTACTTGACGATTTCATTAATGACTACAAATATGTAAAGTCATACATACATAACCAAATAATAAAAAGAATTCTAAATTTTACTATACTCAAATCAATTCCTTACTGTGAAGAATGTTGAACAATATATTGACTTGTTGTATGTGCTTCCAGACGGGAATGACCCCCTAAATAGAATTTTACAATACGTGTCGATTACATCCCCTCTTGTCAACATCTCTCCATTCACACCAGATAAAAGGGAATACAAATTTAAACAAAAGGGTGGTTCCTCCCAAACTATATCATTTGTAAACCTACAAAGTAAACAAATCAGAGATTATTTTTATAAATTTAATTTTGATAACCTTAGCTCAAACGATATGAGAAGCATATAATAGTCTTGACTAATGTTATTTACATACTTTATTTCCTCCAAGGCTTTTAACAAGTACGCTACCTCATCGTCTTATTTTTTTTTCTTGGAAGACTTAAATTGCTTCTTCACATACTATGCACACAAACACAAAAAGCCAATTAGATAATCCATTAAATCTAACAAATTACAATGAAATTTACATATATATGTTGGTGCGAAAAGCATCCGACGATCGAACCTGAGTTTTGATAATGGCAAAGGATTCAAAGTTAAGGTGTGTTGTTATCTAACATGTTGAATGAGTGTGTCAGGAAAGTCCTAACTGCGGTTAGGCAGGTGAAAACCCTAGGGGGTGGTAACCCTAGGTCCTAGGGGGTGGGAACCCTAGGTGGAGAAAAGTCCTAGCTGCGGTTAGGCAAAGGGAAAACCCTAGGGGGTGATAAACCTAGGTCATAGGGGGTGGTAACCCTATGTGAAAAGTCTTGGCAGGTCGATGGCTTCAGGCAAAAGTCCTAGGGGGTGGTAACCCTAGGTGGAAAGTCCTGGTGTCGCGAACCAGGTGAAAAACTGGACTAGCCGGAAAGCGGATGTCCAGCAGAAAGTCCGGAAGCGTCGAGTGATGAGCAAAAGTCCAGTCGATCTGGAGGATCGCACTGGCAACAGGTAAATCTCCTGAGTGGAGTAGGTGAGGACACGTTCCCCGTAGAGGGAACAGTAGGCGTCGGGTCGACCTAGGGTTTTCGGACGGAAATCCGAAGTCAGACCTGGACAGTTCGGAGACTGTCATAATATTCTTTATCATATTCATGCTGCTGTTTATGCTAACTCTGTGTTGCAGGATATTGTTTGGATTAACATGTCTTGCAGGTACAAAATAATGAAGTTTTCCCTCGGATGAATAGTATCCGAGGCGCCTCCATGGAGCTTGGAGGCGCCTCGGGTGCAAAGGCTGACCTGGCTGCGAAGCATCCATGGAGGCGCCTTGAAGGGAGTATAAGGCGCCTTGGAAGGCGCCTTGAGCAGGGTATAAGGCGCCTCAGGGAGATGAACTTCGACCAGTTCAAGTCTGATCCACGCGGAAGACTCGGCAGCATGGAGGCGCCTTGAACAGCCTTCAAGGTGCCTTGAACACCCTTTATAAGGGGGTTTCGACCAGCACTTCAGATCAACAACTTCCAAGTGATTCCCTTGCTACGTGCTGCTCCAAACGACGTTTCGAAGTGCTGCTACACGTGCCAGACGACCCGGAGCTCCGAATCTTCATTTCTTAATTGTCGTCGGTATAATTAATTATTGTCAATTATTGTACTTCAGTTTGTAATTATTTCGAACTTATAGTTGTTGCCCACCGAAAGCGATCAAGGATCGCGGGCCTTCGAGTAGGAGTCGCCTTAGTCTCCGAACGAAGTAAATCCTTCGTGTCTGTGTTTTCTTAATTGTATTCCGCTGCGTTTTAATTACTCCGATAGTTTTCCGATAATCGAACGAAATAGCCACGAGCTCTATTCACCCCCCCCCCCTCTAGCGCTTCTCGATCCAACAATTGGTATCAGAGCGGGGATGTTTTGAATTGGTGCAACCACCATTCAAAACATTTTTTCGTGGTATTTTTTTGTTGTTCTTTCGGAGTCAATTAAAAATTAGCTTAGTAGCTAAAATTCTAATTCTTTTCAAAATCGGTGTTGCTCAAAGTTGGTCAATACCACTTGAGCTCGTTTTTTTTTCTCCTTCTTCCACACTGCTAATCCAAGACTCAGTCTTGGAATAGATCTTCCTGTTTTTGTTTTTTCCAGATCTAAATGGCCCAACAAGAAGGATATAGCACTGTTCGTCCCCCACTATTCTCCGGAGAAGACTTCGGGTATTGGAAGGGGCGAATGGAGATATATCTTAAAACCCAGTTCGACACCTGGATGATAGTCAAGACGGGACTACAATTACCAACGGATGAAGACGGCAAGCCTACATCTTGCGAAAAGTGGGAACCAACCCTTATCAAAAAGATAGAAGCCGATGCCAAAGCCACCTGCACCCTCCAGTGCTGTCTTACCAAAGAAGAGCTCAACAGAGTCGGTCCATTCTCTTCCGCAAAGGAGCTATGGGAGAAACTGATCGAACTTCACGAGGGCACCTCAGAAACTAAGGTAAGTAAGCGTAATTTGTTACTTAATAAACTATACAATTTAAAAATGCAGGAAAGCGAGACGGCGAGTTCACTACACGCAAGAATCCAAGATATCCTTAACTCCCTTCACGGAATCGGGCAGAAGGTAGAAAATAGGGATATCATAAGGTATGCTCTTGATTCATTTCCTAGGAGCACATTGTGGGCATCAATGGTAGATGCCTACAAAGTCTCCAAGGATTTGTCTTCCTTAAAATTAGATGAATTGTTTAGTGAATTTGAACTTCATGAACAAACTAATGCACAGCCGACCGAGAAGGGTATTTCTTTGGTTGCAGGTACTAGTCGAACACGGGAACCAAGAGTACAGCGAAAAATTGAACTGGAATCAGAAGACGAACCCAACTCAGAAGACTCAGAAGACGAACTGACCAGCGAACTAGTGAACCTCGTGAAGAAGCTCTACAAGAAGAAGAAGGGCTTCAACAAAAAAGACCTGAAGAAGGCAGTACAATCCAAGGAGGCCCAACCGAGCTCGAAGGTAAAGTTTGAAGTCACCTGCTACGGGTGTAACCAGAAGGGGCACATCAAAGCCAACTGCCCCAACCAAAAGGAAGCCAAAAAACAAAGAAGAAAGAAGGCCTTGAAGGTAACCTGGGACAAATCTTCTTCGGAGGACGACGACGACGAACTCGATCAGACGAGTTTACTCGCACTGATGGCCCGGGACTAGATCGTCGAGAGCGAGAGCGAGTCAGAGGCCGACTCCGAGCAAAGCCACGGATCCGCATCCGTTTCCGGAGGGCCAGACTCCACTGTAAGTATTCTGAGGCTTAATAACTTAGTCAATTATTTATTACGCAAGTTAGCTAAGTCAAACCTTAGGATTAAATCATTTCTAAAGGAAGTAGCTGTCCTTAAAGAAGTGACTAACACTAAATCCTTACCTGATCAAGTTCAGACTGGAAGTTCAACTCAAGTTCAAAAACTTGAGGAAGAAAATTCTAGTTTGAAAAATCAGGTAACAGATTTAAAAAATACCTTAGAACGGTTTTCTTTAGGCTCCAAGAATTTGGACCTAATTCTTGGGACACAAAGAGCCGTTTACAATAGAACTGGGCTAGGATATAAAAGTAAAAAGAAATATAAATCCTATTTATCCTTAATAAACAAACAAAATAGTAAATCAATCCAAGCATGGGTCCCCAAGTCCAAATTGATCAATCAAGTTGGACTTGGCCAATACTGGGTTCCGAAGGATCATATACACTACCTCGATAGACCATATCGAGGCCATGATCCAGGGGGAGCAAAAAGAAAAACGATCTTAAAAATTTAAAATTCTAAAAATCAAATTAAAAATTCGAAATTAACTTATAAATTAAAAATTCAAAATTCAAAATTAAAAATCCGAAATCAAATTAAAAATTCAAAATCCGAAATCAAATTAAAAATTCGAAATTAACTTATAAATTCAAATTCAAAATTAAAAATTCAAAATCCGAAATCAAATTAAAAATTCAAAATCCGAAATCAAATTAAAAATTTGAAATTAACTTATAAATTCAACATAAAAATTCGAAATTAACTTTTAAATTCAAAATCAAATATAGATGGAGGATCCAGACTAGCTGGCACCCCCAACTGAACTACCCGATAGGGTAATTGAACCTAATCTACCCGAAATGGGTAAAACAAGAGTAGATTAACCGGCAGGGTAATTAAGGTTAGATTAAAACGGGCTAGGTTTAACTTGACCCATAGTACTGGTGAAGTTTTTGGATGATAGTACGTTAGGGAAGCTTGTGCATCGCATGTCTAGGAAGATATGGCTTTGACCTGGTGCATTTGGCCAAGTGGAACTGACCGAAGCTACCCTTAAATGGATCCTAACTAGTTAGACCAAGGATTAGTATTAAGTTCAATGGGTAAGACTATTTGGGAAACCTCGAAGGCATGGTTACTTTAATGAGTTCCTTGTGACTCACCATAGCCGAGAAGTTTATCCAAAGAATGATTACTTGTTGAACCCAAAGCTAAACATGAATCTAACGCAAAGTTAAACCAGACCCTTAAATTCAACAATAATTCATCTACCTGAATCTAACGCAAAGTTAAACCAGACCCTTAAATTCAATAATAATTCATCTCACAACAATTATAGGGTTCCCTGATTGACAATTTAGATCGGGTGAGATGACTAGGGGTGGTAATTTTTGACCCGACACGAAAACACGACCCGAACTGAACACGGAAAAATCAGGTTAGGGTTGGGTAGTTTCGGGTTCGGGTCTAAATCGAGTCGACCCAATTGACCCAATTAATAAACAGGTCGGGTTCGGGTCAACCTGAAATGACCCAATTATAACCCGCGAACCCGTTTATAATTATAAATTTAAACTAAAATTACAAATTTAAAAAAGTTAAAAATCCTAAACATAGAGATGTGCTATTGATAGCAATGTTGCTATGATTTATCATTTATGATATGGATATTCAATTTACGTAGATAAATGTTATTTTTAATTTTTAATTTAATATACAAAATTTCTTTATTGAATTCAGGTCATGTTCGGGTCAAACGGGTCAAATGGGTCAAACGGGTTAAGCGGGTCAAACGGGTTAAACGGGTCAATCGGGTTAAACGGGTCAATCGGGTTAAACCGGTCAAACGGGTCGGGTTCGGGTCAAGTGAAAATAAACAGATCAGGTTCAGGTTGAAAAGTTTGACCTGAATTCATAATCAGGTCGGGTTCAGGTTGTCATTTTCGAACCCGCCAACCTGCCAACCCGAACCCGTCAACCCGAACCCGAACCGAATTGCCACCCTTAGAGATGACTAAGAAATTAAATTATGAAAATTGACTTGAACTTAAAACAAGTTAATTAACAATTAAATTTCAAAATTAATTTTAAAACTCAATTTCAAAATTATTTTAAAACTCAATTTCAAAATTATTTTTAAAACGCAAATTTCAAAATTATTTTTAAAACTCAATTTCAAAATTAATTTTAAAACTTAATTTCAAAATTAATTTTAAAACTAAATTTCAAAATTATTTTAAAACTCAATTTCAAAATTATTTTTAAAACTCAATTTTAAAAATATTTAAAACTTAATTTCAAAATTACGTTAAAAATCTTTTCAAAATTATTTTAAAAATCTTTAAAACTTAATTTCAAAATTCCTTTAAAAATCTTTTCAAAATTATTTTTATAAACTTAATTTCAAAATTACTTTAAAAATCTTTTCAAAATTATTTTTATAAACTTAATTTCAAAATTCCTTTAAAAATCTTTTCAAAATTATTTTAAAAATATTTAAAACTTAATTTCAAAATTCCTTTAAAAATCTTTTCAAAATTATTTTAAAAATATTTAAAACTTAATTTCAAAATTCATTTAAAATTTTTTTCAATATTATTTTAAAAATATTTAAAACTTAATTTCAAAATTCCTTTAAAAATCTTTTCAAAATTATTTTAAAAATATTTAAAACTTAATTTCAAAATTCTTTTAAAAATCTTTCAAAAATCATTTTGAAAAATCTTTGAAAAACTTATTTAAAAATCATTTGAAAAATCATTTGAAATATCTTTTCAAAATTATTTTAAAAATCTTTATAACTTAATTTCAAAATTCTTTTAAAAATCTTTCAAAAAATATTTTGAAAAATCTTTGAAAAACTTATTTAAAAATCATTTGAAAAATCTTTCAAAAATCTTTTCAAAATTATTTTAAAAAATCTTTAAAACTTAATTTCAAAATTCTTTTAAAAATCTTTCAAAAATCATTTTGAAAAACTTATTTAAAAATCATTTGAAAAATCTTTTATCTTTTCAAAATTATTTTAAAAATCTTTAAAACTTAATTTCAAAATTCTTTTAAAAATCTTTCAAGAAACATTTTGAAAAATCTTTGAAAAACTTATTTAAAAATCATTTGAAAAATCTTTCAAAATTATTTTAAAAATCTTTCCAAAAAGGGAAGTTAGCTAAGTGTCTCTCCAAGCAATTATTTTCAAATGCTAAGTCTTGCTGAAAATGCTAAGTATTTTCCAAAGCATTCTCAAAATTTTATCAAAACAATTTTTTTTGAAAAACTAAGTCTTTTTAAGGTTAAATACTTAACAAAACTATTATCTTCATAAGTTTAGCTAAGTCTTTGATAAAAGTATTTTAAAAGTAAAAATCTTAGCTAAACTGAGTCTTGATCAATTTTTTTTGCTAAACTCCCTCTTTAAAAACTAAGAATTTAAAGTGTTGTGATATCACAAAATTTTGCTTAGTTACTTGTTAAAGACAAAAATAACCTTATCTCAGCTAAAAGTATCTCTCAAACTAAAGGAAATGGAAATATTAAGATTAAGCATGCTTGTACTTTAGGGCTCTGATACCTGATCAACACTAATTAGATAATTTGATTGCTATTTAACTTGACTCATGCTTGGACTTAAGGACCAACTGAATAAATAACCTAAATTAAAATTTTAGCTACTCTCTCTCTTCAACCTAAAAACTAACAAGCTCTTTTTCAAAAATAAGTATTATTTTATTCAAAATTAAGCTAAGTCCCTTTTTCACTTAAGCTATATTTTCAAAATTCAATGTTTTCAAAAGGCTTAGCTAAGTGATTCATAGAGCAACTTTCAAACTTTTTTCAAACTTAGCCGATCTTGAAACCTAACTTTATAAATTCTTGCTAAGATATTTTCTAAGTTACCTTTCAGATAGTTTTGCAAAATCTTAACTCAGTGCTTTCAAAATTTTAGGTAAAAATTTATTTTTCAACTTAGTACTTAATTATCCCGTTTTTTATAGCCTAATTTACTTTTCAAAAAGAAAAATTGAAAAATGTTGTCAGTCAGCTTATTTTTTTGATAAATGGCAAAGGGGGAGAGTAGAAAATTCAAAAGTAAAAAGTAAAAATTCAAAAAGGAAACCCTGTATTAAGGGGGAGCTTCACAAAAGTTTAAGTGTTAGCTTAAGTTAGGCGTTCATTTGAATTTATATACTTAAGCTTGCTCACTTAAAACTTTTTAGTATACTTATGCATTTGTTTTTACTTAACTTTGAATTTGGGTTGTCATAATCAAAAAGGGGGAGATTGTTGGTGCGGGAAGCATCCGACGATCGAACCTGAGTTTTGATAATGGCAAATGAATCAAAGTTAAGGTGTGTTGTTATCTAACATGTTGAATGAGTGTGTCAGGAAAGTCCTAACTGCGGTTAGGCAGGTGAAAACCCTAGGGGGTGGTAACCCTAGGTCCTAGGGGGTGGGAACCCTAGGCGGAGAAAAGTCCTAGCTGTGGTTAGGCAAAGGGAAAACCCTAGGGGGTGGTAACCCTAGGTCATAGGGGGTGGTAACCCTATGCGGAAAGTCTTGGCAGGTCGATGGCTTCAGGCAAAAGTCCTAGGGGGTGGTAACCCTAGGTGGAAAGTCCTTGTGTCGCGAACCAGGTGAAAGACTGTCACGCCCCAGGTAGTCCCTGTCCGAAGAAATTTCGGCAGCATCTCCCCTGTACGACGGACAATATGAAGCTCAGTATACATATATCTCTATACCTCGGCCACACACGGCCGGAATAATACAATACAATTAAGAAACAAACCACGCAGTTTATATCAACATTCCACACAGATATAATATATGATCAATCCACGCAGTTTAATAAGGAAAGACGATATAGAACCCCAAAGATATATGTAAACAGCCTACTCCACTACAACGAAGAAAACAAATCCACGAAGTAATGAAAATACAACCGCAGCGGAAAACAAAAGTAGCAAACCCGAATGTTCAATGTAAAGTCCACAATACAAACTCACAATACAAGTATATAAGATGCAAAAGCAAAATATAATCCGCCAAAGAAAATCCTCGCGATAATGGGGCTAGCGACTGGAATCTCTCCTGACGGCCTCAACCTGAAAAATAGTAACAACGGAGTGAGTTCAAAGAACTCAGCGGGTAATCCAATAGATATGTACAACAACATATAACTACCAGTAATATCCTAAGGTACAGTCTCCTAAACCATAGGACCTACAGTACAGTCTCCTAACAATATAACAGGTATGCATAGCTGAATAAACTGTAATGAGTAACCAGAAGCAGGTAATACAGTTTACAGCAAGAATAATAAGAAATGCATAACTGAAATAAACTGTACTCACCTGCGAGGCTTGGGCAAATGACTATAATAGTTAGAGCAAAAGCATGTATCCCTATGCATGTCAATCATATGCAATCACCAAAATGCATCAATCATAACGAATGCAATCCGTGCATATGATGCAATATGACATGGTCACCCTGTCAACCAGTCGGCCATCTCACACACAATGGTGAGGAGTGGGTAGGGCTGTGACACTGTGCACTCTGCCATCACTGCTAAGAGTGACCGAGTGGACGGGATCTTGTCGGAGTACACCTATCCTCCTACCTCAAACATAGTGAGGGAGCGTAAGCTCTCAACTCCCTGTATCATGAGGGGAGGGATCCTTGCCCACTAGTCACACTACCCATGAGCGGACCAGCGGAGCACTACTGAGCTACTGCCATACACACCCTATTGTGCTGTGCCACTACCCATGCAGTGAAACACGTTGTGTGCAGGCCTATGTAGTCGACCAACGAGCTCAACAATAATGGAGTCGTCAATCGCCCAGCATGCAATCATGCAGGATGGTGCATGATGCTACAGTATGTCATACCTGAACATAGCCTCCTCCATATATGTGTGTGCCCAAAAGGTAAACGCATATATATAACCATGATATAAACAGCATAAATCCAAAGACATCACATATAACAATGATGTAAGTATCATGAATCCAAGAGCATGTATCACACATGTAAAGCAACTAATCCAGTAGAGTAGAGCACTATAGATATGCATCTCTATGAACATATATATACATGGCAAGAGATAAATATCCAATCCTGAAGTAAAGCAACTAGCAGATGAAGCATGTGATAGGTATCAACTAGCTAAGACCAGGGAAGAAAATAATCTACTATCTGCCACTAGTAAATATATATAAGCTACACATATCATAAGACATTATCAAAAGATAAGTCAGAGGGTACCCGCCTCAAATAGAAGGTACGATCAAGCAATCCAAGGCCGAGACGCCTGTCTCGAATCAGAGTCCTGTGTCAATCAACATATATATTTTATTTAGCTAAATCCAAATGAAATAGCTAAATAAAATTCCCAAAACTAAATTAGGGCAAAACCCTAATCACCACAATCACAACTTACCAATTTAAATCTAATGGTCGATTAGGGTTAGTTATCTAATCCCTAATCACCAATTAGATTAGAAATCCAATCTTAAATTAAATCTAATAGTTGACTAGGGTTAATTGTCTTAACCCTAATCATTCCATTAGTTTAATCTAAGCCATTAAATCACAATCAACATAACCCTAATTCAAATCTACACATCATGTATCAACTAATCATGGATTAATCCAATGTATTTCTAATCCAATACATGAATCTAATTCATCAACACATAAACCTAATTCCTCAACATGTAACAAAATCCCTACACCTTACCTCAAGTCCCAGCTGCTATTGATGCTGGATCCAATGGTTATTCCTATCGGAACCAAGACCACCTTCTCAGATCCTCACTGGTTTCCACAGAACATAATCCTCCTGAAATCCTTCCCTATTCAATTGGGTTCAAGGTGAGATCAAGAACGCCAACAGTACACAACCTCATCACCTGCTGGAAACAACTAGATCACGAAAGAATCAAGCAAAGCCCACAGATCAACAAGAAATGGAGAACCCTAATCTAGCAATACCTAATTTTAACAAGAACTCACCTCTAACCGGGACCTCAATCAACAACAGGGAGGTCCACTGATCCGATGCTTTCCTCCTAGTCCAGAACTGGAAGACAATCACAATTCCATCAAGGATCAAAACAGGAACAAGCCCTAACCTCCAAGATTGGCAACAACCAGAGAGAGAAAAGAAGGAATTAGTCGCTCACCTTCGAAACCCTAATTGCCCCCTTCACACCGACGATCTAGTTGGCACGGCTCGGTAAATCCAAGCCGGTGATGAAGAGGAAGGGTCAAGACTAGGGCTAGGATTCCCCTTCTTGATCGGAGACCTCTGTCATCGACGCACGCTCGCGGCTTCCTCCTCAGGCGACACCGACGATCGCTGCTGCCACTTGCCGTCAACGATCGGCGCAAGAAACTCCCGAAATAGAGATCTCTCGGTCGAATACAGTTTGGTCTTCCTCGGCGCCGTCAAGCTCTGGTAACTTTGCTGGTTTCCGTCGAGTTCCGGTGACGAGCTCCTCTGCCCTTGGCGTCGCGTCGTCCGTGAGAGAGAGGTAGAGAGGAGAGTAGGGAAGAAGGTCGGGGAAGAGGAGAAGGAATGGTCGGGATCGGCGTTTGGTT
This sequence comes from Zingiber officinale, assembly GCF_018446385.1. NCBI lineage: Eukaryota > Viridiplantae > Streptophyta > Magnoliopsida > Zingiberales > Zingiberaceae > Zingiber > Zingiber officinale. The sequence continues at coordinate 93,504,418 of NC_055993.1, forward strand.
AGGAAGAAATAAAAGAAAAGGAATTTATATATTAACACATTTCCTCGCTTAAACGGGTATCCTAAATAGGCTTTATCCGAATCCAAAATTGATCCCCTCAAAATGCTCCGTACGAGCTCCGAAAAATTCCCAGAAAATTTCTAAAAATTCCAGAAAAATTCTATAAGGCCATTTCCCAAATAACCTTATTTATTTAAATTTTTCCGAGATCTCACAAAGACTGGACTAGCTTGGAAGCGGATGTCCAGCAGAAAGTCCGGAAGCTTCGAGTGTTGAGCAAAAGTCCAGTCGATCTGGAGGATCGCTCTGGCAACAGGTAAATCTCCTGAGTGGAGTAGGTGAGTGCGTGTTCCCCATAGAGGGAACAGTAGGCGTCGGGTCGACCTAGGGTTTCCGGACGGAAATCCGAAGTCAGACCCGGACAGTCCGGAGACTGTCATAATATTCTTTATCATATTCATGTTGCTGTTTATGCTAACTCTGTGTTGTAGGATATTGTTTGGACTAACATGTCTTGCAGGTACAAAATAATGAAGTTTTCCCTCGGATGAACAGTGTCCGAGGCGCCTCCATGGAGCTTGGAGGCGCCTCGGGTGCAAAGGCTGACCTGGCTGCGAAGCATCCATGGAGGCGCCTTGAAGGGAGTATAAGGCGCCTTGGAAGGCGCCTTGAGCAGGGTATAAGGCGCCTCAGGGAGATGAACTTCGACCAGTTCAAGTCTGATCCACGCGGAAGACTCGGCAGCATGGAGGCGCCTTGAACAGCCTTCAAGGTGCCTTGAACACCCTTTATAAGGGGGTTTCGACCAGCACTTCAGATCAACAACTTCCTGTTGATACAGTCTGACCTGGCTGTTGTTTTGATGTTGACACGGATTTAAGTTTGTATCAGATGTTAATTAAACTCGGTTTGATTAATGATCAAGGTTGATCAAGTGGAAGGGAAAAGTCCAAGTTGGAAACTTGGCACGCGGAGTCGGAGAGGGCTCGGCAGCTCGTTCTCCGGACTAGGTCAGAGAGGGCTCGGTAGCTCATTCTCTGGGCCGGACGAAGTCGGAGAGGGCTCGGTAGCTCGTTCTCCGGACTAGGTCAGAGAGGGCTCGGTAGCTCGTTCTCTGGACCTGACGAAGTCGGAGAGGGCTCGGTAGCTCGTTCTCCGGACTAGGTCAGAGAGGGCTCGGTAGCTCGTTCTCTGGACCTGACGAAGTCGGAGAGGGCTCGGTAGCTCGTTCTCCGGACTATGTCAGAGAGGGCTCGGTAGCTCGTTCTCTGGACCTGACAAAGTCGGAGAGGGCTCGGTAGTTTGTTCTCCGGATTAGGTCAGAAAGGGACCTAAGTGGATATTCCATGGTGCATTGGATCGGTCGACAGACCGATCCAGTGGAACATGAGACAGTGGATCGGTCGGCAGACCGATCCAGTAAAACTAAGTTTCCTGATCAGTCTGGTGACCAATCAGGAAACACTCAGTAGCACATTGAGTGTAATCTGATCGGTCTGTAGACCGATCAGGAGATGCGATTGCGAAGAGAAGAAGGAAGGATCAGTCATGGAGACCGATCCAACTGCGGCCTGATCGGTCTCCACGACTGATCAGGTAAGATGTGGACCGATCAGGATATGTCCTGATCGGTCCGTGGATCGGTTTGGTGACCGATCCACACACAATCAGTTTGTTCGATGTTTCTGCGATTCCTCCACTGCATCTGATTTGCCTGATTCATGTGATATAACCCTCTGTGCTGTTAGCTTTTGAGTTTGCAGGATTACAGGCACCATTCCAAGCATAATTTCAAATTAAGTCCATAAGAGGAATACGACAAATGGACTTTCTGCTGTGATTCGCGGCGCATGGTGCATTTGAAGCATCAACGGCTACTGGTGAGATCTGGCTGCGATCCGCTTGACTCCTGGTGATTGGTTCGAGCTCAGAAGACACCAGTGAAGACTGTGATTTCATTGGTGTGAGTTCAGAGGATCAGGTAAGGAGGAAGAGGGATTGGTTGCAGCGATGATTTTATGCAGATTTACCACAATCCGTGACAGCAGAGAACAGAGGCTTAAGAAGCAGAAAACAGCGAGAGTAAAGAAGAAGAAAAAGAAGCAAGCAAGAAAGTGAAAAACATTCTGTTGATCGTTGTGGTGTTCTTGAGCTCTCGAGTGAAAATCTGCTGTCTGTGAAGTTCTTTGTTTCCACTGATCCTCGCGTGGTTGTAAGCTTTATTTCATCTTTCTGTGCCACCGAGCTCTGTAAGTCTTGTGCTTTAACATATATATTTCTTGAGACTTTGTGGAGAGGTTACTCCACCGAGAAGGAGAGCTTCATTAGCCGGAGTTATCCGGGGTGTGATCTACCGAAGATCAAGGACTCGTCCACCTTACGGACACGCCGAGGAGTAGGGGCAAGTTATCCCCGAACCTCGTAAATCAGTGTGTTAGTGTGTTTGTTTCCTTCTTGTTTTAGTTTTCTAATTCCGCTGTGCTAACAAGTTTTTTGTAGAACCTTTTGTTTAAGTTTTTAAGAGGCTATTCCCCCCCCCCCCCCCCTCTAGCCATCTAAGATCCCAACAAGTGGTATCAGAGCCTGGTGCTATTCATCTGGACTAACATTCCAAGGAGCAACAAGATGGCCATGAAGGAAGGATTCAGCACCAACAGACCACCCTTCTTCGATGGAGCAGATTTCCAGTATTGGAAGAGCCGCATGGAGTATTACCTCAAGACTGATATCTCCATGTGGTTCTCGGTCAAGGAAGGCTTCACACCACCGAAGGACGAAGAAGGTAAGGAACTCGATTCATCAAGGTGGTCTACTGAACAAACTCGTAAAGGGCAAGCCGATGCCAAGGCGGTTGTCACCTTACAATGTGGGATTGCCAAGGACCAACTCGTCAAGGTAGGTCCATTCTCGAGTGCAAAAGATTTATGGAACAAGCTTATCGAGCTCCAAGAAGGAACTCGAGATTCTCGGATAGCCAAGAGGGACCTATTCTTGAATCAACTACAAAATCTCACCATGAAGGAAAATGAAACGGTAAGTGAACTACATGGAAGGTTCAAGGAAATCATCAATGGTTTACATTCCGTGGATGAACGCGTGGAGAATCGCGATCTAGTAAGGTACGCTCTTAAATCCTTTCCAAGGAATGCCTTATGGTCATCTATGGTAGATGCCTACAAGGTTTCCAAGGATCTTTCCATTGTTAAATTAGACGAATTCTTTTGTGAAATGGAACTTCATGAACTTGCTAACAAAGGTCAAAAGGAGAAAGGTATAGCTTTGGTTGCAGGAGAAAAGAGCAAGGATGGGAGAAGAAGGAAAGAAAAGAAGAAGGAGAAAGAGATTCCTTCATCTTCATCCTCCTCCGAGTCCGATGATGAAGGTGGATCATCATCAAGCGAGATGGCAAATTTTGTGAGGAGGATCATGAGAAGAAGCAGGAGATATAAAGGAAAAGGTAAACCTAATGATCAAAATATCGATAAGACTAATGTTACATGTTATGAGTGTAGCAAGAAAGGCCACTACCGGAGTGAGTGTCCAAAACTCAAGAAGGAGGAACGGGCCAAAAAGAAGGAGGAAAGAGCCAAGAAGAAGAAAGCTCTCAAGGCCACTTGGGATGAATCCTCCTCAAGCTCATCGGAGGAGGAAGAGAAGAAGGAGAAGAGTACTCGGCAATTGGCACTCATGGCAAGGGAGGAGTCCGAGTCCGAGTCCGAGAGTGATGACTCAAGCACTTCAGCCGCGGCTTCATCATCTTCGGATGATGAAGAGGTAACCTCTTCTCACTTAGAAAAATGCTATAAGACTATTACACATTTGTCTACATTGCTTAAAAAATCAAAAACAGAAAATAAATCATTAAAAGAAGAAGTAGAAAACTTGAGAGCTCTTAGGGAAGATGAGGTTGATGACCTACATCTAGAGCTCCTTGAGGATGAGAACAAGGCCTTGAAGGGTGAGGTTGAGAAACTCAAGAAAATACTTGAGAAATTCTCAACTAGCTCTAAGACTCTAGACATGATTCTAAATGCCCAAAGGGCGGTCTACAACAAGGCTGGATTAGGATACCAACCTAAGGAGTCTAGCTTTATTTCTTTAGTGTCAAGAACCCAATTTCATAGATCGCATGTTTCTAGGGTTCATGAGACTATGAAGAAGGTAACAAAGGCATGAGTGCCTAAGTCTTTCATTGTAGATGCATTAGGTCCCAAGATTTGGGTACCTAAAACATCTATCTTTCGTGTCTTGTAGGCATTGGTAAAGGGGGAGCGTCTATCAACTTGGTTTGTTGATAGTGGATGCTCCAAGCACATGACCGGGGACAAGTCACTATTTTCTACCATTCAAAACAAAAATAGAGGTAATGTGTCATTTGGTAACAATGGTAGTCTTAAGGTTATAGGAGTTGGAGACATTCATATATCCGAATATCTCCAAATCAAGAATGTCCTTCTAGTCAAGGGGATGACTTTTAATCTCCTAAGTGTCAGTCAATTGTGTGATACGGGTTACACAATTGAATTTCATTCGAGTTAATGTCTAGTCAAAAATATTGACACACTTGACACGGTACTAGTAGGCACAAGGGTAGATAACATTTATCAAGTTTCTTTTAAAAGTGCTACTAATGCTCTTGCTAAGTGTTTCATGTCAAAAGAAGAAGAATCGTGGCTTTGGCATAGGAGGTTGGCTCATGTGAACATGAAGAATATCCGGAAGCTAGTCAACAAAGGTTTAGTGCGAGGCTTACCAAGCATCAAGTACCAAAAGACCAAATTGTGTGATGCATGTCAGAAGGGTAAGCAAACTAAAGCGCCTCATAAAGGTAAAAGCACTGTGAGTACAACTACTGCCCTAGACTTATTACATATGGATTTGTTTGATTGCAGTAGTGTTATTTCATTAAATGGAAGTAGATACTGTTTAGTGATTATTGATGACTTTACTAGGTTTACATGGACCTTCTTTTTGAAAACTAAGAATCAAACCATAGATATTTTTATTTCCTTTTGTAGAAGAACTGAAAATGAAAAATTAACAACAATTAAAACCATTAGAAGTGATCATGGTGGGGAATTTCAAAATCATAGGTTTTTAGAATTCTGTCAAGAAAAGGGATATAGGTATGAGTTCTCTACTCCAAGGACCCCACAGCAAAATGGGGTTGTGGAGAGAAAGAACCGAGTCTTACAAGAGGCTGCACGAAGTATGCTCAATGAGTACTCACTACCGAGTTACTTATGGGCTGAAGCTGTGAATACAGCTTGCTATGTGCAAAACCGAGTCCTGATACATAGGTTTTTAGGAAAAACTCCTCATGAACTTTGGTTTGGGAAATCCCCTACAATTAAACATCTTAGGGTGTTTGGTTGTAAGGTGTTTATTTTGAACACCAAGGATCATCTTGGAAAATTTCGGCCAAGGCTGATGAAGGGATACTGGTCGGGTACTCGCTCACCAGCAAAGTCTATCGAGTCTACAACAATAGGACTAAATTGATTGAAGAGTCCTCTGATGTAGCTTTTGAAGAAATCCCTAACTTAAATGATCAATCAAGGGATGTAGGAGAAATTCAATTTGAACTTAGAAATCTAAGTTTGAATGATCAAAATGAAGAATGAGTCGAAGTTGACTCTGATGTTGATGAGCAAAGGTAACAAAGAACTCAATCTGATCCTTTGCCTGATATTGAGTCCTTGCCTGTGCCTAGTGAGACCATTCATGAGGCACCACCAACACCAAGACAATCTAGGATAGCCACTAGTCATCCCCAAGACCAAATTGTGGGAGACATCCAACAAGGGGTTAGGACTAGGTCATTCTTTAGAAATGAGTCTAATGAAGTCGCATTGATTTCAGAAATTGAACCAAAAATAGTTGATGAGGCATTGCACGATCCTAATTGATCTTAGCTATGCAAGATGAGTTAGGTCAATTTGAAAGGAGCCAAGTGTGGGACTTAGTTCCTAGACCTAAGAAGACCACCATTATTGGAACTAAATGGGTCTTCAAAAATAAGTTAAACCAAAAGGGAGAAGTCGTAAGAAGCAAGGCGAGACTTGTAGCCAAGGGCTATAGTCAAGTCGAAGGCCTCGATTATGATGAGACTTATGCTCCAGTGGCACGATTAGAGTCCATTCGTTTGATGCTAGCTTTTGCTGCACATAGAGGTTTCAAGCTCTATCAAATGGACGTTAAATCGGCCTTCTTAAACGGATTCATCAAAGAAGAGGTCTATGTTGAACAACCACCGGGGTTTGTGAATACCGAAGCTCCAAACCACATGTACAAGCTCAAGAAAGCACTTTATGGGCTTAAACAAGCACCACGAGCTTGGTACGAAAGGTTGTCAACATATTTACTAGAAAAGGGTTTTGTAAGAGGCCAAATAGACCCAACACTATTTCTGCGTAGAGATGGTGAAAACATTTTTGTAGCCCAAGTGTATATTGATGACATCATTTGTGGCTCAAATAACAAGGGCTATTTGAATGAATTTATCACTCACATGGAAAGTGAGTTTGAGATGAGTCTAGTAGGAGAATTGACATTCTTCCTTGGACTTGAAATCAAACAAACTTGAGATGGAATTTATGTCCATCAGACGAAATACACTCAAGAGATGCTCAAGAAATTCAACATGAGTGACTCTAAGGAAGTGTCCACTCCAATGGCAACAAACACTCGTCTGGACAATGATGAGAGTGGAAAATCAGTTGATCTAACGTAATATAGAAGCATGATCGGCAGTCTTCTATATCTCACAGCTAGTCGACCGGACATACTCTTTGCTGTGGGCATGTGCGCTAGATATCAAGTCTGTGCCAAGGAATCTCATTTAATTACAGTTAAGAGAATTCTGAGATACCTTAAAGGCACAATTAGAGTAGGTCTTTGGTACCCTCGTACGGAGTCTTTTGATTTGATAGGCTATACTGATTCCGATTATGCTGGATGCAAATTAGATCGGAAAAGCACTAGTGGAGAGTGTCAATTCTTAGGATCATCATTGGTTAGTTGGTCAAGTCGGAAGCAACATTGTGTTGCTCTCTCCACGACCGAGGCTGAATACATTGCCATGGGAGAGAGTGTATCACAATTGTTGTGGATGATTCACACTCTAGAAGATTATGGACTTTCGTATAAGGGAGTGCAAGTGTTGTGTGACAACATTAGCACGATAAACCTAACGAAAAATCCAGTCCATCATTCTAGGACCAAACACATTGAAGTGCGTCATCACTTCATTAGAGATCACGTAGCTAGGGGAGACATTGCACTCACATATGTTGAGTCAAAGTCAAACCTAGCCGATATTTTCACCAAACCTCTTCCGAAAAATGAATTTAGTCATTTAAGGAGAGAATTGGGAATGTGTTTGGCTCAATAAGTCATTTTGACCACATCACGATCAATAAGGACAACTAAAGATGACAAGAGTGTTGGTGCAACCTTAGGTCAAGGTTGACTTGGTTGACCTGACTCGAGTTGGTCAAGGGTGACCTGACTCGAGTTGTATTTTGATGTTTGACAATGTTTGACGAGAATAGAAAAGTTGTATTCTGATGTGTTGACAAGAATACGAACTTGGGAGATTGTTGGTGCAACCGTAGGTCAAGGTTGACCTGGTTGACCTGAAAAGTCCAAGCAGGGAGCTTGGCACTGGAAAAGTCCAAGTATGGAGACTTGGCACTGGAAAAGTCCAAGCAGGGAGCTTGGCACGCGAAAAGTCCAAGTATGGAGACTTGGCACGGGAAAAGTCCAAGTATGGAGACTTGGCACTGGAAAAGTCCAAGCAGGGAGCTTGGCACGAGGGAAAGTCCTAACTGGGATGTTAGGCAGTTGGAAAGTCCTGGTGAGTGAAGTCAGGCAATGGGAAAGTCCTAACTGGGATGTTAGGCAGTTGGAAAGCCCTGGTGAGTGAAGCCAGGCAGTGGGAAAGTCCTAACTGGGATGTTAGGCAGTGTGGAAAGTCCTGGTAAGTGAAGTCAGGCAGTGGGAAAGTCCTAACTGGGATGTTAGGCAGTTGGAGAGTCCTGGTGAGTGAAACCAGGCAAGGGAAAATCCAGATGGATCAGGGATGATCGGACTTTTGGTGTTGGAAAGTCCAAGTAGGTCAAGGGAGTGATCGGATACTTGGCACGAAGAGGAAAATCCAGATGGATCAGGATGATCGGACATCTGGTGTGGAAAAGTCAAAGTGGGTCAAAGGGATTGACCGGACACTTAGCTGGGAGTGCTAGCAGGTCAAGGGAGTGACCAGATGCTAGGGATGATGTACCAACAGGTCAAGGTTGACTGGATGTTGGTGTGGAAGCCTTAGGTTTAGGGCTGAGAAGTTTGGATCGGTCTGGTGACCGATCCAGTGATACTGCATTTGCCCTGATCGGTCTGGTGACCGATCAGAATCAGATCAGTGGCTCACTGATTGTAATCTGATCGGTCTGGAGACCGATCAGGAGGCAACGCAACCTCGCGAGAAGAAAGCCGTGGATCGGTCTGCTGACCGATCCACCCATGGCCTGATTGGTCCGGCAGACCGATCAGGCATAGATCAGTGGCGGAAGAACCGAAGCCTGATCGGTCTATGGACCGATCAGGATGTTCCCTGATCGGTCCACAGACCGATCAGGAGACGCCGATCAGACGAGGGACCGAAGCCTGATCGGTCTGTGGACCGATCAGGAGGTTCCCTGATCGGTCCATGGACCGATCAGGAATCTAGCCGTTGCGACGCAACGGCTAGTTCTCTGCTCTTCTTCTTCGCAGGTATAAAAGAGGGCTACAGGACTTCTGGAAGTTCTCTCCTGCCTGAAGCTTCTGCTTCTTCTTCCTGCTGAGCTTTGTTGAGCTCGTTGGGTGCTAAAGCTTCGCGTGAGCTTCTTCCTGTTGCTGGTTTTCTAGCTAGGCTTGGATCCGAGAAGCTGCTGCTTCACCAGGGTTCCTGCTGACTTCAAGAAGGCAAGCAAGTGTTGTTTACATTTCTGTTCTTGTTTTCTTGTTCCTATTTGTACTCCTATTGCTGTTGCAAAGATTGTGGTGAGGTTTCTCCACCCACAAGGAGTATCTATTAGCCGGGTTTCCGGGGACTCATCCACCGACGGATTGGTAGGCTTCGTCCACCTTACGGACACGCCGAGGAGTAGGAGTTCATCTCCGAACCTCGTTATATGGTTTGTCTTTCTTCTCCTATTTTCTTTCTACGTTGTATTTCCGCTGCACTAACCTAATCGTAGGAAGAAACGCGAAAGATTGGGGTCGGCTATTCACACCCCCTCTCTAGCCGTACGAAGGATCCTAACAAAGAGAAATTGGGAAATTAATTTGGGCAACTTGGGAACATCTCACACAAACTATAAGGTTTAACAAAATATTTTTGTTTGCTAGAAATGGGGTGAGATGCTAGGATCAACCAAATTATTCAAAATGTATCATGCATCCCTTGAATAATTAGGTTGAAGAGACATAAATTGAGTATGGGGAAGACCATTACATAATTCATGTGTATTTGGTTCCTAGATCTTACTCATATATTCCAACCAAGGAATCTTGGTTGGACTTTTGCCTATCTAATTATGGTTGATGGTTGATGTGTTGATTGATATTGTTGTTTCATTTCATGACTTTGATTGATAATAAGATAGGTTGTTAAAGGAAATAATAGCAACTTGGATATATTTTGACAAACTTGAAACTGATCATAGCAATCCTAAGTCTTAATTAATATCTTGGTTCACTATAGGTAATAGTTTTATAAGGTTTTCTGAGATTGGAATTCTAAGATTCCAAATGTCTGAGTTTTTGGTTTTAAAGTCTGAAACCTTCGGGCTCTAAACAAGCTCAGACCGTAAGAGCTCATTTTTTTTTAATATATTTGTGGGTGTTGATTCTTAGGTTCTAGGTTATGAATTTGGGAGGTTCTGAATTCTTGAGTTCTGAACTTTTCAGAATTCTCGATAGCCAACGGCGTAAAATTTCAGTTACTGAAATTGCTGAAATTTGAAATCACTGATTATCAGACACTGATCGGTCCAGGGACCGATCAGGATGATGCCTGATCGGTCTCCACGACCGATCAGGACTCAGTTCGATACCTGATCGGTCTCCACGACCGATCAGAACAATCTGTTCGATATCTGATCAGTCTGCAGACCGATCAGGGTTCTGGCACGTATCACTAGTTACTGATCGACCTCTGATCGGTCCGGGGACCGATCCGGAGGTTCCCTGATCGGTCTCCACGACCGATCAGGAGGCTCTGGCACGCATCCACCTCTGATCGGTCCAGGGACCGATCAGGAGGCTCCCTGATCGGTCTCCACGACCGATCAGGACACTCCCTGACCGATCAGGACGTTCCCTGATCGGTCAGGATTTCTCCTGATCAGATAGTCGTCCGATCATTTAATCAACTGTATACCCATCAGTAGACCATTAAAACTTCCCGATCTCTTCTTTTCCTCTTTCACGCAGAACCCTAGCCGACTCCTTCCCTCACCTCACTCCTTCTCTTCTCGTTGCACGCGAACCTCTAGCCGAACCCTAGCTGAAGCTCTAGCTCTCCGAAACTCTAGCCAAAAGTTCAATGGCACCAAGGTAACTCTCTACCTCTCTAGAACGTTGGCAGTTCGGTTTCATTTCTAACCATATATGTTTTTTTTGTGCTGGTGGCTCCGGTGCTCAATTATTGCCCCATTTTACCACTTTGTTAAACCTTAGAAAGAAAGTAATGGGTGAAGGGACCTCTAAATCTAAGTCAGCTGAGAAATCCAAGTCCCAAGCACCCTCCCGACCTCAACCTCCCTCTTCTTCAAGATTCTCGAACCGCCAGTTTGAGCAAGCATTTCAACAGAGGACATTCAAGCTGCTTCCATGTCGATCTGTGGATCGAAAGTACATGGATGAATTTTGTCCCTCTGTATCCGAAACCCTAGCCTATTATAAACTTGACTCGGTCGTCTACCTAGAAAGGGACATCAACTATGATCTAGTCTCTGAATTCTATAACAATCTTCATCAGAACCATGATGGTGTTTATAATACCCGAGTCGCTAAAAGAACTATCGATTTCTCCATCAGAGAATTCTTTGGGTATCTAGGTTGTCGTATGTGTTCAGGAGATCCTTTTCCCATCTATCCTGATTTACCAGAGTCATTACCTCCTCCACTTGATGTCTCACCTGATTCCATCTATGAGTATTTCTTTAGACACCCTAGACCGGATGGACTAGATGAGCTAGATGTTGACTTCCCTACTTTTGCAGCTTTGAGATTATCTCCTCAAGACTACATTCTTTTTAAGATTGTCACGAACTGCCTTCTACATATCACATCTAAACCATTAGCTGAGATCCGATCATATCATTGTCTTATGCTTTATGGTTTACGTCGGCGTCTCGATTTTGATATCATGTCGAGCATCTATTCTTCGATCATTTCATATTCTCAGCCTAGCAGCTCCACTGTTTATATGCCTTATGGGCATATAATTACAGATTGGCTCGAGACCCTTCAGATTGATGTCTCTAAGGGTAGAACAGTCAAGATGGTCAGACAGGATTGCAGACTTGGGAAGCGGGCTTTTTCCAAGTCTGGAATCATAGGACAAAATGGGGATGTTCGGTGGAAGGATGGGAGAGCTCTAGGTGAGTTACCACGGGGACCTCCACGACAGGTTGCTCCTCCTGCTGCTGACGATGGAGAGGCCGATCCTGATATGCGTTGGCAGATCGCCGAGCTGGAGAGTCGCTTTGATCGACACGATGAGCTGCTGTCTGCTGAGCTTCATGGACTGCGTGTTCGGATCGACCAGCGCTACGATGACTTACGTAGTCAGCAGTTGGTGACGCAGCAGCTGCTTCTGGGCTGGATGGCCAACTACCCACCTCCGCAGCGTTTCTCGGGCCATCCACCTTCGAGCTCCAGCATGCCGCCTCAGGACTACGTGCCTCCCGCAGATGATGATGATGCTCCTCATGTTGAGGACATTGATTGATACATTCTGTTTGACTGTCTGTGTTTTGGTTGCTATTCTATTGGATATTTTTGTATGACCTGGATATTTACTTATTTCATCTATTTATGCTGCTCATTTTCCTATTTTTCTTTATGTGTCATTTCCTATTGGCTATTAATATGCTGTTCCTATGCCATGACTTGATTGTATCTTATCTCTTTCTTACTGTCATATTATACACTTAGAGGGAACTCTAGGTGCAAGACAGTATGGGTTAAGGGGGAGTCTTTTGAGTTTTGTAACCTCAATTGCACCTTTTCGGTGTTTGACAAAGGGGGAGAGGATACCTAAGTTTAGAGATGTATGAAGGCTTGATTTTAGGGGAGAAGATAACGGGAAGGATCTTGATTCCCGTTATTGACTTAGTGGTGTATCCATCTTAGGGGGAGGATCATGATTCCCCTAAAATTATGAAAATAAGAACATTTCTGATCTAAACTTAAATCGTGTTGTCAAACAACAAAAAGGGGGAGATTGTTGATACAGTCTGACCTGGCTGTTGTTTTGATGTTGACACGGATTTAAGTTTGTATCAGATGTTAATTAAACTCGGTTTGATTAATGATCAAGGTTGATCAAGTGGAAGGGAAAAGTCCAAGTTGGAAACTTGGCACGCGGAGTCGGAGAGGGCTCGGCAGCTCGTTCTCCGGACTAGGTCAGAGAGGGCTCGGTAACTCGTTCTCTGGGCCGGACGAAGTCGGAGAGGGCTCGGTAGCTCGTTCTCCGGACTAGGTCAGAGAGGGCTCGGTAGCTCGTTCTCTGGACCTGACGAAGTCGGAGAGGGCTCGGTAGCTCGTTCTCCGGACTAGGTCAGAGAGGGCTCGGTAGCTCGTTCTCTGGACCTGACGAAGTCGGAGAGGGCTCGGTAGCTCGTTCTCCGGGCTAGGTCAGAGAGGGCTCGGTAGCTCGTTCTCTGGACCTGACAAAGTCGGAGAGGGATCGGTAGTTTGTTCTCCGGATTAGGTCAGAAAGGGACCTAAGTGGATATTCCATGGTGCATTGGATCGGTCGGCAGACCGATCCAGTGGAACATGAGACAATGGATCGGTCGGCAGACCGATCCAGTAAAACTAAGTTTCCTGATCAGTCTGGTGACCGATCAGGAAACACTCAGTAGCACACTGAGTGTAATCTGATCGGTCTGTAGACCGATCAGGAGATGCGATTGCGAAGAGAAGAAGGAAGGATCGGTCATGGAGACCGATCCAGCTGCGGCCTGATCGGTCTCCACGACCGATCAGGTAAGCTGTGGACCGATCAGGATATGTCCTGATCGGTCCGTGGATCGGTCTGGTGACCGATCCACACACAATCAGTTTGTTCGATGTTTCTGCGATTCCTCCACTGCATCTGATTTGCCTGATTCATGTGATATAACCCTCTGTGCTGTTAGCTTTTGAGTTTGCAGGATTACAGGCACCATTCCAAGCATAATTTCAAATTAAGTCCATAAGAGGAATACGACAAATGGACTTTCTGCTGTGATTCGCGGCGCATGGTGCATTTGAAGCATCAACGGCTACTGGTGAGATCTGGCTGCGATCCGCTTGACTCCTGGTGATTGGTTCGAGCTCAGAAGACACCAGTGAAGACTGTGATTTCATTGGTGTGAGTTCAGAGGATCAGGTAAGGAGGAAGAGGGATTGGCTGCAGCGATGATTTTATGCAGATTTACCACGATCCGTGACAGCAGAGAACAGAGGCTTAAGAAGTAGAAAACAGCGAGAGTAAAGAAGAAGAAAAAGAAGCAAGCAAGAAAGTGAAAAACATTCTGTTAATCGTTGTGGTGTTCTTGAGCTCTCGAGTGAAAATCTGCTGTCTGTGAAGTTCTTTGTTTCCACTGATCCTCGCGTGGTTGTAAGCTTTATTTCATCCTTCTGTGCCACCGAGCTCTGTAAGTCTTGTGCTTTAACATATATATTTCTTGAGACTTTGTGGAGAGGTTACTCCACCGAGAAGGAGAGCTTCATTAGCCGGAGTCATCCGGGGTGTGATCTACCGAAGATCAAGGACTCGTCCACCTTACGGACACGCCGAGGAGTAGGGGCAAGTTATCCCCGAACCTCGTAAATCAGTGTGTTAGTGTGTTTGTTTCCTTCTTGTTTTAGTTTTCTAATTCCGCTGTGCTAACAAGTTTTTTGTAGAACCTTTTGTTTAAGTTTTTAAGAGGCTATTCACCCCCCCCCCCCTCTAGCCATCTAAGATCCCAACACTTCCAAGTGATTCCCTTGCTACGTGCTGCTCCAAACGACGTTTCGAAGTGCTGCTACACGTGCCCGACGACCCGGAGCTCCGAATCTTCATTTCTTAATTGTCGTCGGTATAATTAATTATTGTCAATTATTGTACTTCAGTTTGTAATTATTTCGAACTTATAGTTTTTGCCCACCGAAAGCGATCAAGGATCGCGGGCCTTCGAGTAGGAGTCGCCTTAGGCTCCGAACGAAGTAAATCCTTCGTGTCTGTGTTTTCTTAATTGTATTCCGCTGCGTTTTAATTACTCCGATAGTTTTCCGATAATCGAACGAAATAGCCGCGAGCAATATTCACCCCCCCCCTCTCTAGCGCTTCTCGATCCAACAATATCGTCTTACAGCAATTGCTTGTTTCCTCATTTTGTCATATTTGGCAAACATATCTACATCCTTCTCTGCCTCTTCATCAGATTTGTCTTCCATCAATTGTACAATATTAATTTCTTCTTCCATTTCATCCAAATCAATTTTTCCTTTCCCCTTGCACACAACACCATATTCTTTGACAACCTTTTTTCCTTCTCCTAGACTTTTATCTTTCTCCGCAGGCTCACTTATTTGTATATTTCTACGCTGCCTATTAGGTAAAGTTTTGAGCCACAATGGACTATCAATTGGAGTGTCCATGTAATCATAGCGACTTCTATCACGTCCTCTCCTACTTGTTGTAACACCTACAGGTTCAATTTGAGGATCGTCTACAGGCTCGCTATATTGAGATTCCATGCCTTTATTTTTAACTATTTTAAGTAATTCTTTCACCCTCTCCTTCAAATGCATGTTCTCCAATGTTAGCTCTTTAATTATGTTTGCTTGAATAATGCAATTACAACACTCCTTATTAATCTGCCTTCCTACTTCAGTGACTTCAATTTGTGATGCCTCCATTACAGGTGGACTGTCAGCAACGCCAGCAAGGTTCTCAACCAATGATTTTTCATCTTGGTTAGGGATTAGGTCAATCACAACCTGTAAGAATATTAAACCATATGTTAAAACAAGACTTTTTAACCAAACTATAGCCAAAGTATTCAAAATTTACCTCTTCAGATGAGACTTTCTCAATCAATTATCTCACCTTACTAATATGTGAAGGAATATTCCTCCACTTATTTATTCTTGCTCCTTTGATTTTGTATGATTTTTGGATTGGAACATGCTCTAAAAATCATACATGATTTACCATCACAAGGGTTAACTATTTTAAAAATATTCGCAAAATATTAAAAAATTTCACATAAATTATACACTTACTGCCAAAAGACCAGCAAATCCCTTTAGGTAAGGGAGGTTGGTGTTAGACTGTTTTGTCTAGTTGATGAAAATATGTCCCCAATCTTAGGTAATTGTGGAGTCATAAATTCATGGATTGCTTCAACCGAGTTAAATCTATCAAGATTCTCAAAATCATCTACTATATCTATAAGACTTAAAGGGACCTTATATGTACTAGAAGAAAATAAGACACAAATAAATATATACAAAATATAGAATTTGCAAAATAATAAAACATCATCTTCGCCTTCAACACGATTGCCATAAAATTTAAGCAACTCCTTAATTCTTGATCTAGTAGCTTCTTTTTTGTTTGAGAAGTAAGTTAGAAAGAGGTCACTGGATGCTTTAGCTGAATTGATCGGAATTGAAGCTCCACGATCTGCAATACCAAGCAGCAATGAAACGTCTCCTCTTGTGAAGCCAATCGGAACACCTGACCAAGTTAAATTATTATTAGACTTCTGCCAACACATACAAAAGTATTAGGAACACCGTCGACATGATACGATGCCATATCAGGCCCACGTTGGGCCTGATACGACATCGTATCAGGCCCACGTTAGGCAAAACATTAAATTTTACCATACAACTACTTTGTGATTAAAATACAAAATTATAAATTGTACCTGAGAATCTAAAGGTTTGACTACTTGAATCTCAATTTTGAAATATATTTACCAAAATCCCACAGATGTGCTGCATATCTTCTATGTCCAAAAAAATACGAAAGGGTGTCTGTTTGATCAGCACTATGTGTCGGTCATGTAAAATAATAAACCCTTCATGCGTTCCTTTCTTCGTGGATGGTTGAAAAAACTTTTAAAGTGACCGAGGACACTGTTCCAATGCAGTTTCTGTCCAACATCAACTGAACCCTATACTTTATAAAAATAAAAAAAATTAAAATCATACTATTTCAGCTTCTCAAGATCATAGAGTTTGTAAAATGATAACCTTTACAGCTAATTGATGTGGAGAGGATGATGATGCATCCGATCGACGTCTTTGCACCATTATGATACTAGCTAATTGATGTAAACCCTAGAATTCTTCACTGTTGACGTGCGACCAGTCCTGATTTTTAATTGAACTGAAATACTTGATGCCGCTTAAGAAACACTCGAGGTCACTAAACTAAGGTTTCACAAGAGGGAGCTGCACTCGCATGTCACGAAGAGGGAGGTACACTAATCATCGAATTTATTTTTTTAAAAACAAACTAATTGGAAAATGTTGTTCGGATGCCTGAGAAATGATGATTGATCAGAGGAGATTGGCGGGAGGGATATATTCGGTATTATACATCATTTATCTGCGCCTTTTGGTAAATACCAAACGGTGATATGTTTTTGATAAATATATTAAACCTAGTGCGTCTTTTGATAAATTGTCGTAAAAAAAATATATAAAAAGAAATACTTTTCTCTTCGTGTAGTGGAAAGAAAGGGAGGCGTGTTAGTCTTCCCTAGAACCCTAGAAGAAACAAGGTGTGATTTTTTCTGCAGCCATTCGTCGAGAAGGATCATTTCGTGCACATGTATTTCCTCCCGCAGGAGTACGCTATGTTGTTTCCTGTATTTGCTGGTGTTCTGATCAGTTTCTTGTGCGTGTTCGTTGGGTGCGTCTTCATTGGGTTCATGTCCAACAACAAGAAGAAATCTGCTTGAAGGAATGCCAAGGAGGTCAGGTTCGTGCTGCTATTTGGGGCGATCTTTTCTCTTGCCGTAATCTGTTTTGATGTTTAATTATCTTCTTTTTATTTTGTTTCTGCTACATTGAAATATATGCTCTGCTGTTTTCCTACTGGCCTCCTGATAAAAGTCAAAGAACATTTCCTTGATTTCTTGTACAACCCAATCACAAAAAAACAAGTATACCTATCTGCCCTGAGATTTTGTTGTTGCTCAATGCTAAGCTTATGGGGTGCTCTTGATCATTCAACAGGATCCAGTTATCAAAAAGTTAAACAATGGACAGATAAGATAATATCTCTTGTCAAAGCTGCAAAACTAGTATTCTTTATCATGATTAATCAAGTGCATTACTCAATCAATGGCAGCTGATCACTTCACTGATAGACTTTCAAAGTGCCTTCTCCTCCTGCAGAAATGACGCTGTTGAAATCAGAATGCAAATATCCTACCTTCAAGGTGGAGATCATCAATATAATAGGGTTAATCCTTCTTATTGGATGATTCTTTAGCTTAAGGATATCTTTGGTCGACTCCTTTGCTACCTGATGTGCCCTTGTGTTGGATTCTGATGCAATCTAGGCATTAGTTTAAGCAAGCAAAATAGTTTCTTCTAGCCTTTTAACTACGAATCACTCTATAAACTAGATCAAATACATATTAGAAAAAACCTGAAGCTAAACATTCAGTTAAACTTTACATAAATAGGCATAAACTTGAAACATAATATTGAAAGTTCAATCAAGACTCAGTTATATATATATATATATATATATATACATATATATATATATATATATATAAACATGAAATGAACTTTCCTACTACCTAGGCTCTAATGCAGAGATTGAAACATTATTTTCAGAAATTTTCATTAGAATTCCCTTGCTTCCGTTGGAGCTCTCTCTCCTTGGAACATCATTTGATTCACTGGTGGGATTACGATTACTGAGAAATGCTGGTGCTGAAGGAGTGGGAAGGCTGATAAAGAGGTTGTTGAGCATAAGCACAACATTGGCCATGGTGGGTCTTTGAATTGGATCTTCTTGCACGCACAGTTACCCTATATGTATGCACCTTAATATTTGGGGAGCTTGACATTGTTCAACTAGATCATGATCAATCACTTGCAGGGCACTTCCTTGAGCCCAATGGCGCCAGACCACCTAAAGCGAGATGATAGCATGTGTAGTTAAGAACTTTACTTTATTTGAAAAAAAATGTGTATCAAATTCCTAACAATCAATCCAAGAGAGGATTAATACTTACATGAGTAACAAGTTCAATTGGATATTCGGATCCTCGGTGACCGATATTCTTCTGACTAGTTAGGATCTCCAAGACTAACACACCATAGCTATACACATCTGATTTAACTGAGAAGAGCCCATGAAGGGCATATTCCGGTGCCATATATCCACTGTCATTAACAAGAAAAACACATTGAGACTTTCACTATTATTTGAAACTTTCTATTCATTTGAAGTGGTAAATTTGGTCAACAATGTTAAATAGAGTGTTTGTTTACAATGTTCCGGCAATTCTTCTAGTGTTTCCTTGGGTTTCATCTACACCAAAAAGCTTCGCAAGACCGAAATCTGAAATTTTGGGATCCATGTTTGCATCTAACAAGATGTTATTGGCTTTTAAGTCCCGATGAATGATCTTCAATGGTGAATCTTCATGAAGATAAAGAAGTCCTCGACTAATGCCCTCAATGATCTTAAACCTTCTTGCCCAATCCAACTGCTTTCTTTTTGAATTATCTGCACCATCCATATGTAATTTTTGGTTACTAATTTTGACGATGATGGTGTGTGCAATAGAGGACCAAACTATTCATGTAATCTTATACATAACCAATCTTGGAACATATATTCGAGAATGGAATTGAACAAGTACAGTACTAAATACTGTATTAGATTAGCAAACTACTAGATAATCAATTCCATGGATTGAGGATGTTGTCATGCAAAATGAAGACCGAACTATACCAAACAAAAACTTGTCAAGACTTGTATTAGCAAGGTAATTGTAAATGAGTAGTTTCTCCTCTGAATCTAAGCAACAGCCCAATAGCCGCACAAGGTTTCTGTGTTGAAGTTTGGCAACCAGAAACACTTCATTCTTCAACTCATCTAGTCCTTGCCCTGAGCTTTTTGAAAGTTTTTTACTGCTACATGCTCTCCGTTTTCCAGTGTTCCCTGTTGTCAAGTGTCACTAGAATTAATGCTCATTTATCAAGTTTTATCAAGTGAAGAATCATCTACAGTTGTATAATACATTCCTCAAATCTTAGGATTGACCTTATAAACAGTCCCAAATCCTCCTTCTCCCAGCTTGTTTCTATTAGAGAAGTTGTCTGTAGCTATTCTAATAGCCTCCAGATCAAACAATAGAGATTCTGCACCTCTTATTTCATATTGATCTTTATTGTCTGTTCAAAAGATAATTTTCCTAGTAAAAATAAGCACGTTCATATGTTCAAATACCATATAATAATAGTTTAGTAGCCATACTGAATGTTGCTGCAAGTAGATTCCCTCTTCGTATCGTTGCTTTTTTTCTTCGACGGTAAATAAAAATGGCACAAAGGAATAACAGTGATGCAGCAATAGAGACGACAATAAAGAGCATTCTTCTCCCAGTGCTGTTTTTTCCTAAGAAAACATGAAAATAATATACAAATTTCATTGGATGTTTCAAAGAGAAATTGTAACATGGTACGAGTTATTGCAGATAATAAAGCATAATCTTATTTGATTCATCTTGCAAAAGAAAAATAACTGACTACTAAGTGCTAAAGGGTTAGTGAAAAAACAAGTTAAAGGATAAATTGGATTAATTAGTTAAAAAAAGGCAGATGTTCGATTAATTGTACTTTGTTAATCCAATTCTGTGGATAATTTAGATTACCTGCGAGCCGAACGTATAAATCCTCTCCTTCATCGACAAAAGTTCTGAGATCCAACAGATCACCACGCCAAGTTACGCATTCAGAAGTCCCTTTGATGCCCGCAAACGCCACGCAGGAGCAATCATTCAAGCACAAATTCTTGCAGTCATCGAGACTCGTGTTTCCTCGTGGTGTAGCGTTCTCAGTGTCGGGCAACTTCACGTTCGGCACCTTGGAAAACTGGTTTGACGAGCAATTCAAAGGCTTCTCCCTCTTGCACCCGTCCTCGCTTCCATTCTCCACAATCTTTACGAACCCGTCCAAGCAATTGCAGTTCTCCACAACCACGTTCCAGGTGCACACCTTGTTGCGGCCGCAGCGATTGTACTTATCGCACTCGTCCGCCGGAGTCGACCACAGAAGTTGCCACTCTCTCTTGTCACCCCTGTCAAGCAACCAACCCTGGAAGGTTCCATTGGCCCACAATGTTGACCGTATCAGCACCGGCGTCGGCCAGGCTGTGTAATTAACCGTAGCATAGCTCTCATTCTCATTGGACACAAACATGCCATTTAGTGGGTTGGCCTCCAGACTGCTGCTCGCCATCGATGGATAGCTGACCAACCGATATCCGTTCCATAGGCCGATGCGATGGTATTTGGTGGATCCCTTCAACGTGACAAAATCAGGTATAGGTAGAACACGAATCATCTGGATGCATTCTCCCGGAGAAGGATCCGTGGAGTTTTTCCATGACACTCGCCGCCATGAAGTGTTGGTCTGTTTGTCAAATCCGAGCTTCATGCCAGGGACACTCGTGCCGCTGCCATTCGGGGAGTCAAAGCTCTGCCATAGAATCCAGTCGCCGACAGTCAGCACGAGGTTTCCAGAATCTAAAAGTTGCAAGCGTGCAGAATTGAGTCCTGTGGATCTCGTTCCCGTCGACCAAACATTTCTGTCTTCCTCAAATAAGATTAGATTTCCATCGGAAGTGAGGTTGAAGGATGCCATGGATGTGTTGACAGACTTGTTCCGATTGGCGATCCATATTATAGTGCCTTCCTGCGGTGTGAAATTGCAGTACCAGATTCCTAAGTATCCCTTCGCTGGACTATTATCTAGACTGAAGAAGCCCAACTGGAAGTCTCGTGTCGATGTCAACGTCTGGCCATTCGTAAGTGAGCTGTTCTGGATCATTGTATCTTCTGCACAAGCCATAAATTTATAAATGTAATATGTTACTAAAGGTTGCTACTAATTTCACAAAGAAAAATTTACCATACGATATTGTTAGTTTCTAGAATCCCCATCCGCCATTTGTTATCCACCCTAGCCGGTGGTCTACCAACAGCTCTAAAAGTCTTAGATTCGTGTAGTAGTATTGGACTTCTAGTGTTCTAAGTTTGTCTATATTTATTTTTTTGTTTTTGTTTTACAATTCTTGGATTCAAATTAGGCACCATTGCATTTGTATTATTCTCCTAAAGTATGTCCATAATTATTTTTCATGATTTTAAACACTTATCTGCCAGAAGTGTCTGATGACTCTTTTTTGTATCGAATAAATATCATTATTCTCCTACACTACAAATGAAAGGTTAAATTGCGACTGAAATTGCGACCGTAATTAATTTCGGCCGCTATTTTAGCGATCGTAATATTTTTCGGCCGCTAATTTAGGCCGAAATTTTTTCAGTCAATACTTTAGCGACCGTAATTAATTTCGGCCGCTAATTAGAGACCATAATTAATATCGGTCGTTAAATAGCGACCGAAATTAAATTCATTCGTTAAATTAGCAGCTGAAATTAATTACGACAGCTGAAATTAGCGACTGAAATTAATTTCCGTTGCTAAATCAAGAAGTGAAAAAATTTCGTTTAAAAATAACGGACTGTGGGTGAATCAGGCCTAAAATTTAACGACTACATTTATAATTTAGTCGCTAAATAACGACCATGTTTTTAAATCAGTCGTTGTTTAGCGACCGTAAAAAAACACAGTCGTTAATTCTTCATTTGTCATTTAACTTAATAATTTTTTTATTGTATTTATAAACATGTAGTGACCGAATTTATTAAATTGGTCGTTAAAATTTCACCTCATAAACCCTCCCAAGCGATCTCTAAACCCCAAACAGTGGTCGACCCCCTCCCCTCGCACGCTATCCCTAAATCCCAAATCGTGGCCGACCCCCTCTCCTCCGACGTGATCACGATCCCTTCTATCCAAAGGAAGCGGAGATCCTTTGAGCGTGAGATCCTCTTCTGCACAGGTAATATTCTCTTCTTTCACTTCTCTTTCGCTCCTCTTCGATGATTTCGACTGCCTGCTCAAGCCGCGAGGTTGGCTGCGGTCTTGACAGGCTCAACTTGGCCGACATTTCCTTCCTTTGAAATCTTTGGCCTACCTCAACTTAGTCAGACTTTTCCTTAGGCGACGTCAACAATTTCGGCTTGCGTGGTCGGCTAAGCTTGGCCGGCCTGAGTTTGGTTAGCTTGAGCTTGGTCGGCCTAAAATTGATCGACCAGTGATTGGCCACTTTTTCTTGTCCAAAGCCATCGACGTCATGCCGTCGAACTTGACGATGGTGCTCATCACGCACACTGCGCACTTGCTGCCAATGATGCTACCCTTTAACACGTTCTTCTGCAGAAAATAATGTATTAATTAATTAATTAATATTACATGGCTTTCGATTTGGGAATTCCGTGCAAGCTAGGATTCATTTAACTTATAAAGAACCCTTACTTGGGCAGACATAATTTCAGGAATTGATGGATGGATTATATTGGATATGATATTTATAATGTGGTGATTGATTTTCAACTAATTTCTATTTG
Organism: Zingiber officinale; assembly: GCF_018446385.1. Lineage (NCBI taxonomy): Eukaryota > Viridiplantae > Streptophyta > Magnoliopsida > Zingiberales > Zingiberaceae > Zingiber > Zingiber officinale. Next base: position 93,527,400 of record NC_055993.1, read on the forward strand.
TTTTCTGTTATTTCAGGTATACTGATTTTTTCAAACTCTTATTTCCAACCCTGTGCAATCAGGTATCTTGAATTTATGTTTTTACTGATTGCTATTGATAGAATAATTTCATTATATTTTAATTATGTAATTGAGTTCATCTTATGACTATATGCGTGATAGTTTTACATGTTTAATTAATATTGTAAATTTTTGTTTTTTAGGTTATAATGTATATGAATAAGGATTGGATGTATAATAGGTTGTCAAATGGGTTTATTAATGATGAATTTTTTATCGGAGTTGAACAGTTTGTGAACTTTGCTAAACGTCATCCAGAATGTTTGGATGGAGACAAGTTAAAATGTCCATGTAACCATTGCAAATGTAGAAATACGACTTTCCGTGATGCAGATACTGTAAAAGTACATTTATGTAAAAAAGGATTTGTTCCAAATTATTATAACTGGTATTATCATGGAGAACCTTATGTGTTTGAGCCAATTGAACATTCTGGTGCTTCGTCATCTGCTCCTATTGCTCAACAACAATCATCACTTAATGACAACACAATGCAATCAATGGTTTACGATACAATGAATATGTTTGATCATAGCAATGTTGATGAAATACCAACACCTGAAGTACAACATCTATATGACATGTTAAAGGCTAGTGAAAGAGAAGTGTGGGAAGATATTCCTTCTGGTCATTCCCAACTATCAGCTACTGCAAGGTTGTTGAACATTAACGTAGAACTTCATTTCTCAGAATGATATTATGATGATATTTGCCAATTAATGTCAGAGTTGCTCATTTCTGATAATATAATGACTGATAGTTTAGAAATTGGTTAGGGGATTGGGTTTTCCTGTTAAAAAGATTGATTGTTGTATAAATAACTGCATGATATTTTGGAATGAAGACAGTGAGCTGAATGAATGCAGAATGTGTAATCACCCTCGTTATAAGCAGCGCGGTCGCATATCAGGGAAGAAGAACAAGAAGTTACCATGGAAATGTATGTACTACTTCCCGTTAATCGCTAGATTGCAACGTTTGTATGCATCTGCCGCAACAGCAAGTCACATGAGGTGGCATCATGAGCATGTACATGAAGGAGATATAATGTGTCATCCGTCTGACTCACCTGCATGGAAACATCTTGATACAGTATTTCCCTCCTTTGCAATGGAACCACGTAATGTAAGATTGAGACTTTTAGCAGATGGATTTCAGCCATTTGGTAAATCTGGACAACAATATTCATCTTGGCCAGTCATATTAACACCATATAACTTGCCGCCATGGATGTGTATGAAAGACGAATTCATGTTTCTTACAGTACTTGTTCCAGGTCCAACGAATCCGAAGGATAAAATAGATATTTTCTTACAACCTCTAATTGCTGAGCTGAATGAATTATGAAATGTAGGATCAGAGACTTATGATATTGCAAGTAAAACTAATTTTACCCTGCATGCTGCTTTATTATGGACAATTAGTGATTTTCCTGCATACTCAATGTTGTCAGGATGGAGCACTGCTGGTTGCGATATGTGAAATTTTACAAAAGTTATTGTATTGTTTACGTGTGATATTTTGTTGTAAACAGGGTAAACTTTTCTAAAACATCAATTGCATGTAATTATATTTAGGTTGTTGTTTAGTGATTTCGATAGCTGTTTACTGACCGAATTATATAATTTAGTCACTGTTTAGCGACCGAATTATAAATTTCGATCGATGGTGTCATCTCACCAGTAAAAATTAGGAGTTAAAAAATTAAATACAGGTCGTTATTTAGCGACCGACATTTAAATACCGATCGCACAATAGCTACCGAATTTTAAAAATCTGTCACTAAATAGCGACCGACATTTAAATAGCGGTCACAAATTAACTACCGATATTTAATATTCGGTCGTTATTTGGCGACCGCCATTTAAAACTCGGTCGCTATTTAGCCACTGATGTTTAAAATTCAGTAGCTAAATAGCGACCGATATTTAAATAGCGGTCGCTAAATAACGACCGAATATTAAATATCGGTAGTTAATTTGTGACCGCTATTTAAATGTCGGTCGCTATGTTTTGCGCTCACCACTCACAACTGTCAGACCGCAAATTAGTCGGTCACTATATTAACGACCGAATTTAAATGGTTGTCGCTATTTTGTGAAACGGAAAAAATACCGTTACTTAATTTGCGACCGAGGGTAATTCCGGTGGCTAATATTAGTGACTGAAAATATTCAGTCGCTAAATATAGCGACCGACATTTAGACCCAGTCGCTAAATTTAATTACGACTAAAAAATTACCGACATCGAAAATTCGGTCGCTAAAAATGATATTTTTTGTAGTGCTAGTATTTTCTTGAGTTAATCATATTTATTTTTCTTGATTTAAAGTTTCAAAACCGTTAAACATTTTTTTTTTTGTTAAAAATAACTCGAGTGCTTCTAATTTATTGGAATAACATATAGTCCATTGAAATCACATTCACTGTTGGCCATTAAATACTTTTAATGAACAATATTTCAACCGTCATTGAAGTCTTAGATTTATATCAAATGAATATCGTTGCACTCTTAATCTCTTTTGAATATATTTTATACATGCCCATTTTTTCTGATTTTAAGTTTTATAATATCATCAAACACTTTTTTTTTTAAATTTTATTCAAAAGTGTTTCAGGACACTAGAAGTCTCATATTCATGCCCAATGTGCAATATCACAATTTTAATATTCTCTTAATTTTATCCGTGCTATTTTTTCTTAATTTTTTTTATCCTATACAATTGTTAAACACTATTAGATAAAGATTTTGACAACAATTAATTGATTCTAATCTACTGAAATTATTTTTAGGCAACTGGCTAATTAACTGCGGATCTGAGTGATAACAAGTCAAACGAAGCAGCTGGTGGAGCAAAAAAGCATTTTTTTGGATGTATTTTTTAAATCTTTAATAAAATTAAATGCATAAATTATGGGAAAAAAATAAATTAATCAATCCTATGGTGCTATAATTTATATCTGGACTAAGATTTCTTTTTAAAACGTACCAGAAGATGTGGATTGGACAAGAAGGAAAAGCGTTACTGCTATTGTTTCCAGGAATAGAGAAAGAAAGAGCTGCATCTGTCCAGTGGAAACTTGAGCTCTCAATAATTTGCGCTGCTTGCACCTGCACTCTAACCTGCTGCTGTATTGCCTTTTAAAAGTCTCAATTTAACACCTTTAACAAATTTGATGGCAGAGCAGCGAGTCTAGTCGACGTTCTTGTCTGTATTAGAAAGATTCAAAGAATTGTGTGTAGGTAATTAATTTGAAGACTGCAGGATGACTGACTTTAAGTCCACAGTTTGGCAATATCGGATTAGAATATGGAGTCACTGTCGATTCCATTCATTAATAGTATATGATCTGTGATATTAAAAAATGTGTAAAGAAAAGTAGCTCTTATGTTCTAAAATAGGGAAAATACATTATTACGTCCCTATTATTTTTGAATTTTCTCATTTATATCTTTAAAATATTTTCGTTCTCATTTATATTCCTCATAAATCATTTTTGTTCCCACTTATGTCCTTGCCATTAACTGGTCCATGAATATGAGACAGAATCGGCATGTGATCTGTACATGCTTGTAAAAATCCCCTAAAAATCTCGATTCCTTGGTCATTCGACGCAAACCCTAACGCTCCTCTTCAAATCTATTTTTCCCCTTCTAGCTCTCCTCTCCAAATCGATTCTTCCCCTTTGTTAAACCCTAGCTTTCCTCTCCAAATCGATTCTTCCCCTTCGCTCCAATTCCGCTAGCGGTCGCCCGACTAATCGAAGGAGACAACCTCGTTTGGCCTCTATCTGTAAATGTTGATGAAAATTTTTCCCAGATCAATTTCGTTGCTTTAATTGACGCTTTTGGCGAACATTTATCCGTTTGGCCTCTGTCTGACAGTGATGAATTAAAGCAACGAAATTGATCTGGGAAAAATTTTCATCAACACTTACAGACAGAGGCCAAACGAGGTTGTCTCCTTCGATTCATCGGCCGACCGCTAGCGAAATTGGAGCGAAGGGGAAGAATCGATTTGGAGAGGAAAGTTGGGTTTAACGAAGGGGAAGAATCGATTTGGAGAGGAGAGCTAGGGTTTAACAAAGGGGAAGAATAGATTTGGAGAGGAGCGTTAGGGTTTGCGTCGAATGACCAAGGAATCGGGATTTTTAAGGGATTTTTACAAGCACGTGCAGGTCACGTGCCTATTCCGTCTCATATTCATGGACCAGTTAACGGCAGGGACATAAGTGGGAACGAAAATGACTTATGAGGGATATAAATGAGAATGAAAATATTTTAGGGACATATGTGGAAAACTCATAAATAATAGGGAAGTAATAATGTATTTCACCTTCTAAAATATCTAAATAAGCTACGTTATATTTTTATTTATTTTTATATAACTAAAGTTCGTTATATACATATTATATGCTATTGCTGGGGTGGAAACAAAAAGTTTCATTTCTTTTTTATATAACAGGTGGTGCTGCTAATGTTTCTAGGAACTGAAAGACTTCATCTCCGCCATCTTTTTTCCTCGCTTGCTCCTGCATTCATATTTACAGCTACCTTTTTTTCTGCGTCAACATCTTAATTTAACACCTTAATTTGTTTTGGCAGAAAAACAGTTTTAAAAATCTGATGGTCGAGCAGGAAGTCTGGTCAATGGAGTTGGCTGTGTTTGCAAGATTGAGAGAATTGCGTGTGCGTGACTAAGTGAGAGTGATGAGAATGATTGACTAATTTAATAAATCGTCAACATCGGATTATAAATATAAATTAAAATAATTTGGCGTTGACGACCCAATTCATGTAACGCTGATAATAAGACCCGAGTTGGTATGTGACAGTAATTGTCATAATGAGGTCTCAGGATCGAGCCTCGGGGTAGTGGAGAAATAAATTTTCTATCCCTGTATTATACCCTGGTTGTCACATGCCCACTCGGATGTTACGATTTACCTTCCTCGTGATGACCTTGGGTCGGGAGTTGGCTGTGTTTGCAAGATTGAGAGAATTGCGTGTGCGTGACTAAGTGAGAGTGATGAGAATGATTGACTAATTTAACAAATCGTCAACATCGGATTATAAATATAAATTAAAATAATTTGGCGTCGACGACCCAGTTCATGTAACGCTGATAATAAGACCCGAGTTGGTATGTGACAGTAGTTGTCATAATGAGGTCTTAGGATCGAGCCTCGGGGCAGCGGAGAAATAAATCCCCTATCCCTGTATTATATCCTGGCTGTCACATGCCCACTCGGATGCTGCGATTTACCTCCCTCGTGATGGCCTTGGGTCGGGTGTGGCAGGGGCGCTGGGGCGAGCGTTTTGCCTTTTTACCACAATGTAATGCCGATAATAAATTACTAGAGAAGTGTATACCAAATTGAATCGGCATTGTAAAAAATTTCAAACCGAAATTGATCTGAACCAAAATTGATAAGCTTTCACACTAAACTTGAAATGAAAATAATATATATATGTTTTTTTTATACCAAAGACTCATCAAATAATATATTAGTTTTACCATTTTTAAATATATGCGCGTATGATCTAAAATGGAAACAAAATCCAAGAAATCATTTTTTTTTCATATCTCTTTTGTTTGATTTGATTTAATTATACTTGTCTTTTCTATTCTTTTTCTGGATGATCAACCCTAGATATTATTGAATATTCTACTTTTGAAGAATGGTTAACTCTGAACCATTTTAACAATAAAACACTTATTCTTGTCTTGGATCTTGCTATGCTATATATCGCGAATCCAGGAAATTATACAAGCAAATTTTGTGAGCATTGCATAATTATTGAAAGGGATTGAAAATAATTTTGTGCCTTTTCAGTTCCATTTTTTTTCAATCTGATAATAGATATTGTTGACGTTTTTATTTCTTTAGTCAACAACATGTGAAAAAATGCTATCGACTTAAGAATTCTATTTCCACATTAGTTACGAAGAACAGGGACAAATTTGTGGAGTGATTAGAGACTTCTTTATAGAACTTGTGCAACTTTGTGAAACAAACCCAGAAGTAGATTGTGTTGGATTCAAATGCGATTTGAGAAATTTATGGCATTAAGAATCCAAATATATTAAGTGATCTAACTTGAGTTAATTTGGATTTTGACTATTCACAAGTAGAATTTTATTGATAGAGTAATCAATTTTGATTATAAAATTAATACACTTAATATTATTTTAGACTTCATACGTTAACATGGCTCCAATAAAATAATAAATTTACTTCACAATATTTATTGTATAAAATAATAAATTTTAAAATAAAATTTATAATTTTAAATACTGAAATAATAAATTCAAATCATTTAAAATATTTATTTCTTCAAAAAATAAATTGAACCGGTTAATATTTTTCCACCCGCTACTTTGCTACTTTTTCCCCGACGCACTTTACTGATCGAGCGCCTCTTTTTTCAGCCCCATCGAGGAATCCCGTCGAGGATTCTTCCCTTTGCGATCTGAAGAAGGTGGAAGCCAACTCGGTTCATTTTCCAGCCATGATTGCCATCGCTGCCCGCTCGTATTCTCCTCTATGTCCGATTTCTTCCATTGGCGTTCTTCATCTTCCTCGAGACTAGGTGGAAGCCCACTCGATTCATGCCCGTGCGCGATCTCAACCATCTGCCAAGAATGCCTACTCACTCATGGTTAGCTTCTCACAATATTTTTGGTCAAGTAGATGCGATTTCTGGCTTTGGTCTCGAATATGGTATCTTTTGCATCATTCGTACCCAATCCATCATGAAAATTCGATTTTGGATTTTTTATGATTCCATGACCTAAGCTATTTAGTGAAAAGAATGATGAACTTGCTCATGTATGGGTACCAACTGTTACTCATGTACTTAGGGCCGTTTTCATCCTTACATGACAAATTTTGGTATCTACAAATGTTTTGTTGTTAATCGAAGCTATCTGATGTGTCTTTGTGCTCGATTCTTTTACAATATAGGCATTTGGATGCTAACATTTGTCTTTTATTTTTGTCCCTTGATCCTCAATTAGTTTAAGCAAGCAAAATAGTTTCGTCTGGCCTTTTAACTACAAATCACTTCATAAACTAGATCAAATACATATTAGAAGCTAAACATTCAGTTAAACTTTATATATATAGGCATAAACTTAAAACATAATATTGTCAATTCAATCAAGACTTTTATATATCTATATCTATATCTATATCTATATCTATATCTGTATCTATATCTATATCTATAAATATAAGTGAACTTTCCTACTATCTAGGTTCCAATGCAGAAATTGAAACATTATTTTCAGAATTTTTCATGAAAATTCCCATGCTTCTGTTGGAGTTCCCTCGCTTTGAAATGCCATTCGATTCACTGGTGGTATTATGAATATTGAGAAATGCTGGTGCTGAAGGAGTGGGAAGGCCGACAAAATGACTATTAAGCATAAGAACAACATGGGCCATGGTGGGTCTTTGAGTAGGAACTTCTTGAACGCATAGTAACCCTATATGTATGCACCTTAATACTTGTTGAGCTTGACATTGTTCAACTAGATCTTGATCGATCACTTGCAGGGCTCTTGGGTCCAATGGCGCCATACCACCTAAAGTGAGATGATAGCGTGTGTAGTTAAGAACATTACTTCATTTGAATAAAATGTGTATTAAATTCATATTACTCAATAAATGGGAGGATTAATACTTACATGAGTAACAAGTTCAATTGGATATTCGGATCCTCGGTGACCACTATTCTTCTGACCAGTTAGGATTTCCAAGACTAACACACCATAGCTATACACATCTGATTTAACTGAAAAAAGCCCTTGAAAGACATATTCAGGTGACATATATCCACTGCAATTAATAAGAAAAACACTTTGAGACTTTCTCTATTCTTCGAAACTTGCTATTCATTTGAAGTGTAAAATTTGGTTAGCAATGATAAATAGAATGTTTGCATACAATGTTCCGGCAATTCTTTTAGTGTTTCCTTGGGTTTCATCTGCACCAAAAAGCTTTGCAAGACCAAAATCTGAAATTTTAGGATTCATATTTGCATCTAACAAGATGTTACTTGCTTTTAAGTCCCGATGAATGATCTTCAATGGTGAATCTTCATGAAGATAAAGAAGTCCTCGGCTGATGCCCTCAATGATCTTAAACCTTCTTGTCCAATCCAATTGCTTTCTCTTTGAATTATCTGCATCATCCATATATAATATTTGGTTACAAATTTTGATGATCATGGTGTGTGCAATGAAGGACAAAACTATTCATGTAATCTTAAACCATTGTATATAGCACAATCAATCTCAGAACATATATTGGAGAATGGATTTGAATAAAACTGTATTAGATTAGCAAACTACTAGATAACCATCAATTGAGGACGTTGTCATGCAAAAACAGAGACTGAAACTATACCAAACAAAAACTTGTCAAGGCTTGTATTAGCAAGATAATTGTAAACAAGTAGTTTCTCCTCTGATTCCAAGCAACAGCCCAACAACCTCACAAGGTTTCTGTGCCGAAGTTTGGCTACCAGGAACACTTCATTTTTCAACTCATCTAGTCCTTGTCCTGAGCTTCTTGAAAGTCTTTTTACTGCTACATGCTCTCCATTCTCCAGTGTTCCCTATTTTCAATTGTCACCAAAATTATTACTCATTTTATCAAGTCGAAGAATTTATATATAACATTCCTCAAATCTTAAGATTGACCTTATAAACAGGCCCAAATCCTCCTTCTCCTAGCTTGTTTCTATCAGAGAAGTTGTCCGTAGCTATCCTAATAGCCTCCAGATCAAATAATAGAGATTCTGTACCTGTTATTTCATGCTGATCTTTGTGATCTGCTCAAAAGATATTTTTCGTAGTAAAGAATAAGCAGGTATACATGTTCAAACACCATATAATAATAGTTCAGTAGTCATACCGAATGTTTTTGCAAGTCGTTTCCGTCTTGGTCTTGTTGCTGTTGTTCTTCTACGGTAAATAAAAATGGCACAAAGAAATAATAGTGCTGCAGCAATAGAGATGACAATAAATAGAATTCTTCTCCCAGTGCTGTTTTTTCCTATGCCAACATGAAAAAAATATACAAATTTCATTGGAGGTCTCAAAGAGAAATTGTAACATGGTACGAGTAAATAGCAGATAATAAATCAAATTTCTTATTTGATTTGTCTTGCAAAAGGGGGAAAAAAGAAAAAAAAAACTGACTGGTAAGTGCTAAAGGGTTAGATAAAGTAGTGAAAAAAAGCCAGATGTTTGATTAATCATACTTGGGTGATCCAATTCTCCTGCGATCCGAACGTATAAATCATCTCCTTCATCGACCAAAGTTCTGAGATCCAACAGATCACCAGGCCAAGTTATGCATCCATAAGATCCACTGATTACCGCATACGCCATGCAGGAGCAATCATTCAAGCACAAATTCTTGCAGTCATCGAGACTCAAGTTTCCTCGTGCTGTAGCATTCTCAGTGTCTGGCACCTTCACGTTCTGCACCTTGGAAAACTGGTTCGACGAGCAATTCAAAGGCTTCTTCCTCTCGCATCCAACCTCGCTTCCCTTCTCCGTAATATTTATGAACCCGTCCAAGCACTGGCACTCGACAGCAACGTATATCTTGGTGCACACTCTGTTGCGGCCGCAGCGATTGTACTCATCGCACTCGTCCGCCGGAGTGGACGACAGATATTGCCACTCTCTCTTGCCAGCCCTATCAAGAAACCAACGCTGGAAGGTTCCATTGGCCCACAACACTGAGCGTATCAGCACCGGCGTCGGCGAAGTTTTGTAATTAGTCATAAAATAGCTCTCATTATCGTTGGACACAAACGTGATAGTTACTGAGTTGGCCACCTGGCTGCTTATCGACGTTATCGTCAACGGATGGCCGACGAACCAATATCCGTTCCATAGTCCACCGCGATGGTATTTGGCGGATCCTTTCAACGTGACCAAATCTGGTATAGGTAGAGCACGAATCCTTTGGATGTAGTCTCCCGGAGAAGGATCCGTGGAGTTTTTCCACGACACTTGCCGCCATGAAGTGTTGGTATGGTTGACAAATCCGAACTTCATGCCAGGAAGCTGCGTGTTGCTGTCATTCGATTGCTCAAAGCTCTGCCATAGAATCGATTTGCTGTCGTTCAGCACGAGGTTTCCAGAATCTAAAAGCTGCAAGCGTGCAGAATTGAGTTTAGTGGATCTCGTTTCCGTCGACCAAACGACTTTGTCTTCCTCGAATAAGATTAGATTTCCATCGGAAGTGAGATTGAAGGATGCCATGGATGTGCTGACAGGCGTGTTCCTATTGGCGATCCATACTACAGTGCCTTCTTGCGGTGTGAGATTGCAATACCAGATTCCTAAGTATCCCTTGGCTGAACTATTATCCAGATTGAAGAAGCCCAGTTGGAACAAGTCTCCTGTCGATGTCAAGGTCTGGCCATTTATAAGTGAGATGTTCTGGTACCTTGTATCTCCTATACCAAAGTCATGAATGAATGAATAAATAAATAAATTTGATTGAAGGATGCAACAACATTTATATTTTAAAATTTACTAAACAATTTTATTTCTCAAAATGCTTATCCGCCCAGCTTTGCTCGAGATATTATTGCTAACTGGCCAGTCAACGTATATTTCAAATGAGTAGCATTGTAGAGACCTCAGATTTGTATCAAATGGAAAGCTATTCCTCTAAATATGTTTACATTCATTTGTAACCTTGTATTCTTTATGGCTGTCAAGTAGTTTTATTCTATAAAGGTAAAATCTATCATCTTGCTGGCCCTCCCCCATGACTGTTACACTATTAGGAAAGAGTAAATCAAGAAATCATAGTAAATCAGGAAATCGAAGTAAACCATCATGTGAGAGGATATTTCTATGGATTTAGACAATTAACCTTTGCTCAATTTTGTAAATCTACCACGTGATGATAAGCTCGGCTATACCCTGAGGCGACTGTCAAGTAGCTTTAGCTAAAAGATTTTGATGACTATCAATTGGTTGTCAGATCATTTAACTATCCACCATGCCACCCTGCCGTGTAGGCCCCTCCTCATCACCGGATTATATATATATATATATCATGATATAATAAAAGTATCAAAGCTTATATAATTGATGTTTCATGTGGCAAAAAAGGTGATTCGCTCGCCCCCAGCATGCCCGCCTACCCATCCCTAGGCCAACACGGAGAAGGTAAATCACGGGTGGCTACTAGCCATTAGTGCAAATGGCCAAGACATGGGGGAGGTTATGCTCGGTCACACCGAGTTTCGACCCCAAGACCTCATGTGACAACACCTCATGCCTTAACCATCGCACCGTCCCGAGGGGACTATATAATTGATGTTTCATGTATGTTATGATAATGATTTAAATTTTCTTTAATTTGTTATAAATGTTAGATACAGATATCATTGATATGTTAGACACATTTTTTTAAGATAAATGTTACTTATTATTTGTTTATAATTTGACGTAGAAAAGGAAGAATAGAAGAATGTGAACAAAGCTCCCGAGGGATAACGATTTGTATTATTTTTATGTGCTTTGGATGCCTTGTTAGATTTGTTGTTTAGATTATGACTTGTTGAACTTTGATATATTTGGATATTATTACTTCTTGTTATTGTTTGGATGTGAATGAATATGATGTGTTGAAGTTTGAATGACTTCTTTGAATGTTGGATATGGATATGTTAAAAATATTTAATTGGATATGTATGACTTGTTGAACTTTGATATGTTTGGATATTATTACTCCTTGTTATTGTTTGGATCTGTATGAATATGATGTTGAGTTTTGGATGACTTCTTTCAATGTTGGATATGAATGTGTTGAAAATGTTTAATTTGATGAGTTGATTATGATGTTGTATGGATAATATGTAAATAGGATGAAAGAAAAACAAGAGGAAATGTTGGGTTTTTTTTTTTTTAAGTTTTGGGATAAAATTTGTGACGAAAATATTGTCGTCGTAAAAATATCATAAATTTAGATTTGGGATGATTTTTTTTGCAAATCTTTGAAATATTTTTTTTGGGAGGAATCCAGATTCGTCCCAAATTTGGGACGAATCTAAATTCTTCCCAAATTTGGGACGAATTGTTAGAGATTTGGGACAAAATATGTTTTCGTTGCAAATCTGTGAAGATAATTTTTTAGCCGAGCTTCCTCGCACATTTTTGTTGACTAAAATTTAGATTTGAATTCAAATTCGTCGCAGATTTGCAACGAATCTAGAATTTTGTCGCAAATCTATGATGAAAAATGGACTTTTTGCCCGCATATATTTGCAATTATGCAATGTTTTTTGAGATGAAAAAAAATTATCAATATGCAACGAAAATATATGTTTATCACATATTTAAGATTATGAAATTTACAATGAATTATTTTTCATTGCATATTTGCAACGAAATATGTGACAAAAAGTAAAATTTATCGTAAAATTTTGTGACGAATTTTCATATTTGCATCGCAAAAGTTTGCAATGACAGTTTAGTAACAAATTTTTTTTTGTCGCAAAATTTTTTGCAACGAATTTTTTTTAAAAAAACTGTCCTAGAAATCCTATTTTTTTAAGTGAATAAAAAAGATATATTATCATCATCATTAAAAGAGTGTATTAAAACAACACAACCAATAATCTTTTGCCAAAAATCTTAATTTATATCTTTTAACTTGAGCTATTTTTGACCAAAATAGTTTTACCTTAAAATTATTGAGAGCTATCTTAAAATTGTTTTGGCAATCAAAATTTCATCTTTGAATTTTTTTGACTCAGCTTCTATCTAAATTGTTTCAAACAAACTTGCTAGAAGTCTCATATTCATGCCCAATGTGAAATATCACAATTTCAATATTCTCTTAATTTTATCCATGCTATTTTTTCTTAATTTTTTTATCCTATACAATTGTTAAACACTATTAGATAAAAGATTTTCACAACTATTAATTGATTCTAATCTATTGAAACTATTTTTAGGCAACTGGCTAATTAACTGCGGATTTGAGTGATAACAAGTCAAACGAAGCAGCTGGTTGAGCAAAAAAGCATTTTTTGGATGTATTTTTTAAATCTTTAATAAAATTAAATGCATAAATTATCGAAAAAAATAAATTAATCAATCCTATGATGCTATAATTTATTTCTGGACTAAGACTTCTTTTTTAAACGTACCAGAAAATATAATGAGGATTGGACAAGAACGAAGAGCGTCACTAGTATTATTTCCAGGAATAGAGAAAGAAAGAGCTGCATCTGTCTAGTGGAAGCTTAAGCTCTCAATAATTTGTGCTGCTTGCACCTGCACTCTAATCTGCTGCTGTATTGCCTTTTAAAAGTCTAAAGTTGTTGATGGCAGAGTAGGAAGTCTAATCGACGTTCTTGTCTGAATTAGAAAGATTCAAAGAATTGTGTGTATGTAATTAATTTGGAGACGGCAGCATGACTGACTTCAAGTCCACAGTTTTGGCAATATCGGATTAGAATATGGAGTCACTGTGATTGATTTCATTCATTAATAGTATATGATCTGTGATATTAAAAAATGTGCAAAGAAAAGTAGCTCTTATGTTCTAAAAATATCTAAATAAGCTACGTTATACTTTTATTTATTTTTATATAACTAAGGTTCATTATTTACATATAATCCAGTATAAGAATAATAGGTGCTGCTGCTGCTAGCGTTTCTAGGAACTTTCCTAAAAGACTTCATCTCCGGCATCTTTTTTTCCTCGCTTGCTCCTGCATTCTTATCTACAGCTACCTTTTTTTAATAGAACTTGAGCAACTTTGTGAAACAAATGCAGAAGTAGATTGTGTTGGATTCACATGCGATTTGAGATGTGCGAATTTATGCCAAGTGTTAATTTGGATTTTGACTATGGACTAGTAGAATTTTATTGATAGACTTCGCCGAGATAACTTAGATGATTATTAATTATGAAATAATATATGATAATTAACTTCAATTATAAAACCAACACAGTAAATACCATTTTAAATTTCATATATTAAAAAACTAGGACTCCACTTTTAATTTTGAGTGACAATTTACTTTGTAATATTTATTTTATAAAATAATAAATTTCAAAATAAAATTTATAATTTTAAATACGGAAGTAATAAATATAAATTGGTTAAAATATTTATTTATTTAATAATAAACTCGTGAGGATTCTTCCCTTTACGATCTATGAAGGTGGACGCCCACTCGGTTCAATTTGTAGCCATAATTGTCTACATCAAGACCGACCCTGAGGCATGTCACCGGGAGCGACGACCTTAGGCCTCCGATTTTTGGGGCTCCAAATTTAACATATATATATATATATATATATATATATATATATATATATATATATATATATATATATATATATAATATTATATATAATTAGATTGGTTTAATAAAAAAAACCTCAAAAAAATATATTTTATTGGATTGATTTAATAAATGCCCAATATATATATATATATTGTGTTAGGACGCTCGGCGGCCGGATAGAGGGGGGTGTGAATAGCCCCTACACAAAAATAAAACAAAACATTTCTCGGACAAATAACTTGATTAAAAGAACACTTGCATATAAAAAATAATAAAGAAACTGAAAGGAAGAGGCACAGAGATTTTACTTGGTTACAATCGGGGAGGTCGTTAATCCAAGGAAGTTATAGCGCGCTAAAATTCTCCTTCAGGAGGAGAAGCCTCTTACAATATTCAAAGCTCACAAGACAAAGCTAAACAATAACTAGGAAGTGTACAAGTGTTGTTTCAAACTATTCTTCATTCTTCTTTGCTTCTAGGAGCAGGGCTGTTTATATAGCCCTGCTCGTGGCGCCTGGAAGGGTTCCAAGCACATGGAATGAGATAGAATTATTGTTGGAGTGTATACTGAAAGCCTAAGCTTTTGTAAATATTTATTTTGAATAAAGAATCACATTTGGTCAAATTGTCTACATTTAGTTGTAGTTGTTCAATTAATTTATATTGTAGATAACATAGTATGTGGTGCTACAAACAGAAGATGATATTATCAGTACCTTATAAATTATAAACAGTAGCTCACGACCAAAATGGAAAGGAACAAACCATTGGAAGGTCGTAGTGTAATTAGGAATTAGTTTATCTTAACTATATAATTACACTAGTACACTTAGAATGTATTGAGTAGGACCATTTGAGGTTGTTTCTTTTATACTGATTTTATAAAGGAACAAATGCCTCAGTTATTATGGAAGTGTGTGCTCTTAATCCTAATATAATAACAAGCACATATATTTAATAGTTATTTCTTTAATTTATCAATGGGTGAGATTTAGTTCGATAAATCAATAAGCTCGATAAGTTGGGAAATGATATTACTTATAGTGTGTGTTGTTGATTATAGAAGGAAACTGTGTCCTAGAGATACTAGGTTGATAATGTCCCCAAGAGGAGCTCATAAGGATTGTCATGTTAAACCCTGCAGGTGGACTTAGTTCGACATGACAATAAGGTTGAGTGGTACTACTCTTGGACTAAGATATTAATTAAATGAGTTGTCAGTAACTCTTTTAATTAGTGGACATTCGATATCTTAAACACAGGGAGACTAACACACTCATAATAAGAAGGAGCCCAAAAATGTAATTTGGGATTGGTGCGGTAGTTCAATAATAGTTCTCTAGTGGAATGAATTATTATTGATAAAATTAAGTTGTGTGTTCGGGGCGAACACGGGATGCTTAATTTTATCGGGAGACCAAAACCAATTCCTCCTCTCGGTCCCTATCGTAGCCTCTTATTTATAGAGTACTATACCCACCTATACTCACCTTCTATACCCACCTAAAGGGGGCCGGCCAAGCTAACTTGGGAACCAAGCTAGGGCCGGCCTAAGCATGGTTTAGGGTGGTCGGCCCTAGCTTGAACCCAAGCTAGAGGGGGCCGACCATATTAAATTAAAAAGAATTTTAATTTTAATTTTTATTATGTGGAAGATATAATTTATTAAAAGGAATTAAAATTAAAATATCTCTCTTGTAAAGGATCTACAAAAGATTAAAGAAAGAGATTAGATCTCTTTCCTTATTTGTAGATTGGTGAGATATTTTATTTTTTCTTTAAAAATTATTCACATGTTGAAAAATTAAAATTATAGAAATTTCTTTTTATCAATTATGAAGAGATTTTTGAAGAGAAATTTTATTTTAAAAATTTCCGGAAATAAATTAGGAAGTTTTAATTTGTTGATTAAAAATTGTCTAATTTATTCCTTCATGATGTGGCCGGCCATTATGTTTTTAATTGGGAAATTTTATTTTATTTTTCTCAATTAAATCATGTCAAGGAAATTAAGGAAATTTTATTGTAATTAAATTTCCTAATTTGCCAAGGCCAAGGAATATAAAAGAAGGGGGTGAGGGTGCCTTCATGGGAACAACCTCTATTATTTCTCTTCCTCTTTTCCTTGTTGTTGTGGCCGGCCATCATCCTCTCCCTCTCTTCCTCTTGTGGTGGCCGAATCCTTCATCTCCCTTGGAGTTCTTGCGGTGGCCGGATACTACTTGAAGAAGAAGAAGAAGAAGGAGAGAAAGCTTGCATCTCTTCGAGCTTGGTTGGTGTTTTGTTCTTCATCCTTGGTAAAGCTTCCTTGTTGTGGCCGAACCTAGCTAGGAGGAGAAGAAGGTGGTTGGTGGTTTCTCATCTCGGAAGATCGTTGCCCACACAACGTCCAAGGTTAGAAGAGGAATACGGTAGAAGATCAAGAGGTCTTTCTAGAAGGTATAACTAGTAATTTTTCCTTTCCGCATCATACTAGTTATTTATGGAAATAATACCAAATACAAGAGGCTTACGATTCTAGTATTTCGAATATGTTTTTCGATGTTGTGTTTTTTTGTTTTATTTTTCCTTGTGATTTGATTGTTCTTTTCGGTTAACCTAAAGTTATTTTAGGAAATTAAATATTAGCTTTCCATAAAAGGTTTTGTCTAGTCGGTGGTGGTTGCTCCCATATCCAAGAAGGTCATGTGCCTCGCCACGTCAGTACTGGGAACCAATTACGGAAATTAATATTTAATGGAATTAATAACTTAAGGTGATTTGGGTCGAACGTGTTAAGTTCCGCAGGAGATCCAAGTCAAAACCTAAAAGAAAAAATAATTAAGTTTTGGATCAAACGTGTTAAGTTCCGCAGGCGATCCAATATTTAATTTAAAAGAACACATGGTAGCTAGGAAAAGGTTCAGACCTTTGTACAAAATTTTTGTACAGTGGAACCTCTAGGTTTTCCGAGTAGCAACCAACAATTATATCCCCAACACAACAGTCAAACACCACGTCGAAATGACTAAAACTTGGGTTCTAGGAGCTTGGAAGGGTTTCGGACGCCCGGACTGCTTTGGGCACCCCGGACTTGGTCCGGGTGCCTCGACCAGGTCCGGGCGCCTGGACCACTAAAAGTCAGCCTTTTGTTGACTTTTGGTCTAGGTCTCCTTCTTCAGTTTCGCTCGCCTCGGTCTGGGTCTTCCGCTCCAGCTCCGCTCGCTTGGGTGATTTTGGCCATTCGAAATAGGGCTTACCCGAACCCAACTTCCGGCCTTCTCGAGCAGGCTTCCACTCCAGCTTCTCGTCCCTCGGAATCGTCACGTGCTTCCTTCTCGTCCGCCAACATACTCATCCGCAGCTCTTCGTCCCTCGGACGTACCAAGCCCGTCGACTCTCTCCCGTGCTGACCTTCTCGCTAGCTGCATCTCTTGCTCCTCGAGCAATCTTCCGCTCCGTCTTCTCGTCCCTCGGAAACACCGCACGCTTCCTTCTCGTCCGCCGATGTACTCTTCCGCAACGCCTTGTCCCTCAGACGCACCAAGCCCGTCGTCTCTCTCCCGTGTCGTCCTTCTCGCTAGCTGCGTCTTCCGCTCGACTTCTTGTGCTCCTAAGCTCCTGCACACTTAGACACAAGTTAAAATACCACAGGACCTAACTTAACTTGTTGATCACACCAAAACAACCTTAGGGTTCCAACACCTTGGGGTACCAACAATCTCTCTCTTTTTGATGTGAGCAACCTAAGTTAAGTTAGGGTAAACTAACATAAAGTAAAAGAAATAAATTTGCAATTAAGGTGCAAAAATTGAAAATCCACCTCAAGAAGAGGTGACTAGTCCAAGGATCCACACACGACGACACTCACTCCACTATGAAAATACTCCTTAATGACTACCGGAGGTGGAGAAAGCTCTTACAAACTCACACAACAAGATACAACTCTAAGCAAGAAGTAAATACAAAAGTGTACAAAACAAAAACCTCTTCTTGCTTGATCTCTTGTAGATGAAGATCTCTCTGGACTGGCTGGAAAGTGCAACAACACTTATCTTCCACCCTTAAACTCTAGCGAATAGTAGCAGTAAAGGATCGTGTGAGTTGGAGAAGAAGAGTTGCAACATTTGAACGCTTTGTCGCCTTTATATCTGCGCTTCTAGGGCTTCCAATCAATTGGGGCTCCTCCCAATCGGTTGCCATGTCAGATCCCAGTGATCTCGACCGTCCAAAACCTGCATCCTACGCAACGGTCGTATCCCAATCGATTGGGGATGCTTGAATCGATCGACTAATCGATTCAGATCACTTTTGTGCTCTCGCTGGAAAAGCCTGAATCATTCAGCTGATCGATTCAGAGCACTTCTGTGCTCTCGCTGGAAAAGCCTGAATCATTCAGCTGATCGATTCAGCCTTTATCGTGACGCGTGTGATTTCTAGCCCCCAATTGATCGGTTGATCGATTGGCGGTGCCCAATCGATCGACTGATCAATTGGGACCGTTCTATGCTCACGATTCAAGCGCCTAATCGATCGGATGATCGATTGAGCTGCTGTTTATCGTAGCACTGTGCCTAATCGATCAGCTGATCGATTGGGCTTGGTCAAATTTGATCACTTGATCAATTTAACCAACCCTAGCTCGCCCGAGTCACATCTAGGGCTCCCAAACCCAACATCCGGTCAATTGTGACCTTTTGGGACTCCTCGTGCCTAGCATCCGGTCAACCTTGACCTGCTGGGACTTCTTCACAAAGTGTCCAGTCAATCCTTTGCACTTAGACTTTTCTCCTCATGCCAAGTGTCCGGTCAACCTTGACCCACTTGGATTTACCGTCTCGTGCCAAGTGTCCAGTCCACCATGACCCACTTGGACTTCCTTCCACCAGATGTCGGGTCACTCTTGACCCATCTAGATTTCCTTACGCTAAGTATCTAGTCACTCCTTTGACCTACTTGGACTTCCCAACACCAGGTGTCCGGTCAACCTTGACTCACTTGGATCTCCACGTGTCTGGCTTCACTCATCATGACTTTTCATCTGCCTAGCTTCACTCACTAGGGCTTTCCATCTGTCTGGCTTCACTCACCAGGACTTCTCATCTGCCTAGCTTCACTCACTAGCTAGGACTTTCCTCTGCCTGGCTTTACTCACTAAGACTTTCCATCTGCCTAACTTCACTCACTAGGACTTTCCTTCGTCTGACTTCACTCACTAAGATTTTCACCTAGTTTCACTCACTAGGATTTTCACTTAGTTTCACTCACTAGGATTTTTCCATTGCCCGACTTTACTCACTGGGACTTTCATATGCCTGGCCTCCAGTTAGGACTTTCCCCAGTCAAGTATTCGGTCAACCCTTTGACCTACTTGACTCTTCTTCACATCTAACTGGTCAGACCTTGACCAGAGGGGAATTACACCAACAATCTCCCCAAACAGACGATTGCATCTGCAATCTCCATATATTGTCAAATATCGAAACTCAAACATCAAGACTCAAACTTGAGCCAACTTAAGCTTAGTCAACCCTTTGACCTACTTGACTCTTTTTCACATATAACTGGTTATAACTTTGTTGGGATCAAAATGTAGATAGAGGGGGGGGGGGGTGAATAGCTCGTCGCGTGCTCCGTGTTCTTCGTTGCTTGTTTCTTCAAAGATGTGCAGCGAAAAATACAAAGAAAACAAACACAACGCTAACACTAAGGATTTACTTGGTATCCACCTCACAAGAGGTGACTAGTCCAAGGATCAACGCACACACACACACCTCCACTAATAAACACTCCTTTTTGGTAACTACCGAAGGCGGAGAAGCCCTACAAGACTCCCAGTACAGAAAGAAAGGAAAGGGAACAAAAGTATAAGCAAAGCTTACAATGAATAAAAGAAACCCTAACCCTAGCTTTCTTCTTCTTGCTTTTGATCCGCCTCTTGACTTGGAAGAGCCTCCAAGAACCTTCAAGAACTGGCGATCAGGAGCTTGGAGAGAGCTGTGGAGTTGCTGTCGAGGATCTGAGATGAATCGATAAAAGTCTGCCGAAGGAATCGAACGCCTGCAGCTAAATACGACGCCAACGGTCGGATCCCGATCGATTGGAATGCTCCCAATCGATCGGGGAGGCTTTGGATCGATCAACGGATCGATCCAGAGCGCCTCTGTGCTCTGGGAATTTACCTGGATCGATCAGCTGATTGATCCAGGGCTTATCGTGACAAAACGCAGCTTCCCAATCGATCACCCGATCGATTGGGACCTCTGGATCGATCAGCTGATCGATCCAGAGGCGTTCTGTGCGCTCTGCGACTTGCCCACTCGAGGCTTGTCGCGGTGACCTTCCCAATCGATCGACCGATCGATTGGGCTCCAGCCAATCGATCGGCTGATCAATCCAGCTGCTGGTTTTTGACCAAAATCAAGTCCCAAGCCCCCAAACCAACATTCGATCAATCCATGACCTGTTGGTACATCATGCCTAGCATCCGGTCACCCTTGACTTGCTAGGACTCCCTCACCAAGTGTCCGGTCAATCCCTTTGACCCACTTGGACTTTTCTTCATCATGCCAAGTATCCGGTCACTCCCTTGACCTACTTGGACTTTCACCAGATGTCTGGTCAACCTTGACCCATCTGGATTTTCTCATGCCTGGCTTCACTCACTAGGACTTCCCTTTTGCCTAGCTTCACTCACTAGGACTTCTCTTCTACCTGGCTTCACTCACCAGGTCTTCCTCATTACCTAGCTTCACTCACTAGGACTTTCACCTAGCTTCACTCACTAGGATTTCTTCATTGCCTAGCTTCACTCACTAGGTCTTTCACCTAGCTTCACTCACTAGGATTTTCACCTGGCTTTACTCACCAGGATTTTCCTCTGCCTGGCTTCACTCACCAGGACTTTCACCTGACTTCATTCACCAGGATTTCTCTTCTGCCTAACATCTCAGTTAGGACTTCCCAATCAAATATCTGGTCAACCTTGACCAACTTGACTCTTCTTCAACCAACCTGATCAGAGGGGAATTGCACCAAATAATCTCCCCAAATGAACAACTGTACCTGCACTTGTCTATATCATCGAAGTCTTGTATTGTCAAACATCGAAACTCAACCCAAGACTCAAGCTTGGTCAACCAGGTAAACCTTGACCTGAGGGATATTGCACTAACAATCTCCCCATTTTTGATGTTTGACAATACCATATTTAAGTTAGGCTAATTCCCATAACCTCAACCTCCTTTATGCCACTAGGTAATGAAGGCATAAGTTTAACCCTTCATTCTCCTCCTAAGAGGGCAAACTCCCTCTAGGTAATGAAGTCCTAACTTAAATCCTACATTCTCCCCCTATTGGCACACATCACAAACATTCCCCATCTTTGGGCACACATCAAAACAAACTCTCCCCCTGAAGAGTTACTCAACGTTGTTCACAACTTCACTCGTTGTGATCAACCCAATAATGAAAGTCTCATACCTTTCATTTATCCTTAACCCTACATTCTCCCCCAATGTAGACAAATGCCCATCCTTGAGCATTTTTAACTTAAACCATTTGAACAATGAGGATATCCACTCCCCATTAAAGTTCAAACGCCAACCTTGAGCATGTTCTGAAAAGAAGGTTAACCACCTTCCAAAGTTCATGAAAAATAGTTTTCATGTCTTTAAAGAGTACCTCCCCCTAAAGACATGGTCGTTCTTTCTGTCATTGCACCAACAACGACTTGGAATCCCTAAACCTTTAGGAAACCCAAATTTAGAAGTTTTGAGGTTCAAATATTCAAAATTTGAAGCAAATCTCAACCTAAACTTCAATTTAGTTTTCCTCAACCAATCCATTCTTGTTTTCAACATGAAAACACCCATTTTATGTATACAAGTATATTTGTGGGGTTTGGAATGGTTACCTAGACTAAAATAGGTTCAAAATGCTGAAAATAAGCTTTCCCAGCCAAAATCAGCATTTTCGATCGATTGTAGTTGGGTTCCAATCGATTGAACCAGTTGAATCGATCCACTGATCGATTCAAGAGGGCTGGATCGATCGGTGAATCGATCCAGAAGGCTTCTGTTCGTGAGAAGCCTGCTCTTAATCGATCGCCCGATCGATTGAGACCCTTCAATCGATCGGGTGATCGATTGAAGGCCTGATATTTCTGAAATTCACTTTCAGTGAATTTCAGAAACCCCTAGAAAAATCTACAAAATTTTAAAAATCGTGAAAATTTGTGTAGATATTATTTAGGGTATATATTATTAAGGAAAAATAATTTTATAAGAAAATACTTCATATTTTTCAAGGATTGACACAAACTTGCAAACTTACAAAAACTTTAGTGTTTTCTTCAAGTTTGTGTCTAACTATTCAATGGTGATTACTATCAAAAGATAGCCTTCACCAAGGTTTTCCAAAATCATTTTAAAAACATTTTCAAAACTAATATCCCACCATGTTCCTTGGGCTTAATGCACATGACTTGTACATTGGTTTTCCCAATGATGGGAAAACACATAACTATGTGTTTTAATGAACTTAAAACTCAAGGAAATGCACTAAATCAGCATATTGAGTTTTTTTCATCATCCTAACATCTCACTTGTATCTACTGTGCACAAAACACATACAAGTCATCTTATAGGTCTTTGTGAGATGTAAAATTTGGTTTTGCCCTAATCTAGGGATCATGCATATCGATCTAGGCATTTTGTGGATATTGAACATCCACCTAGGATGTCACTTGTTGAAACCACCTGTTGATAAATGTCATTTGCCCTTAATTTTAAGGAAATAAACATAATGCATGATAATATTATGGCATACATAAAAAAGAAATAATTTTCAAAATAAAATTTCTTATAACTACATGATGTATGTATGTCATGACATGGTATTTTTGTGTTTTTCATCATAAGGTATGAATGCAAAAATAAGACATGATGTCATGGCATATAATGGGCAAACAATCATGGAAGGTTTAGCATAAATAAAATATACCTAGATTATCTATCTAAGTATCCTTAAGCACATCGCTAATCCTAAAACTTAACCCCTAGGTTGCCCAATTTTCTCAAGAAAATGCCAAAACCCAACTTGACATTTCTTTAATCTCTTGAATTAATTATGCCAATTAAAAATTTAAAACATTCCTCAAATGTTGGCATATTTCATTTTTCCACAAGAGTAATCATAAGAAGATACCAAAATCCCACCTAGGTATTTCTTAAGCTTGTCCCCAACTTGTGCCAATTTAAATGATATCAATATCTTCAATTTTGGCACATTTTACTCTTCCAAAGAGTAAATGATAAATCTATTTCATTTTCAAAGGTTAATAATAACCTTGAAAATGCTCATTGAGTGTCAATTTCTTCAAAGTTGGGTTAACTACCCTTCTTCTTAGAGTTGACACTCTTTAACCCATCTATGGGATAGAGAAAATGCTCTTAGGAACCCAACACCTATTGGTGCTCCTTGGATGCTCTAGGTATTCACTAGGGATAACTTCCCTAGATACCTTCCTAGTGACTTTGTTTGACTTCTTAGAAGCCTTGGTCACTTTTTCTAGGTCAATTCTAGGGATTTCTTCCCTTGTGACCTTCTTAGTGACTTTCCTAGACTTCTTAGAAGTCTTAGTCACATTTGTTGCAAACATACTCTTAGGGATGACCTCCCTAGTATTTTTGACTTGCCCACTAGGCCTAGGGTTGGTTCCATAGCTATATGGAACCCTATGGTAAGAAATTACATCCTTCTTGATTTTAGGTTTGTATCCCAAACCCTTATGACCATTAGATGACTTTGATACTTCTAGACCTAGGTTTTGACTCTTGGACCCTTGTGTCATATTTGTGATTTTTCTAAGAGTCCTCTCTAATTTGTCAAGTCTTGACCTCAAGACTTGATTTTCCTTCCATAATTCTTCAACCTTAGGTTTTTCACTAAAACCTTGATTTTGCTTCTTTTTAGGCAAATACCTAGAATCCTTAGGGTTCTTGCCTAAATTCCTATCTACCTTTCTAAACCTAGGTTGAGAGGTTTTAACATGGTAAGCTACATGATTTTTCTTAATTTTATCATGCCTCCTATTTTCATGATAAATAGCATTAAAATGATATAAGTTAGGACTAGCATGCTTTTTACCATTGTTCAAGGGAGTAGACTCAATAAAAGCTACCTTTCTTTTTTACCTTGGAGGCTCCCCCTTGAATTGAGCTTCCTCCTTGAGCCTTGACCACCTTCTTCCCCTTAGGGCATTGACTTCGGTAATGCCCTTTTTGTTGGCACAAGAAGCACACAATGTGCTCCTTGCTCTTCTGTGTTGTGGGGATGGTCTCCTTGGACTTCTCCTTGCCCTTGGATGCCATTTTGCCTTTCTTCTTGGCCAAGTTGGGACACTTGCTCTTGTAGTGCTCATTCTCCCTACACTCAAAACATATAATATGATTTTTATTATTAATTGAGATATTTTTACCTTCACATGTAGGGATGACACTGTTGGGATCCTTCGTACGCGGCTAGAGAGGGGGGTGTGAATAGCCGACCCCAAATTACTCGTTTCTTCCTACGATTAGGTTAGTGCAGCGGAAATACAAATAGAAACGAAAACAGGAGAAGAAATCAAACCTCAACGCAAGGATGTAACGAGGTTCGGAGATTAGGGCTCCTACTCCTCGGCGTGTCCGTAAGGTGGACGAGTCCAGTCAATCCGTCGGTGGATGAGTCCCCGGAGAACCGGCTAATACAATATACTCCTTGTGGGTGGAGAAACCTCGCCACAAACGTTTGCAACAGCAAACAAAGAGTACAAGTACAAAGAATAAGCAAGAAATACAATAAGAATACTCAAGCACTCTACCAATCTTGCTTTCTCGTCGACTGGAGTCCGGATGAAGCAGCAGCTTAAAAACTCTAAGAAGTCGAGGAAGCTCACGCGAAGCTTTGGACGAGCTCAACAAAGCTCAAGCACCATAGCGTAAAGGAGGAAGAAGAAGAAGAGTGAGGCTCGCAGCAGCAGCCTTATAACCTGCGAAGAAAGCGAAGAAAACACGGAAGAAATCTGGCCGTTGCGTCAGCGGCTAGTGCTGAATCGGTCTATGGACCGATCAGGGCTCCATGTGGATCGGTCCACGGACCGATCCATTCCTTCGCTTCGTTCCGTCTCCGATCGGTCCATGGACCGATCAGAAACGGATCGGAAGCATCGTCGAACCTCTCTGATCGGTCCGTAGACCGATCGGGCTTCTCTCCCGAACTTCTTTGCGCCTCCGATCGTTATCTGATCGGTCGAAATTTCAGACCATAGTCGAAATTCAGCAAATTCAGCACGCCCGATCGGTCACCGGACCGATCGAGCAAAGCATTGGATCGGTCGGTGACCGATCCAGCTTTTTGCCCAAACCAAGTCCCAAGACTTCAAACCAATATCCGGTCAACCTTGACCTATTGGTACTTCATCCCTAGCATCCGGTCACTCCCTTGACTGCTAGAACTCCCCGCCAAGTGTCCGGTCAATCCCTTTGACCTACTTGGACTTTCCAACACCGGAAGTCCGATCATCCCCGATCCATCTGGATTTTCCTTGCGGCTTCACTCACGGGACTTTCACCGGCTTCACTCACCGGATTTCCACACCGCCTAACATCCAGTTAGGACTTTCTCCTTCTGCTTCACTCACCAGGACTTTCCCACCGCCCGGCTTCACTCACCGGGACTTTCCACACCGCCTAACATCCCAGTTAGGACTTTCTCATTCACCTAGCTTCACTCACTAGGATTTTCACCTGGCTTCACTCACCAGGATTTTCCCGAATGCCCGGCTTCACTCACCGGGACTTTCACCTTCACCTAGCTTCACTCACTAGGATTTTTCCCCCCGTGCCAAACTCCCTGTTTGGACTTTCCCGTGCCAAGTCTCCATACTTGGACTTTTCCAGCAAGTCTCCATACTTGGACTTTTCGCGTGCAAGCTCCTGCTTGGACTTTTCCGTCCAAGTCTCCATACTTGGACTTTTCCATGCCAAGCTCCTGCTTGGACTTTTCCGTGCCAAGTCTTTATACTTGGACTTTTCCCGAATCAGGTCAACCAGGTCAACCTTGACCTACGGTTGCACCAATAATCTCCCAAACATCTATTCTTGTCCCACATCAAGAATAGAACTCTCTCACGAGTGTCAAACATCAACATGCAACATAACTAGGTCAACCTTGACCTAAGGTTGCACCGACAATCTTCCCAAGTCAAACATCAAAATACAACTCGAGTCACGTCAACTCGAGTCGGGTCAACCAGGTCAACCTTGACCTAAGGTTACACCAACAATCTCCCCCTTTTTGATGTTTGACAAAACCATAATCAAGTTAGGTTAACCCGATAACCTAACTTAGGTTTTCAATCATCTTCCAATGTCCAATGTTCTTTCCTTGAACATTCTCTGGACATTCTCCCCTTAGGTTAACCCAATAACCTAACTTGGGTTCTCCAATAATTCTCCCCTTTTTTGACACACATCAAAAAGAATTCCAATGTTCTTCCTTGAACATTCCTTGACATTCTTCCCCTAGCTTAGGTTAACCCGATAACCTAACTTGGGTTCTCCAATAATTCTCCAATGAATACTCTCCCTTTTTGACACATCAAAAGAAAAGGAGAGTATCAAGGTCAAGAGTTTCTTCCTAATGAAAGTCCCATACCTTTCATTGAAACTCTTAATTTCCCCCCTTGATACTAAACTCAACAATCAACTTAGTGATAATCCCATATCACTAATCCTCAAGAGTCTTAAGGAGTACAAACTCCCCCTAAAAGTCAACTCCTCTTGACAATTAGGTAAAACTCCCCTAGAGGTCAACTCCCTTGACCATTGCACCAACAATGTCTTTGAGAGTTCCAAACCTTTAGAAATCCACAAAACCCAACTTCCAGCTGAAATTTCAGACCAACAGTGAAAATTCAGCTTGCACGCACTGATCGGTCACCAGACCGATCAGAATCCCATTGGATCGGTCCCCAGACCGATCCACATTCTGGATCGTCACCGATCGGTCACCGGACCGATCAGAACTTCCCTGGATCGGTCCGGTGACCGATCCACACTCTGAAATCAGAGATTTCTGATTTCCCTTCCCGGAAATTCAGAAACTCCTAATAAATTCCAGAAAATTCCAAAAATCGTAAAATTTTGAGGATACACTCCTCATACCATATACTATCACGGAAAAATAATTTTCTATGAAAATAGTTTCCATTTTTCAATCTTGATACAAAGTTCAAAAACTTTGAAATAGTTCAAGTTTAACTCAACTTTGTATCACAATGTTCAATGATGAATGCTATCACTAGGAAAGCTTCATCAAGGTTTTTCAAATCAATTTTAAAATGCTTTTAAAATCATTTGAATTTAGGACCATAATCTTAGGGCTAGATGTACATGACTTGTACACAAGCTTTCCCTATGATCCTCCTTATCTTGAATTAGGCTCATCTAGGTACAAGAGCTATGCACCTTGATCCTAATTCATGATCCTAATATCTCACACACATCTAGAGTGTATCAAGCACATCCATGTCAATTTTGATGTGAGATATGGGTTTAGGTATCTTAGGCTAAGGTCTCATGCATTTTCTAAACACAAATTTGATCTCAATATCAAAATGTGTTTTTCATCCTTAGATCAATTCAATTGATTATTAATGCAAGAGATGATGACATGGCATAAAATGGTATCATAAATGAGAACATGTGCCAATGTCATGATGTCATGGCATAAAGTTTGAAACTAAACTAACACATGACATATAAACTAGCCTAAGTATTATCATGACATTTCAAATGATAATAAAACTAAATATGATGTCATGACATGTGAGGGCAAACAATCATGGCAAGATTTAGCATAGATAAATATACCTAGATTACCTATCTAAGTATCCTTAACCACTTTGCTAACTTAAAATCTAACCCTAGATTGCCCATATATCCCTAAGAGAAAACCAAAATCCCAATTATGATATTTCTCTAGGTTTTCTTAAATTGTGCCAAATAAGATTGAAATTGATATTTTTCAAATATGGCACAATTTACTCTTTAAGGAGTAAATAATAATTCTTTTTCATTTTCAAAAGTTATCAAAACCTTGAAAATGCTCCTTGAGTGTCAATTTCCTCAAAGTTGGGTTAACTACCCTTCTAATTGGAGTTGACACTCTCTAACCCATCTATGGGGTAGAGAAGATGCTCCTAGGAACCCAATACCTATTAGAGCTCATTGGGTTCACTAAATATTCACTAGGGATAACTTCCCTAGCAACCCTCCTAATGACCCTCTTAGGCTTTGAAGCCTTGGTCATTTGGGTCTCATCAAGGTCAACTATAGGGGCGACTCCCCTTGTGACCTTGGTAGTGGTCTTCCTAGCCCTAGGTTTTGTTCCATAATCGAATGGAACATTATGATAAGTGGGCTTGACCACTTGGGACTTAAGTTTGTGACCCAAACCTTTTTTGTCCTTGGACATTGGTTTTTGACCCTTAAACCCTAGAGATGACTTCTCCAAGTTCTTAAGAGCATTTTCCAAAGTATCAAGTCTTGACCTCAAGACTTGATTCTCCTTCTCTAGTACCTCAATTTTTGATTTGTCATTTTTCTTTGAGGCATTCCTAGGCATGTGTCTAGTTGATTTGAGATTCCTACCTAGGTTCTCCTTAACCTTAGATGAGGTAATTCTAGGGTTGGCTTTCCTAGTGTTATCCTTATCTAGGCTCACATGTTTGGCACCTAAGCATGTGTATCGATTTCTAATGTTATCATGCTTATCATTATTGACTAGTGCAATAAAATTTCTAGCATGCATCTTACTAGTATTGCACGAATGAGACTTAAATGATACCTTAGGGTTTGCCTTAGCTCCCCCTATAGAAGTGCTCGGTCTCTTGCCCTTGTGAGGTTGCCTCCCCCTCGGACAATGACTCCGATAATGTCCCCTTCGCTTGCATTGGAAGCACACCACGTGCTCCTTGCCCTTGCGTGTCGGGACTCCGGCTACCTTGACCTTTGGCGTCGGTGGAGTCTTCCTTACCCTCTTTGGACACTTACTCTTGTAGTGCCCAAATTCCCTACACTCAAAACACATTATATGCAATTTACTTGAACTTAAAGTGTTTGAGTTACCTAGAGTTGAGGATGAATGGATGCTCTCTTCTTCATCCCTCCCGGAGGTAGAAGCTTCTTCTTCGTGCTCCGATCTTGAAGAAGAACTCACTTCCTCTTCTTCTTTAGATGTTGAGTAACCCTCAACTTCCAATTTGCTCTCTTCATGATGTGAGCTACTTGGCTCACTAGGCTCCTCTTCATGGCTTGAAGTGGAGCTCTCTTCATGGTACTTGGCCAAGTTATCCCATAATTCCTTGGCATTGTTGTAACCTATCTTACACAAGATGTTAGTAGGCAATGAAAATTCAATTATTTTCGTTACCTCTTTGTTGATTTCGGATTTGTGAATTTGTTCTCTTGTCCACTCCTTCTTCTCAAGTGGTTTTCCTTCCTTATCCACCGGAGGAGTAAAACCTTCTTGTACACAAAACCAATTCATTATGTTAGTCATAAGAAAGTACTTCATCCTTACCTTCCAATACGCGAAGTCGCCGCATTCGTAGAAGGGTGGAATGGTGACATCTTCTCCATAGAGATCCATTCTCTAGCTTTGCTCCCACGGGTGTTGATCCGATGAAGAGCGGCCTTGCTCTGATACCACTTGTTAGGATCCTTCGTACGCGGCTAGAGAGGGGGGTGTGAATAGCCGACCCCAAATTACTCGTTTCTTCCTACGATTAGGTTAGTGCAGCGGAAATACAAATAGAAACGAAAACAGGAGAAGAAATCAAACCTCAACGCAAGGATGTAACGAGGTTCGGAGATTAGGGCTCCTACTCCTCGGCGTGTCCGTAAGGTGGACGAGTCCAGTCAATCCGTCGGTGGATGAGTCCCCGGAGAACCGGCTAATACAATATACTCCTTGTGGGTGGAGAAACCTCGCCACAAACGTTTGCAACAGCAAACAAAGAGTACAAGTACAAAGAATAAGCAAGAAATACAATAAGAATACTCAAGCACTCTACCAATCTTGCTTTCTCGTCGAGTCCGGATGAAGCGGCTAAAAAAACTCTAACATTGTTCGGTCGAGGAAGCTCACGCAAGCTTTGGACGAGCTCAACAAAGCTCAAGCACGACAGCGAAGAAAGGAGGAAGAAGAAGAAGAGTGAGGCTCGCAGCAGCAGCCTTTATAACCTGCGAAGAAAGCGAAGAAAACACGGAAGAAATCTGGCCGTTGCGTCGCAACGGGTGCTGAATCGGTCTATGGACCGATCGGGAGGGTCCATGATCAGTCCCTAACCTTCGCTTCTGTTCCGTCTCCGATCGGTCCATGGACCGATCAGAAGCTCCGACTGGTCCGGTCGATCGAACCTCTGATCGGTCCGTAGACCGATCGGGCTTCTCTCCCGAACTTCTGCGCCTCGATTGTTGTCCGATCGGCGGGCCGATCAGAATAATCTGATCGGTCACCGATCGATCAAGAACGAGAGCTTACGTATCGTCGATCACCGGACCGATCGAGCAACAGATATCCGGATCGGTCGGTGACCGATCCGAGCTTGGTTTTGCCCAAACCAAGTCCCAAGACTTCAAACCAATATCCGGTCAACCTTGACCTATTGGTACTTCATCCCTAGCATCCGGTCACTCCTTGACTTCCACTCCAAGTGTCCGGTCAATCCTTTGACCTACTTGGACTTTCCAACACCAAGTCCGATCATCCCCGATCCATCTGGATTTTCCCTTGCACGGCTTCACTCACGGGACTTTCACCGCTTCACTCACCAGGATTTCCACACCGCCTAACATCCCGTTAGGACTTTCTCACCGCCTGGCTTCACTCACCAGACTTTCCCTTCCCCGCTTCACTCACCGGGACTTTCCACACCGCCTAACATCCCGTTAGGACTTTCTCATTCACCTAGCTTCACTCACTAGGATTTTCACCGCCTTCACCAGGATTTTCCCAATGCCCGGCTTCACTCACCGTGACTTTCACCTTCACCTAGCTTCACTCACTAGGATTTTCCCGTGCCAACTCCCTGTTTGGACTTTCCCGTGCCAAGTCTCCATACTTGGACTTTTCCAGCCAAGTCTCCATACTTGGACTTTTCGCGTGCCAAGCTCCCTGCTTGGACTTTTCCGTGCCAAGTCTCCATACTTGGACTTTTCCAGTGCCAAGCTCCCTGCTTGGACTTTTCCGTGCCAAGTCTTTATACTTGGACTTTTCCCGAATCAGGTCAACCAGGTCAACCTTGACCTACGGTTGCACCAATAATCTCCCAAACATCTATTCTTGTCCCACATCAAGAATAGAACTCTCTCACGAGTGTCAAACATCAACATGCAACATAACTAGGTCAACCTTGACCTAAGGTTGCACCGACAATCTTCCCAAGTCAAACATCAAAATACAACTCGAGTCACGTCAACTCGAGTCGGGTCAACCAGGTCAACCTTGACCTAAGGTTGCACCAACAGACACTTGGTCCTCCATGTGATGTGGATGTAGAGGCTTCCTCTTGATCCGATAGTGATGCTCCTCCATTAGATTTGACTTGACTTGTGGAGGTGGAAGCTACTTCATCCACTTCTTCTCTTGACCCGGATGTGGAGACTTCTCCTTCTTCTTGATCCGGTGTCACCGAAGATCGCTCCCCCTCAATCCTAGAGGTGGAGACTTCTTCATCTTCATCTTGTATGCGGAACAAGGAGTATACCCTCTCCTTGCCCTCTTCATTGAATTCCTTTGAAGATGAAGCTTCTTGGACTTCTTCTTCGGAGGTTGAGCATCTCTCAACCTCGGAGTCCTTTTCCTCTTGGCCTTGATCCAATGAGTCACCCTCTTTAGATTCTTCTTGATCTTGTACAGTGGAGGGTTCTTCATGGAGCTTAGCCAACTTGCTCCAAAGCTCTTTGACATCTTCATATTGTCCAATTTTGCATAGAATTGTGCTAGGCAATAAATTAACCAATAATTTGGTTACCTTGTCATTTGCTTCGCACCTTTGGACTTGCTCCGGACTCCATTTGCTCCTCTTGAGAACTTTGCCCTTTGAATTCGTTGGAGCTTCAAAGTCTTCCATAAGAGCAAACCATTGCTCTATCTCCACCATTAAGAAGTTTTCGATCCTTGATTTCCAAAGATCGAAGCTTGTAGATGTGTATGGTGGAGCCACCCTCGTGTCAAATCCAAGTCCATCTTGAAATTGCATCTAAAAGTTGAGCTTCTTGAATTCTTTGACTTTGATAATTTTGCTCCAACTTCTTCACCCTCTAGCTCTTCTTGTTATGTTTGCCCGTTCCAACGATGATTCCGGTGAAGAGCGACCTCGCTCTGATACCACTTGTTGGAATCGAAATGTACCCAGAGGGGGGGGTGGGGTGAATAGCTCGTCGCGTGCTCCGTATTCTTCGTTGCTTGTTTCTTCAAAGATGTGCAGCGGAAAATACAAAGAAAACAAACACAATGCTAACACTAAGGATTTACTTGGTATCCACCTCACAAGAGGTGACTAGTCCAAGGATCCACGCACACACACACACCTCCACTAATAAATACTCCTTTTCGGTAACTACCGAAGGTGGAGAAGCCCTACAAGACTCCCAGTACAGAAAGAAAGGAAAGGGAACAAATGTATAAGCAAAGCTTACAATGAATACAAGAAACCCTAACCCTAGCTTTCTTCTTCTTGCTTTTGATCCACCTCTTGACTTGGAAGAGCCTCCAAGAACCTTCAAGAACTGGCGATCAGAGCTTGGAGAGAGCTGTGGAGTTGCTGTCGAGAATCTGAGATGAATCGGTAAAAGTCTGCCGAAGGAATCGAATGCTTGCAGCTAAATACGACGCCAACGGTCGGATCCCGATCGATTGGAATGCTCCCAATCGATTGGGGAGGCTTTGGATCAATCAACGGATCGATCCAAAGCACCTCTGTGCTCTGGGAATTTGCCTGGATCGATCAGCTGATCGATCCAGGGCTTATCGCGACAAAATGCAGCTTCCCAATCGATCACCCGATCGATTGGGACCTCTGGATCGATCAACTGATCGATCCAGAGGCGTTCTGTGCGCTCTGCGACTTGCCCACTCGAGGCTTGTCACGGGGACCTTCCCAATCGATCGACCGATCGATTGGGCTCCAGCCAATCGATCGGCTGATCGATCCAGCTGCTGGTTTTTGCCCAAAACCAAGTCCCAAGCCCCCAAACCAACATCCGGTCAATCCATGACCTGTTGGTACATCATGCCTAGCATCCGGTCACCCTTGACCTGCTAGGACTCCCTCACCAAGTGTCCGGTCAATCCCTTTGACCCACTTGGACTTTTCTTCATCATGCCAAGTATCCGGTCACTCCCTTGACCTACTTGAACTTTCACCAGATGTCTGGTCAACCTTGACCCATCTGGATTTCCTCGTGCCTGGCTTCACTCACCAGGACTTCCCTTCTGCCTAGCTTCACTCACTAGGACTTCTCTTCTGCCTGGCTTCACTCACCAGGTCTTCCTCATTGCCTAGCTTCACTTACTAGGATTTCCTCATTGTCTAGCTTCACTTACTAGGATTTTCACCTGGCTTCACTCACCAGGATTTTCCTCTGCCTCGCTTCACTCACCAGGACTTTCACCTGACTTCATTCACCCGGATTTCTCTTCTGCCTAACATCCCAGTTAGGACTTCCCAATCAAGTATCTGGTCAACCTTGACATACTTGACTCTTCTTCAACCAACCTGATCAGAGGGGAATTACACCAAACAATTTCCCCAAATGAACAACTGCACCTGCACTTGTCCATATCATCGAAGTCTTGTATTGTCAAACATCGAAACTCAACCCAAGACTCAAGCTTCGTCAACCAGGTCAACCTTGACCTGAGGGACATTGCACCAACAACCTTGACCAGAGGGGAATTACACCAACAATCTCCCCAAACAGATGATTGCATCTGCAATCTCCATATATTGTCAAACATTGAAATCCAAACATCAAGACTCAAACTTGAGCCAACTCAAGTTTAGTCAACCTGGTCAACCTTGACCCAAAGGATATTGCACCAACATAGTCTTCTCCTTTATTACTTCGTATGACTGATGCCGGTGCCATATCCGACCGGGCGGGTGGTCCGCTCGAACTGATTTCTCGCCGACTGGGCAACATCATTCCGATCGGCTGATGTAGTCACTCCTGCTTGGATTAGCCTTGCTTGAACCCTAGTGTTGATCGCTTTGACTTTTGACTGACACTGTGGCTATTAACCTACACCACGTAAGCTTTTATCACCACATCAATATATTTGTTCAATTTTGGTGGTAACAAATACAGTAATATATTGTCAGTGCTAGCAACGCAGATCATTAAACTTCATTGGCCAAGATGCAGCTCTTTCTTTTCGTGTTGCTGGAAATAAAAGCAGCAACAGCTCGGGTTGTTCTTGGTCAGTCTTCATCTAGTATGTATCGAAAGAAATCTTAATTAATCCATAATTAAACTATAAAAATGATAGGATCTTTCTAGCTTGCCATTTTCATTTATTTGGTTTGAGTCATTCAACACAATCCAGTTATTAGAACTTTAAACAAAGGACAGATCAGATAATCTCTAGTCAAATAAAGCTAGAAAACTAGTATTCTTTATCATGACTACTCAAGTACATTACTCAATCAAAGGCAGCAGATCACTTCACTGATAACTATTCAAAGTGGCTTCTCCTCCCCTTCAGATATGACCTTACCTGCCTTCGAGGTGGAGATCATGTATAAAATAGGGTTAATCTTTCTTATTGATTGGTTCCATAACATTGAGAATATCTTTTGATCCGGTCTGGAAACTGAGTCAGACAGACCACCGGGTGAGGTGGTGAGAATATTGACTGAATCGTGACATCCCAGAAGGAGGTGTGCTGAGATGGCTCCCGTGTTGACCAAGTCTTCAGAAACCCTTTAGTCAACACTACCTACAGCCAGTGACCGGGTTGACTCAGCCCCCGATACCTCAATGCTCGAGACAGATCCAACGAATATATGAGTACAAGACTAAGCCATAAAATAATAAAATGCATATGGAATATGAATGGAAAACGCACTCTGGCCCAGGGGGACACCCTCGGATGGGACGCTGCTCGAGTTGTCGTGACCCGAAAAAGTAACTGACTCTGATCAGGCTGTAGAGCTGGATTTGACGAGGAGAGCTGGACGTGGCACGAAACCGGGAGACGAGTTGCAGGTCGGGATAAAAACACCAGCGCGCAGGCCGGGAGGTACTTAGCGACACACAGACCGAGACATGAAATCAACACATAGATCGGAAAATGAGACAGACACGCAGGTCGAGAAACGAGCTCGGCACGCAGACCGAGATGAAACATCGACACGCAAACCGAGAAAACAACAAGAGCGAAATACGACTAAATCAGTGATGCTGAATAATCACCAAGGCACGAAGGCCACATCACCACAACATACGAAACTGGAACGAGATAACGGTACGAAGACCGACACACAACGGGGCCGGAAGACGTTCAAATCAGTGAACAATAATAGTGGGCAGCTCGGTGCTAGGGGATCTGGCCGGGCGTTGGCCAGGGAGAGGAGAGATGGCCGCTGGCCATCTCCTTGGTTGCGGCAGCATGGAGAAGAGGAGGAGGAGCCGGCTGCGGCGCTGCGATTAGGAGGAGAGGAGCGACGGCGAATCTGCCCGGTGGCGGTGTCGCGCGGAGGAGAGGGAGAAGAGTGCGGTGCTGTGGCCGGCGTCGGTCGTCACCGGCAGGGCGCGTGAGGAGGAAGAAGAAGAGGTGCAGCGGCTCGAAGAAAATGAAGCGTCCCGAGCTCGGCGGGAAGGGGAATCAGGGCATGCCTCCTCGGCGGTGATGGTTGGCCGCTGCGACGAGGAGGCAAGTAGGAGCGTGGTCGGAGCGCAGCTGTGTATGCTGGTGTCGGTCCCTCGAGTCGGCGGCGTGCTCCCGTGCGACGGCGGCGACACAAGAGGTGGAGAGAAGGGAGGACGAGTGACCGGAGAAGAAAAGGGGAGCAGCCGGAGCCCAGCCTCTCATCGGCGAGGAGCGTCCCCAAGAAGAAGAAGTCCTTGGCGGCGGCATCCTCCCCCTGGCGGCAGCGGCATGAAAAACGTAGAGGAGAGGCTTAAGGATAGAGAGAGAGTAGAGGGAAGAGGGGAGGCGGTGGCCGGCGTCGGCGTCGGCGCCGACGAGGAGCAAGAGCAGGAAGAAGCTCCTGTGGCGGCGGGCTGAAACGCACCTCCCAGAAAAGCTCTCTGCATTCCCCTTAAAACCTTACACAGTGCAATGACAATATTACCTCTCCTCCCTCTCCTAATTACTACTTTGCCATCAGCCATCAAAGCATATCCGTATCATTTTTGGTCGACTCCTTAGCTACCTGATGTATCCTTGTGCTGGATTCTTATGCAATCTAGGCATTTCAATGCAGACATTTGATCCTCAATAAGTTTAAGTAAGCAAAATAGTTTCTTTTGGCCTTTTAACTGCGAATCACTACATAAACTAGATAGAATACATTTTAGAATAAACCTGAAGCTGAACATTCAGTTAAACTTTACATAAATAAGCATAAACTTGAAACATAATATTGGCAATTCAATCCAGATTCAGTTATATATATATATATATATATATATATATATATAAACATGAAGTGAACTTTCCTACTATCTAGGCTCCAACGTAGAGATTGAGACATTATTTTCAGAAATTTTCATTAGAATTCCCTTTCTTCTACTGGAATTCTCTCTCCTTGGAACGCCATTTGATTCAATGGTGGTATTACAATTACTGAGAAATGCTGGTGCTAAAGGTGTGGGAAGGCCGACAAAGTGATTGTTGAGCATAAGCACAACATTGGCCATGGTGGGTCTTTGAATTGGATCATCTTGCACACATAGTAACCCTATATGTATGCACCTTAATATTTGTTGAGTTTGACATTGTTCAATTAGATCTTGATCAATCACTTGCAAGACACTTCCTTGAGTCCAATGGCGCCAGACTACCTAAAATGAGATGATAGCATTTGTAGTTAAGAAGTTACTTCATTTGAATAAATTGTGTATCAAATTCATATCACTCAATCAAAGGGAGAATTAATACTTACATGAGTAACAAGTTCAATTGGATATTCGGATCCTTGGTAATCACTATTCTTCCGACCAATTAAGATCTCCAAAACTAATACACCATAGCTATACACATCTGATTTAACTGAGAAGAGCCCATGAATGCCATATTCTGGTGCCATATATCCACTGTCATTAATAAGAAAAACACAGTAAGACTTTCTTTGTTCTTCGAAACTTTCTATTCATTTGAAGTGTTAAATTTGGCATACAATGTTCCGGCAATTCTTTTAGTGTTTCCTTGTGTTTGATCTGCATCAAAAAGTTTCGCAAGACCAAAATCTGAAATCTTGGGATCCATGCTTGCATCTAATAAGATGTTACTGGCTTTTAAGTCCCGATGAATGATCTTCAACGGTGAATCTTCATGAAGATAAAGAAGTCCTCGACTTATGCCCTCAATGATCTTAAACCTTCTTGCCCAATCCAAGTGCTTTCTCTTTGAATTATCTGCATTATCCATATGTAATATTTGGTTACAAATTTTTGACGATCATGGTGTGTGCAATGAAGGACAAAGCTATTTATGTAATCTTAAAACATTGTATATAACACAATCAATCTCAGAACATATATTGGAGAATGGATTTTAATAATACTGTATTAGATTAGCAAACTACTAGATAACCATCAATTGAGGATGTTGTCATGCAAAACAGAGACTGAAACTATACCAAACAAAAACTTGTCAAGGCTTGTATTAGCAAGATAATTGTAAACAAGTAGTTTCTCATCTGATTCCAAGCAACAGCCCAACAACCTCACTAGGTTTCTGTGCCGAAGTTTGGCTACCAGGAACACTTCATTTTTCAACTCATCTAGTCCTTGTCCTGAGCTTCTTGAAAGTCTTTTTACTGCTACATGCTCTCCGTTCTCCAGTGTTCCCTATTTTCAAGTGTCACCAAAATTATTACTCATTTATCAAGTCGAAGAATCATCCACAGTTATATATAACATTCCTCAAATCTTAAGATTGACCTTATAAACAGGCCCAAATCCTCCTTCTCCTAGCTTGTTTCTATCAGAGAAGTTGTCCGTAGCTATCCTAATAGCCTCCAGATCAAATAATAGAGATTCTGTACCTCTTATTTCATGCTGATCTTTGTGATCTGTTCAAAAGATATTTTTCGTAGTAAAGAATAAGCAGGTATACATGTTCAAACACCATATAATAATAGTTCAGTAGTCATACCGAATGTTTTTGCAAGTCGTTTCCGTCTTGGTCTTGTTGCTTTTGTTCTTCGACGGTAAATAAAAATGGCACAAAGAAATAATAGTGCTGCAGCAATAGAGATGACAATAAATAGAATTCTTCTCCCAGTGCTGTTTTTTCCTATGCCAACATGAAAAATAGATACATATTTCATTGGAGGTCTCAAAGAGAAATTGTAACATGGTACGAGTAAATAGCAGATAATAAAGCAAATTTCTTATTTGATTTGTTTTGCAAAAGGAAAAAAAAAAAACTGACTGGTAAGTGCTAAAGCGTTAGATAAAGTAGTGAAAAAAAGACGGATGTTTGATTAATCATACTTGGGTGATCCAATTCTCCTGCGAGCCGAACGTATAAATCATCTCCTTCATCGACCAAAGTTCTGAGATCCAACAGATCACCAGGCCAAGTTATGCATCCATAAGATCCACTGATTACCGAATACGCCATGCAGGAGCAATCATTCAAGCACAAATTCTTGCAGTCATCGAGACTCATGTTTCCTCGTGGTGTAGCGTTCTCAGTGTCTGGCACCTTCACGTTCTGCACCTTGGAAAACTCGTTCGACGAGCAATTCAAAGGCTTCTTCCTCTCGCATCCAACCTCGCTTCCGTTCTCCGTAATATTTATGAACCCGTCCAAGCACTGGCACTCGACAGCAACGTATTTCTTGGTGCACACTGTTGCGGCCGCAGCGATTGTACTCATCGCACTCGTCTGCCGGAGTCGACAACAGAAGTTGCCACTCTCTCTTGCCACTCCTGTCAAGAAACCAACGCTGCAAGGTTCCATTGGCCCTCAACATTGTCCGTATCAGCACCGGCGTCGGCGATGCTGTGTAATTAGCCATAAAATAGGTCTCATTCTCATTGGAAACAAACGTGACGACAAAATAGTTGGCCTCCTGGCTGCTCGTGATAAATGGATGGCCGACGAACCCATCATATCCGTTCCTTGGGCCGCTGCGATAGTATTTGGCGGATCCCTTCAACGTGACCAAATCCGGTATAGGTAGAGCACGAATCATCTGGATGTAGTCTCCCGGAGAAGGATCCGTGGAGTTTTTCCATGAAACTCGCCGCCATGAAGTGTTGGTCTGGAAGTCAAATCCGAGCTTCATGCCAGGGAGATACGTGTCGCTGTCGCTTGGGTGGTCGAAGGTCTCCCATAGAATCGAGTTGCTGTCCTTCAGCACGAGGTTTCCAGATTCTAAAAGCTGCAAGTGTGCAGAATTGAGTCCTGTGGATCTCGTTCCCGTCGACCAAACTATTCTGTCTTCCTCAAATAAGATTAGATTTCCATCGGAAGTGAGGTTGAAGGATGCCATGGATGTGTTGACAGACTTGTTTCTATTGGCAATCCATACTACAATGCCTTCTTGTAGTGTGAAATTGCAGTACCAGATTCCTAAGTATCCCTTCGCTGAACTACTATTATCCAGACTGAAGAAGCCCAGTTGGAACAAGTCTCCTGTCGATGTCAAGGTCTGGCCATTTACAAGTGAGGTGTTCTGGATCATTGTATCTCCTATGCCAAAGTCATAAATAAATAAATAAATAAATAAATAAATAAATAAATAAATAGATAAAGTTTATTGGAGGATGCCACTAACATTTATATTTTAAACTTTACTAAACAATTTGATTTCTCAAAATGCTTATCTGCCACATCAGCTTTGCCCGAGATATTATCGCTCAACATGCCTCAGTCAACTGATATTTCAAATGAAAAAATAAAAAAATAAATAAACCCATGAAAAATTTCTACAAATTCGTTAGAGCCCCGGGGCAGCTGATATTTCAAATGAGTAGCATTTTAGAGACGTCAGATTTGTATCAAATGGAAATGAATATTCCTCTAAATATCTCCACATTCATTTGTAACCTTGTATTCTTCATGACTGTCAAGTAGTTTTAGCTAAAAGATTTTGACGACTCATCCAACGACGGAAATTAATTTTAGCAACTAACTAATTGACTGCCACTTTTGAGCTATCACAGGTTAAGGGTCAAGGGATAATTAAAAATAAATAAATTCATTCTTTGATAAATTTTAAAGGGGAGGAAAATTAAGAAGGCATATTATCATCATCGTTAAAAGAGTGTATCAAAACAACACACAACCAATAATCTTTTGCCGAAAATACTTTATGTGTTGCCTTGGAGCTATTTTGACCAAAATAGAGAGCTATCTTCAAATTGTTTTGACAAAAAAAAAAAAACTCATCTTAGAATTATTTAATTTGACTCAGCTTTTATCAAAATTGTTTCAAGCAAGATGTTTTGATTCAGTTTTGGTTAAAATAGCACTACTTGTAAAAATTATAAATGTGAATAATGTTTTAACATTTTTTAAAAGAGATGTGTTGTTTGATAAGAAGGATAAAAAGAAGCTATTTTAACTTAATTTCTACCCTGGTAAATATGTGATAAAATTACCAATATAAATAAATAGAATCTTGTGTAATACTTTCTTAAACATACCAGAAGATGAGGGCTGGGCAAGAAAGAAGAGCGTTATTAGTGCTACTATTTCCGGGAAGCGAAAAAGAAAGAGCTGCATCTTGCTCATGGAAGCTTTAAGCTTTCCGCTGCTTGCGCCTGTAATCTATTGTTGTGTTGCCTTGTAGAGTTGCTACAACTTATAACAAAAGATTCAATTTTAATTTAACACCTTAACTTTAAGAAATTTGATGGTAGAGTAGGAATTCTAGTCAATAAACGTGGCTGTATTCGAGAGACTGAAAGAATTGTGTGGATGCGGTTAATTTGGAGACTGTAGAATGGCTAGACAAGTCAACAATATGTCAACATCCGATTAGAAAATTAACGAACGAAACAACATGGAGATTGTTGTCTATTTCTTTCACAATACATAAGTTCTTTTATAATACATGAGTTCCCCAAATTCCAGTTGCTGTGATATTTCTGTTGTCACGAGTCTTTTTCATACTTCAGATATTAGCAGCAACATTTAAAATTATTTTTCTAGTGAGATTCCAAATTCATCAACATGCATGTGCTGGTGGAGAAGTTGGTGAGCGTGCTAGTAGTCCCTTCCATTGACGTTGAATATGAAAAATGACATCTTGGAAGCAAGTACAATGCCCCGTGACATTTCTGTATGTAAGCCCAAAAAAAAAAAAAAAAAAAAAAAAAAAAAAAATTATTGTAGCACATTGACCGATCCGCGTGGGTATATCTACCATGACCGATCTAATGCGAATACTAGTCGCAAAAGGCGATATCACTTGCCCCAGTGTCTCTGTCGTACCACGTTCAAGGTCTTCACGAGGGAGGTAAATCACGGTAGCTGGAGAAGTTAGTGCGCAGTGGGAAGAGATGCACAGGAACCAGGAAATTACGCCCTGACTATCCCGTTGTTCGAACCCACGCTCTCAAGTGGTAAACTTCTACATACTAACCGCTCCAGATAATCCCGTGAGGTAATATACTAGTGTTTACACATGAATACATTTGGGTGAGTATCATCTGGGCTTAGATTCACACCCCTCTATATATATATCAGTCTTAATATAATGTCACTCTTTTGATGTGAAACTAATAACAAATAAGTCATACTTTCCACCCAATTTTTTCACCATTGTGTTATTGTTTCATTTTTTTTATTTGGGAAACAAAACAAAAAGTTTAGAATGGAGAAGTTTGCCCGTCTAGAGGTTTTAATAGGTTGTGCCTGAATCGGAAATGAGACAACTTCGATTTGGTTTATCATTTTCTTTTTAATTGTGTTTGACTTGATACGACTCCAAATGGGCTATGCCAAACACAGTTCGATAGTTTATTTGCCTAATTGCTTGATGTATAGGTTATTTGTTATGTATACGTCTATTTTGCCTACTGCGTGTGGGTCACTAATAATTACTGAAAAAGATTGTTAGCTATGGGATTTTCTAGAAAGATCTATGATGTTTTACAATTTATTATTCATTCTGCTGTGTTGTGTATACGTTTATTCAACTGAAAAAGATATGTCATGTATATGTTTATTCTACAGAAAATGATGGGTCATGTATACATTTATTTTGCCTACTCGGTGGTCACTTGGATTCATTTTTCCTGCCATGTTGTGTAAGCCATTCTCCTCTCTATTTCTTCTGCTATATTTTTGGGGTTTTCTCCTCTGCTGTATTCTCGATTATAGAGGTGTTAAAAGTAGTCCATATTTTAAAATTTATGGTTTTCATATTTTGAGTAGTTTGAGGGACAATTGTCGGCAACATTAAACATTTAAATGAATTGATGTGAGGATTCAATCCTCATCTCAATTTTAAAATGGCCTAAAAGGGTACACTATCAAAATAAATGTGTCAACTACTCTAAGAGGTGTCAATTAAGGCCAACAACTATATTTTCAAGAAGCTTAGGCATGTACCCCTCTGAGTATGGTGTGATGATAAAAGATAGGATGAGTTTTCATGTAACATGAGGGTTCAAATTTCTCACCGGACATATCACATGTTGTAGTGTTTGAATCACTTGTGATATTGAACCGTCCGTTAGGATCTATCTGTGCTTTCTGTATTTATCCTAGTAGTCAGTGGAAAATTTTTATGACACCTATTTGATCACCTCCAAAATTAATGGATTCGAAGAGATAAATATCTCAATTAACACGCACAAAAAAAGGCATCTTGACTTCCCCAAGGGGGGCATTAAGTACTTAGAGAATCGTTATCTACGTGCATAGGGTCATTTGTCAAGATGTATTTATCTAAAGAGGTGCCTACACTAAAA
Organism: Zingiber officinale; assembly: GCF_018446385.1. NCBI lineage: Eukaryota > Viridiplantae > Streptophyta > Magnoliopsida > Zingiberales > Zingiberaceae > Zingiber > Zingiber officinale. The sequence goes on from NC_055993.1 coordinate 93,571,000, forward strand.
GGATCATTGACCTAAAGGAATGCTTTTAGGGGTGTAAACGAGTCAATCCCCTCGCGGGCTATTCAAGTCTTGGTTAAAAAAAGTTTGTTCAAATTCGTTCGATTAAGTTAATGAGCCTGATTTCAAGCTCGAAAATATTATCGAGTCGAGCTCGAGCTAAATAGTATTTGGTTCGTGAGCTCGCGAGCATATTCATTTAGATCCTATTAACAGTCCATGATTCGTTTTTTTTTAAATTTAGGTCGGGGCGCCTGGAATGAATCCAAGTGCCCCGATTCTTCTTCTTTTTTATTTTTTTTCTAATTTTTAAAAATAAAAATTCCTTAAAACATTCATATATATATATATATATATATATATTATAATACCCTATGATAGCGTAAACTTTTTTATCTTGAACATTATAATGTAAGAGGGAAGCTTGAATCTTAGAAGGAAAATCTTATTAGTTTAAATTCATTATAATTCAACCCCTAAATCCTAAATACATATAATATACCGCATGAGCATCTAAAATTTTTAATTTTAAACACTATAACCCAAGAGGGAAGTTTGAACCCTAAAACAAAAATCTTATTGATTCAAACCTATTATAACCTAACTCTTAAATCTTAAAATTTTAAACCTTAAATACATATAAAATATACCTAAAAAAAAATTAAGATATGAATCCAGGTGCCTGGATTCATTCCAAGCGCCTGCAGCAGTTCACACATGGGTGAATTATAAATATAATAATATTTTAATAATTATTATAACTAAATATCTTAAACGAGTTCAAATTAAACTCATTTAACTTTTAAACGAGCTATTTTCGAATCGATCTTGAGCTATTTGCGAGCTATTTAATTTTATTACGAACTAACTTAAGTTTAAAAATTAAAACTCGAATCAAACTTGAGCGTCAGATTAGTCGGCTCAGCTAAGTTCAATTACACCCTAGATGCCTTCAGTACCCAAAAGGGTAGTTCACTAGGAAGGGAGTCCACTTTGATATTGTTTACCATGATGCCAAACTACCAAAAAAAATCAAAGAGTTTATCACTTGGAAAATTTTTTTGAAAAGCAAAATAATATTATTTTGTTATTTGTTTTAAAAGTCCGGTCATTGTCTGGGATGTAGCTGGTGTTTAATTATCATGGAGCCAAAGTAGGAAGCAGACACTAAGCAATTTTAGTCATCAAATAACCCTTTTCTATATTTACAAGTGTTGGGCCTCGTGGTTATTTTGATATGATCCACCAAGTTAAGTTAGGTCCTGCTTGTTATTTGATCCCTGTGTCTAAGTGTGCAGGAGTTTAGGAGCGCAGGAAGTCGAGCGGAAGACTCAGCTAGTGAGAAGGATAACATGGGAAAGAAGTCGACGTGCTCAGTGCGTCCGAAAGACGAGAGAACTGCGGAAGAGTACACCGGTGGACGACAAGAACGTGTGCGGCGTTCGAGGGACGAGAAGCCGGGTCGGAAGTCTGCTCAAGGAGAAGACCGGAAATTGGGTTCGGGTGAGCCCTATTTCGATTGGCCGCAATCGCCCAAGCAATCGGAGCTTCCGAAGAAGAAAAGGAGTCAAAAGGAGCTGAAAAAGTTAGCTGGAGGCGCCTTCAATGAAGTGCTGAAGGTGCCTGCAGTCTTGGAGGCGCCTCCATTACCTTGAAGGCGCATCAACCTTGTCTGAGGTGCCTCAAGGGCATTGGAGGTGCCTCAGACCCAATCTAGATGGTCATTTGCGAAGCAGATAAGGTTTTATCTGGTCAAATCCATTGGAGGCATCCTCAACCCTCTTGGAGGCACCTTCAAGACCCGAGATAGAATTTTCAGGAGCTATATAAAAGCCCCTGGAGTTAGGAATAAATAAATCAACTCTGTATTAAGTTCCTAGCAACTTCTGAGCATTCTTAGTATGTAAAAAAGACTTCTCCTCCTACAGTGAAGGAGACATTCTAGTAGAGATGTTCGACTGCCTTGGATTAACAACCCCCTGGGTTGTAATCAAGTTAAATTTCTTGTCTCTCTTTTATTACTGCTATTTTCTATTTTAGTGTTGCTATTATTTTTTGAGTTGAAAAGTCTTGAGGAGGGTATTCTTAATTTGCAGGCAATTCACCCCTCCTCTCTTGCCGGCCACGCTGCACCAACAAGTGGTATCAGAGCCCGACCACCTCAGAAGGACTAACCGTCGACTGAAGTACAAAGGTAAAGATGATGGTCGGAACAAGCATTCATCCCCCAAAATTCGACGGAGACTTCACTACATGGAGACGAAGAATGGAGGTATTTTTTAAAACATATTTTGACATTCTTCTAACTATGAAATTTGGTTTTATAGCTCCAAAAGACAAAGAAGAGTATCAGTGGACGAAAAAGGAGCAAGCCGATTTCGTGGCCAATGGAAAGGCGGAATTTCACCTGCTCAGTGTTCTACCTCCCCAGGAGGTAAGTCGGATCGGAAGCTATGACTCCGCCAAAGACCTCTGGAAAAAATTCCTGGAGCTCCACGAAGGCACTTCAGAAGCGAAGTTAGTAAGACGGGACATCCTTCGGACTCAGCTGACAAACCTCCGGATGAACCAAGGTGAAAAAGTAGCGCAACTTCAAACAAGAATTAAGGAGATGATAACGCAACTGAACAACCTCGGAGAATCGGTAACAAACCGAGATTCGATCTGGTACGCGCTCAACGCCTTCCCAAAGTCTTCAGAATGGACGTCCTTAGTAGATGCATACTACATCTCTAAGGACTTTGAGATAACTACTTTATAAAATTTATTTTCTACATTTGAACTTCACGAGTCTAAAATTGCAGAGCCTAAACAAGTAGAAAAGCCAAATCTCAATATTGCCCTATAAGCCAAAAAGGATGATCCCGACTCTGAAGTGTCGATTGATGAAACTGAAGTGGCGTTATTGGTAAGGAAGTTAAATAAATTTATTAAAACTAATAAATTTAGATCGCATTCGAGGAAACAACAACGCAACAGAAGGACGATCCGATGCTACAACTACAACGAAAAAGGGCACATCAAGGACGACTGCCCAAAACTAAAGAAAAGGGACAAGGAGAAGTCTCAAAGGCCGACGTCCTCGAAGCGCAAGAGTCTGAAGGCTACATGGGATGAATTGTCATCCTCGGAATCAGAAGTCGAAGCATTCTCGGGATTAGCACTAATGGCCAACCATTTTTTCGAAGAAACTAGCTCGGAGATGAGCATAGATGAAGGGGAAGGATCATCAGAAGAAGAAAGCTGCGATGAAGGGGAAGCATAAGAAATAGAAGTAAGTGAGGTACGTAATCTGACTCCCAAGCAGTCCTTTCAATTCATAAAAGTTCTCACTAAAGACTTAGTTAAATTAGAAAAGGAGATTAATGAGTTGAAGTTAAACTTAGCAAAAGCATGACCACTAGAAATGTACGATAATTTAAAATTAGAAAATGAGAAATTGAAAAATTGAAAAATGATTATGCATGCTTAGATAAATTTCCAAAATCAAAACTCAAGTTATATGGAAAATTAAACTGGTACATTAGAAAACATCAGGGACAACTTAGGAAAGTTCCTAAAAGTTATGTACCCCCTAAGTTCTTGATTAATCTAGTAGGAAGGAACCTTTAATGGGTTCCAAAATCTTTCCTAGACTAATTTTTTTTTGGTTAAAAGCTTTCAGCGAGAAAATTAAACGTTAAAATTTCTTTATGAAGCTTTGTCCAAGGAAGTGGTTGTTGTGCCAATAACCAAGAAGGCCTAGTGCCTCACCACGACCTGGAAGCCAAAATATTGAAATAAAATATTTAATTAACTTTCTGGTAAAGCATTAAAATTAGAATTAAATAATGCTTTAAAAAGTTTTTCAAACATTTTTTAAATAATTTTTTCAAAAATATTTTTATACTTAGAAAAATGTTTCATGCATAAAATTTTTTACTTAGAAAAAAATTCTAAACTAGTATTTCCTAACGTAAAATTTCTTCTGAAATTAGAAATTTTTGCTTAAATTTTTTTTTCAAAATTATCTTACCTAAGTTTAACTTAGAAAATTTTCAAAAAAAATTCTCAAAATTGTTTAAAATGATTTCTTTTAAAACTTGAACTATTCTTTAGAAAACTTCTACTTGATAGTTATGACCCCCATTTTTTGCTGTGATCAAAGGGGGAGAGATAGGAACAAGTTAGGGAGAGTTAAAAATAAAAAAATTTCTTTTATCTTAGTGTTGCAAATTCTATTATTGCAATATTTATGCTTAAACTGTTAGTTTAGTAATTTCTATAAATTACTATTTGTCTATTTTTTTCCTAACTTGAACTTGGGTTGATGCACATCAAAAAGGGGGAGATTGTTGGGCCCCGTGGTTGTTTTGATGTGATCAACCAAGTTAGGTTAGGTCCTGCTTATTATTTGATTCCTGTGTCTAAGTTTGAAAGATTTTAGGAGCACAGAAAGTCGAGTGGAAGACGCAACTAGCGAGAAGGACGACACGAGAAAGGAGCCGACGGGCTCGGTACGTCCGAAGGATGAGAGAGCTGCGGAAGAGTACACCGGTGGATGAGAAGAACGTGTGCGGCGTTCGAGGGATAAGAAGCCGGGTCGGAAGCCTGCTCGAGTAGAAGGCTGGAAATTGGGTTCGGGTGAGCCCTATTTCGGTTGGCTGCAATCACCCAAGCAATAAGAGCTTCGGAAGAAGAAAAGGAGTCAAAAGGAGCTGAAAAAGCTAGCTGGAGGCACTTTCAACGAAGTACTGAAGGCGCCTGCGCTGACTGTAGTCTTGGAGGTGCCCCCATTACCTTGAAGGTGCCTCAACCTTATCCGAGGTGCCTCAAGAGCATTGGAGGTGCCTCAGGCCCAATCTAGATGGCCGTTTGCGAAGCAGATAAGGTTTTATCTGGTCAAATCCATTGGAGACACCCTCAACCCTCTTGGTGGTGCCTTCAAGACTCGAGATAGAATTTTCAGGAGCTATATAAAGGTCCCTAGAGTTAGGAATAAATAAATCTGTAACGACCCGACCCCTTGGCCCCTTGGGCGGCCCAACTGGCGGCCCATTTGGCGGTCCCTTGGGCGGCCCATTTGGCGGTCCCTTGGGCGGCCCAACTGGTGGCCCAAATTGGCGACTCCTTATGTCGTCGACTGACGATCCTCGGCCGTACCGTTACTCACTAGGACTTCCCACCCCTGGCCAGTGGATTTTTACCTTCCCCAGGATTCGAACTCTAGACCTCCAGGATAAGTACTAGGGTTTATGAATCCTGGTAGCCAAGTGAGTGCCGAGGGTCGTCGGTCGACGACATAAGGGGTCGCCAATTTGGGCTGCCAGTTGGGTCGCCCAAGGGACCGCCAGTTGGGCCTCCCAAGGGGCCGAGGGGTCGGGTCGTTACAATAAAAAGGTGCCTTTTTTATTGTAACGACCCAACCCCTCGGCCCCTTGGGCGGCCCATTTGGTGGCCCCTTGGCGGTCCCTTGGGCGACCCAACTGGCGACCCCTTATGTCGTCGACTGACAACCATCGGGCGTGTGCCATTACTCATAAGGACTTCCCACCCCTGGCAAGTGGATTTTTGCCTTCCCCAGGATTCGAACTCTAGACCTCCAGGCTAAGTACTAGAGTTTATGAATCCTGGTAGTCAAGTGAGCGCTGCTCACTTGGCTACCAAGATTCATAAACTCTAGTACTTAGCCTGGAGGTCTAGAGTTCGAATCCTGGGGAAGTCAAAAATCCACTCGCCAGGGGTGGGAAGTCCTAATGAGTAACGGCACAGCCGAGGGTCGTTAGTCGACGACATAAGGGGTCGCCAATTTGGGCCGCCCATGGGGCCGAGGGACTGGGTCGTTACAAAATCAACTCTGTATTAAGTTCCTAGCAACTTCTGAGCATTCTTAGTGTGTAAAAAAGGCTTCTCCGCCTATAGTGAAGGAGACATTCTAGTAGAGCTGTTCGACTGCTTTGGATTAACAACCCCCTGGGTTGTAACCAAGTTAAATTTCTTATCTCTCTTTTATTACCGCTATTTTATATTTTAGTGTTGCTATTATTTTTTGAGTTGAAAAGTCTTGACGAGGGTATTCTTAATTTGCAGGCAATTCACCCTTCCCCTCTTGGCGACCACGCTGCACCAACAACAAGGGAACCATGCAATAGGTAAATAAAGACAAATTGGTATATGCATAATTACCAATGACCTACCCAGTGGAATAAAATTTAGTTGTTGTGGTACAAGTGACCTGTCCATAATTTCTAATGGTCCAGTGAATTGAATAATACACATTTGATGGACCTACTTAAACTCATTTCGCTGGTAGTTAAATCTCTCTCACTGCTAATTAGGTAATAGAAGGTTGAACAAGGAATTGGACCTCATTTGTCAATGATCCAGTCTGAAAAATATAGAGATGGTGTACTGGGCATGTGGTGCTGCTGCTAACTAGGAGAAGACTCCGAACTGGAGAATAGGTTGTGAACTAGACCAAAAATGACTCCTGGTACCTCATTCTTCTCTGTGCACATGAAAGAGAGAGTGTTGGGACCGAAATGTAGCTAGAGGCGAATAGCTCGGCGCGATCTCGTGCTCGTCGTTGCTTGCTTCTTGTGATGAATTGCAGTGGAAAATACAAAAAAATAACATGCAACGCTAACACTAGGAGAAGACTCCGAACTGGAGAATAGGTTGTGAACTAGACCAAAAACGACTCCTGGTACCTCATTCTTCTCTGTGCACATGAAAGAGAGAGTGTTGGGACCGAAATGTAGCTAGAGGGGGGGGGGGCGAATAGCTCGGCGCGATCTCGTGCTCGTCGTTGCTTGCTTCTTGTGATGAATTGCAGTGGAAAATACAAAAAAATAACATGCAACGCTAACACTAGGGATTTACTTGGTATCCACCTCAAGAAGAGGTGACTAATCCAAGGATCCACACACTCACACACCCTCCACTAATAAAACACTCCTTTACGGTAACTACCGAAGGTGGAGAAGCCCTACAACACTCTCAATACAAGAAGAAAACGAGGGAAGACAAATACAAGAAATATCTTACAAGATATGCAATCAAAACCCTAACCCTAGCTTCTTCTTGTTGTTAAAGCTCGCCTCTTGACTTGGACGTGCACCAGCACTAGCCTCCAAGAATTTTCAGGATCTGGCAAAGAGAGTTGGAGAGGATCGCAGTGTCGCGTGGAGAGGGATCGAGGAAGAACTACTGTGGGAAACGCTCGCCAACAGTTATATCCTGCGCCAACGGTCAAATCCCAATCGATCGGATTGCTCCCAATCGATTGGGGAGGCTTTGGATTGATCAGCCGATCAATCCAGAGCACTTCTGTGCTCCTGGGAATTGCCTGGATCGATCGATTGATCGATCCAGGGCTTATCGTGCAAAATCGCAGCTCCCAATCGATCGCCCGATCGATTGGAGGCTCCCAATCGATCGACTGATCGATTGGGAGGCTTTCTGTTTACGCGACACTTCTCCCCAATCAATCCACTGATCGATTGGGAGGAGCTTTGTCATGGGGACTCACCCAATCGATCAGCCGATCGATTTGGCATGAGCCAATCGATCGGCTGATCGATTAAGCTCCTGTTTTTGCCCAAAAATAAGTCCAAAGTCCCCTACACCAACATCCGGTCAACCATGACCTGTTGGTTCATCATGCCTAGCATCCGGTCACCCTTGACCTGCTAGGACTCCCTCATCAAGTGTCCGGTCAATCCCTTTGACCCACTCGGACTTCCCAACACCAGATGTCCGATCAACCTTGATCCATCTAGATTTTCCTTGCCTGGCTTCACTCACCAGGACTTCCCTTCTGCCTAGCTTCACTCACTAGGACTTCTCCTCTGCCTGGCTTCACTCACCAGGACTTTCCTTACTGCCTAGCTTCATTCACTAGGACTTTCACCTGGCTTCACTCACCAGGATTTTCTTCTACCTAGCTTCACTCACTAGGACTTTCCACCTGGCTTCACTCACCAGGATTTTCCAGTCAAGTATCTAGTCAACCTTGACCTACTTGACTCTTCTTCATAATCTCCCCACATGAACAATTGCACCTGCAATCTCCATGTCTTGTCTCCATGTATTGTCAAACATCAAAATCCAAACATCAAGACTCGAGCTTGACCCAATTCAAGCTCAGTCAACCAGGTCAACCTTGACCTAGGGAATATTGCACCAACAATTTCCCCCTTTTTGATGGTTGACAATACCTCCTTTAAGTTAGGCTAATCTCATAGCCTCAACTTCCTTCATGCTAATGTATGAATGAGGGTTTCCTTCATACTCCCCCTTTCCTAGAGGGCAAACTCCCTCTTTAGGTAATGAAGGCCTAACTTAACCACACATTCTCCCCCTATTGGCACACATCAAAAACTCTCCCCCTGAAAAGTTACCCAATGTTGTTCATAACTTCACTCGTGGCTCACAACACGATAATGAAAGTCCCATACCTTTCATTTTCCTTAATGCTCACCCTTGAGCATTACCACTTAAATAATGAAGATATCCACTCTCCATTGTATTCAAATGCCCAACCTTGAGTATTTTCATGAAAGAAGGTTAACCACATTCCAAGGTGTATGAAAAATAAATTTTCATGTCCTTAAAGAGTAACTCTCCCTAAAGACATGCACGTAACTTCTATCATTGCACCAACAATGACTTGGAATCCCTAAACATATAAGAAATCCAAATTTAGAAGTTCTAAGGTTCAAAAATTCAATATTGAAACCAAATCTCAACCTAAACCTCTACTTAGTCTTCCTTAACCAATCCATCCTTGTTTTCATCAAGAAAACTCCTCCTAAATGTATACAAATGTGTTTTGAGGGGTTAGGAGTGGTTTTATAGACTCAAAATGGTTTAGAATGCTGAAAACAAGCTTTCCCAGCCAAAATCAGCATCCCTAATCGATTGGAGTTGGGTCCCAATCGATTGAACCTGCCTGAATCGATCCATTGACCGATTCAGCTAGTGTGGATCGATCGGTGGATCGATCCATTGAGCTTCTGCTCGCGAGAAATGCCTTCTCAATCGATCGTCCGATCGATTGAGGCACTCCAATCGATTGGGTGATCGATTGAAGCTCTGAAATTGCTGAAATTCCATTTCAGTCAACTTCAGAAACTCCCCAAAAATTCTACAAAATTCTAAAAATTGTGAAAATTCATGTAGACACTACTTAGGGGATATACTATCAAGGAAAAATAGTTTTCTATGAAAATACTTCCTATTTTCAAAGATTGACACAAACTTTGAAACTTGTAAAAACTTTAGTATTTTCTTCCAAGTTTGTGCTCAACTATTCAATGATGATTACTATCAAAAGATAACCTTCATCAAGGTTTTCTAAAATATATTTAAAATCATTTTTAAAACCAATATCCAACCATGTTCTTTGGACTCAATGCACATGACTTGTACATTAGCTTTCCCAATGATTGGAAAACACATAACTATGTGTTTTGATGAATTTAAAACTTAAAAGAATGCACTAAATCAACATCTTGAGTTTTGTTCATCATCCTAACATCTCACTTATATTTAATGTGTACAAAACCACATACAAGTCACCTTAAGGTTCTTAGTGAGATGTAAACTATGGTTTTGCCCTAGTCTAGGGATCATGCATATCTATCTAGGCATTTTGAGGTTAGAAACATCCACCAAGGATGTTACTTGGTAATGAATGTCATTTGTCCTTAGTTTGCAAGGAATTTAGAACAATACATGATGTGTTATGACATACATCAACGATAAATAATTTTCAAAAGAAAATTTCTTATGACTACATGATGTATGTATGACATGACTGTAGGTCCCTTTGGAGGCCGGCAAGAGGGGAGGGGTGAATTACCCTATAAAATTGAAACCAAAAACCCTTCTCGGATATTCAACTAACTTAAAATAACTTGTAATTAAAACGACAGAGACTAATTAAGACAGAAAGTAGACATAGAGGAATTACTTGGTTTGTAATCAGAGGATTGCTAATCCAAGGCAAAGAAGGCGCACTAATTGATTCTCCTCTGGGCGGAGTAGCCTCTTACAGTGTTGAAAGCACAGAAAGAAACAACAAATGAAAGCACTGGATTACAAGTAGTTCGTTCTCTCTAAGCTTCTGGACCAAGGCTATATTTATAGTCTTGGTCCGGGCGCCTGGAAGGGTTCCGGGCGCCCTGGGGGGGGATAAAATTTTATCCCCCAACGGTCGGATCGAGTCAAAACTCGATCCTGTTGAAAAGTCGATTCCGGGCGCCCCGGTCGGTTCCGGGCGCCCGGAGCCCTAAGGTCAACATAAGTTGACTTTTCGACTCCGGTTCAGCTCGTCTCAGTTCGGCTCGTCTTGGTCCGGGTCTGTTCGCTCCGGCTCCACTAGCTTGGGTGATCTCGGCCTTCCGGAATAGGGCTCACCCGAACCCATGTTCCGACCTTCTCCTCGAGCAGCCTTCCTTCCCGGTTTCTCGTCCCTCGAACGCCGCGCACGTTCTTCTCGTCCGCCGGTGTACTCTTCCGCGATCACCTCGTCCCTCGGACGCACCGAGCCCGTCGGCTCTCTCCCCGTGCCGTCCTTCTCGTTAGCTGCGTCTTCCGCTCGACTTCCTGTGTTCCTAAGCTCCTGCACACTTAGACACAAGGGTTAAACAAACGCAGGACCTAACTTAGCTTGTTTGATCACATCAAAACACCTTGGGGTTTGAACAATCTCCCCCTTTTTGATGTGAGCAACCCAAGTTAAGTTAGGGTAACCATATGCAATAAAAACGATTTATATTCCAATAAGTCCAAATATTTTTCAATTGAAAAATTATAGTACCTCCCCCTAGACTTAACATACTTCTCCCCCTTTGATCACATAAAAATTGGGGTTATAAATAAGTCTAAGGTAAATTCAAAAAAAACTTTAAGTGTAAAATATTTAATAATGTCTAAGTAAAATTCAATTTAAAGACACTCTTCAGAATTTTTCTTTCGAAAGAAAAATATTTAAGTAAAATATTTTTCAGATAAAACAGTCATAAGTGTTAAAATTTTTTTTAAGTTTTGAAACTTATCTCAACATTCAAAAAAATGTTTCTAATTAAAAAAAATTCTAAGTTAATATTCATAAGAAGCAATTCTAAGTCAATTTTAAGAAAAATTATAAGGCAAAAAAAATTCTAAGTCAATTTTCATAAAAATTTCTAAGATAATAAAAAATTTCTAAGTTAAAAAAAATTTTAATTTTTTTTTTAAACACAAATTGAATAACTCTTTTAAAGCATTAAGTAATTTAAATTAATGCTTTTTCAGTTAGTCAATTAAACTCTTCATTTCAATACTTGGCTTCCATGTCGTGGCGAGGTACTAGGCCTTCTTGGTTATTGGAGCAACAACCACTTCCTTAGACAAAGACTCATAAAGAAATTAGTTGTTTAATTTCCTTGCTGAAAATGCTAAGTCTGATTTTAATTTTAAATTAAATAGGTTTTTGGAACCCAATAGAGGTTCCTACCTACAGGATTAACCAAGTATTTCCTAGGTATATAGATTTTTGATATATTTCTAATTTGACTTTGATGAAATCTATAATACCAATTTAAACCTCTATAATTTCTAAAAGTAGAAATATTTGGACCATTAGATTTTTTCAATCTTTCTATTTCTTCTTTTAGTTTTTCATTTTCAATTTTCAATTTTTCAAAATCCTCTATAAGACATGATTTTGCCAAAATTCTCTTTGTTTCTAAAATTTCATTTTCTAATTTGGCAATTTTATTTTCTAATTTATACATGGATTTAGTCATAGCTTTGATACCAAAGTAAAGTTCATCAGGGGGTAAGAGGCATACCGCACTTACCATATCAGACTTGAAGCCTGAATCTCCCCCTGCTTCGCTACTTCCATCTGACGTCGCTCCCCCTTCATCGATGCTGGGTTCTGATGTGCTTTGTCCTTCGTGGCTTGCCATCAGTGCAATCCCCGCATATTCTTGAGCTTCTGATTCAGATGAAGAAGTGTCATCCCAAGTTGCTTTTAGGTTGTGTTTCTTGGGTGTCTTCATTTTAACCTTCTTGAGTTCTGGGCAATCTTCCTTTAGGTGTCCCTCCTTCTGACACTGGTAGCACCGTACCTTTCTTCTACCTTGATTCTTTTTATTCTGCATTTTAAATTTATTAGATCTAAAAAACTTTTTAAAGTTTCTTACCATGTACGCTTCTTGATCGTCTTCGGAGTCTGACTCGGGTTCATCCTTATTGGTTGCGTTCAGCGCCATAGTCTGGGTTGTGTCCTTTGATATCTCTGCACATCTAGCTTCGTGTAATTCAAGGGTAGAAAACAACTCTTCTAAAGTACTTACCTCCAGGTCTTTTGAGATGTAGTAAGCATCGACAATTGATATCCACTCCGGAGTTCTTGGAAACGCGTTGAGCGCGTAGCGTATAGTGTCCTGGTTTGTTACCGTTTAACCAAGGTTTTCGAGACCAGTAACTAGTTCTTTTACCTTTGCATGTAGACCGACTGCTTTCTCACCTTTCTCCAGACGGATGTTCATCAGTTTGTTGCGGAGGATGTCCCTTCTAGCGAGCTTTGCTTCAGACGTTCCTTCGTGGAGTTCCAAGAACTTCTCCCAAAGTTCTTTAGCAGATACATAGTTTCCGATGCAGTTGACCTCTTGAGGCGGTAACACGCTCAGCAGGTGATGTTCCGCACGGCTGTTTGCTACCGACTCATTCTGCTCCTTCTTTGTCCAATCGCTCTCTTCTTTTTCTTTTCCATCTTTATCTATTGGAGCTATAAAACCATATTTCATAATAAACCAAATTTTAAAATCTGTTTTTAGGAATACCTCCATACGTCGCTTCCAGTCTGCGAAGTTCCCCTCGAATTTTGGTGGGACGATGCTTGGTCCGACCATCTTGTTGCTTCGATCAGCGGTTAGTCCTCCTGAAGTGCCTGGCTCTGATACCACTTGTAGGTCCCTTTGGAGGCCGGCAAGAGGGGAGGGGTGAATTTCCCTATAAAATTGAAACCAAAAACCCTTCTCGGATATTCAACTAACTTAAAAGAACTTGTAATTAAAACGGCAGAGACTAATTAAGACAGAAAGTAGACACAGAGGAATTACTTGGTTTGCAATCAGAGGATTGCTAATCCAAGGCAAAGAAGACGCACTAATTGATTCTCCTCTGGGCGGAGTAGCCTCTTACAGTGTTGAAAGCACAGAAAGAAATAACAAATGAAAGCACTGGATTACAAGTAGTTCGTTCTCTCTAAGCTTCTGGACCAAGGCTATATTTATAGTCTTGGTCCGGGCGCCTGGAAGGGTTCCGGGCGCCCTGGGGGGGGGGGATAAAATTTTATCCCCAACGGTCGGATCGAGTCAAAACTCGATCCTGTTGAAAATTCGATTCCGGGCGCCCGGAAGGGTTCCGGGCGCCCCGGTCGGTTCCGGGCGCCCGGAATGGTTCCGGGCACCTGGAGCCCTAAGGTCAACATAAGTTGACTTTTCGACTCTGGTTCAGCTCGTCTCAGTTCGGCTCGTCTTGGTCCGAGTCTGTTCGCTCCGGCTCCACTAGCTTGGGTGATCTCGGCCTTCCGGAATAGGGCTCACCCGAACCCATGTTCCGGCCTTCTCCTCGAGCAGCCTTCCTTTCCGGTTTCTCGTCCCTCGAATGCCGCGCACGTTCTTCTCGTCCGCCGATTTACTCTTCCGCGGTCACCTCGTCCCTCGGACGCACCGAGCCCGTCGGCTCTCTCCCCGTGCCGTCCTTCTCGTTAATCGCATCTTCCGCTCGACTTCCTGTGTTCCTAAGCTCTTGCACACTTAGACACAAGGGTTAAACAAACGCAGGACCTAACTTAGCTTGTTTGATCACATCAAAACACCTTGGGGTTCCAACAATGACTTGGTATTTTTGTATTTTTCATAATAAAACATGAATGCAAAATATGATGTCATGGCATATGATGAGCAAACAACACATGATAAATTAGCATAAATGAAATACCTAGATTATCTATCTAAGTGTCCTTAATCCTTAGCTAAATTAATATTTAAAACCTAGATTGCCCACTATATCCCGAGAAAATATCAAAATTCAATTTTGACATTTCTTTTGATTTTCCTAATTTTGTGCCAATTTAAATTAAGTAAATTCCTCAAATTTTTGGCACATATTACTCTTTTAAAGAGTACCAAATTAAAATAAGGCTTAGATTTACCTTTAACTTTCCATAAAAATGCCAACATCCCAACTTGACATTTCTTTAGACTTGATTTCTTGTTCCAATTAAAATTATATCCAAATACTCAAATTATGGCACATCTTACTCTTCCCAAGAGTAAGCCATTAATCCTTATCATTTTCAAAGGTTAACAATAACCTTGAAAATGCTCTTAGAGTGCCAACTTCATCATGATTGGGTTACCTACCCTTTCAATTAGAGTTGACACTCTCTAACCCATCTAAGGGATAGAGAAAATGCTCCTAGGAACCCAACACCTATTGGTGCTCCTTGGATGCTCTAGGTACTCACTAGGAATAGCCTCCCTAGATACCTTCCTAGTGACCTTGTTAGGCTTCTTAGGGGCCTTGGTCACATTTTCTAGGTCAACCCTAGAGATTGCTTCCCTTGTGACCTTTTTAGTGACTTTCTTAGACTTCTTAGAAGTCTTGGTCATGTTTGGTGTTGCAAAAATACTTCTAAGGATAACCTCCCTAGTGTTTTTGACTTGACCATTTGACCTAGGGTTGGTTCCATAATTATATGAAACCATATGGTAAGAGGGCACATCCTTTTTAGTTTTAGGTTTGTATCCCAAACCCCTATGACCCTTGAATGACTCTTCTTGTGCTAAATCTAGGTTTTGCTCTTTTTACTCTTTTAGGATACTTTCCATCCTTTTTATGGTCTTTTCCATTTTTATCAAACCTTGACCTCAAGACTTGATTTTCTTCCCATAAATCCCTAGATTTTGATTTTTCTTTAAATCTTTGAGCATTTTTATTTCTAGGCTTATAACTATGGTCCTTAGTGTTATTGCCTAACATTTTACCTACCTTCCTAACCCTAGGTGTGGTAGTCTTAGCATGGAGAGCCATATGTTTTTCTTTAATGCTATCATGCTCCCTATTTTTATGGTAAATAGCATTAAAATGATAAAAATTTTAATTAGCATGCTTTTTACCATTATTTAAAGAAGTAGACTCAATAAATGATACCTTTCGTTTTACCCTAGAGGCTCCCCCTTGACTCATGCTTCCTCCCTTAGGCTTGACCGCCTTTTTCCCTTTAAGACATTGACTTCTATAATGTCCCTTTTGGTTGCACAAGAAGCATACAATGTGCTCCTTGTTCTTCTTTGTAGTGGGGATGGTCTCCTTGGGCTTCTCCTTGCCCTTCAATGCCACTTGGCCTTTCTTCTTGGCCAATTTAGGGCACTTGCTTTTGTAGTGTCCATGTTCCCTACACTCAAAACATATAATATGATTTTTATTCTTAATTGAACCATTTTTACCTTCATGTGTAGGGATGACACTTGCTCCTCCATTTGATGTTTCTTGATTTTTAGAGGATGCAACATATTCTTCTCCATTTAACCCAGATGTAGAAGCTTCTCCTTCTTCTTGATCCGATGTCAACAAAGGTCTCTCTCCCTCAATCCTAGAGACGGAGACTTCTTCATCTTCCTCGTGCATATGGAACAAAGAGTATGCTCCCTCTTTGCCCTTTTCATTGTTTTCCTTTGAAGATGAAGCTTCTTGGACCTCTTCTTCGGAAGTTGAGCATCTCTCAACTTCGGAGTCCTCTTGCTCTTGGTCTTGCTCCAATGAGTTGCCCTCTTTGGATTTGTCTTAATTTGGTACAGTGGAGGGTTCTTCATGAAGCTTGGCCAACTTGCTCCATAATTCCTTTGTATCTTCAAATTCTCCAATTTTGCATAGAATTGTGTTTAGCAATAAATTAACCAGTAATTTGATTACCTTGTCATTCGCCTCGCACCTTTGGATTTATTCTTGGCTCCACTTACTCCTCTTGAGAATTTTGCCCTTTGAACTTGTTGGAGCTTTGAACCCTTCCATGAGAGCAAACCATTGCTCTATCTCCATCATAAGAAAATTTTCGATTCTTGATTTCTAAGAATCGAAATTCGTGGATACATATGGTGGAGGCACCCTCGTGTCAAATCCGAGTCCATCTCGGAATTCCATCTTGAAGTTGGGCTTCTTGAATTCTTTGACTTTGACAAATTTTCTCCTACTTCTTCACCCTCTAGCTTTGTTGCCCCTTCCGGCGATGATTCCGGTGAAGAGCGACCTCGCTCTGATACCACTTGTTGAGACCGAAATGTAGCTAGAGGGGGGGGGGGGGTGAATAGCTCGGCGCGATCTTGTGCTCGTCGTTGCTTGCTTCTTGTGATGAATTGCAGCGGAAAATACAAAGAAACAACATGCAATGCTAACACTAGGGATTTACTTGGTATCCACCTCAAGAAGAGGTGACTAATCCAAGGATCCACACACTCACGCACCCTCCACTAATAAAACACTCCTTTACGGTAACTACCGAAGGAGGAGAAACCCTACAATACTCTCAATACAAGAAGAAAACAAGGGAAGACAAATACAAGAAATATCTTATAAGATATGCAATCAAAACCCTAACCCTAGCTTCTTCTTGTTGTTGAAGCTCGCCTCTTGACTTGGACAAGCACTAGCACTAGCCTCTAAGAATCTTCAAGATCTGGCAAAGAGAGCTGGAGAGGATCGCATTGTCGCGTGGAGAGGGATCGAGGAAGAACTACTGTGGGAAACGCTCGCCAACAGCTATATCCTGCGCCAACGGTCAAATCCCAATCGATCGGATTGCTCCCAATCGATTGGGGTGGCTTTGGATCGATCAGCCGATCGATCCAGAGTGCCTATGTGCTCCTGGGAAATGCCTGGATTGATCGGCTGATCGATCCAGGGCTTATCGCGCAAAATCGTAGCTCCCAATCGATCGCCCGATCGATTGGAGGCTCCCAATCGATCGGCTGATCGATTGGGAGGCTTTCTGTTCACGTGACACTTCTCCCCAATCGATCCACTGATCGATTGGGAGGAGCCTTGTCGCAGGGACTCACCCAATTGATCAGCTGATCGATTTGGCATGAGCCAATCGATCGACTGATCGATTCAGCTCCCGTTTTTGCCCAAAAATAAGTCCAAAGTCCCCTACACCAACATCCGGTCAACCATGACCTGTTGGTTCATCATGCCTAGCATCCGGTCACCCTTGACCTTCTAGGACTCCCTCATCAAGTGTCCGGTCAATCCCTTTGACCCACTCAGACTTCCCAACACTGGATGTCCGATCAACCTTGATCCATCTGGATTTTCCTTGCCTGGCTTCACTCACCAGGACTTCCTTTCTACCTAACTTCACTCACTAGGACTTCTCCTCTGCCTGGCTTCACTCACCAGGACTTTCCTTACTGCCTAGCTTCACTCACTAGGACTTTCACCTGACTTCACTCACCAGGATTTTCTTCTGCCTAGCTTCACTCACTAGGACTTTCCACCTGGCTTCACTCACCAGGATTTTCCAGTCAAGTATCTAGTCAACTTTGACCTACTTGACTCTTCTTCATAATCTCCCCACATGAACAATTGCACCTGCAATCTCCATGTCTTGTCTCCATATATTGTCAAACATCGAAATCCAAACATCAAAACTCGAGCTTGACCCAATTCAAGCTCAGTCAACCAGGTCAACCTTGACCTAGGGAATATTGCACCAACAGAGAGCCCACAGAACATTAGAGTGAAAACCAATGAAGATATCTCTGGTGTTGGTGCAATATCCCTAGGTCAAGTTTGACCTGGTTGACTAAGATTGAGTTGGCTCAAGTTTGAGTCTTGATGTTTGGATTTCGATGTTTGACAATACATGGAGATTACAGATGTAATCATCCGTTTGGGGAGATTGTTGATACAATTCCCCTCTGGTCAAGGTTGATCAGTTAGATGCAAAGAAGAGTCAAGTAGGTCAAAGAGTTGACTGGATACTTGACTAGGAAAGTCCTAACTGGAGGTTAGGCAGTTGGAAATCTTGGTGAGTGAAGCCAGGTGAAAGACCTAGTGAGTGAAGCTAGGTAGATGGTAAGACCTAGTGAGTGAAACTAGGCAGTTGGAAATCCTGGTGAGTGAAGCTAGGTGAAAGACCTAGTGAGTGAAGCTAGGCAGATGGAAAGACCCAGTGAGTGAAGCTAGGTGAAATACCTAGTGACTAAAGCTAGGCAGATGGAAAGACTTGGTGAGTGATGTTAGGTGAAAGTTTCGGTGAGTGAAGCTAGGCAAGTAGAAGTCCCGGTGAGTGAAGCCGGGTAGTGGAAAGACCTGGTGAGTGAAGTCAGACATGTGGAAATCCAGGTGGGTCAAAGTTGACCGGACACCTGGTGTGGGAAGTCTAAATAGGTCAAAGGGTTAACTGGATACTTGACACAAGGAAATCCAGATGGGTCAAGAATGACCAGACATCTGTTGGAAGGAAGTCCAAGTGGGTCAAGGTTGATCGAACATTTGGCACGAGAAAAAAAGTCCAAGTGGGTCAAAGAGACCGGACATTTGGCACGAGAAGAAAAGTTCAAGTGGGTCAAAGGGATTGACCAGACACTTGGTGAAGAAGTCTTAGCAGGTCAAGATTGATCGGATGCTAGGCATAATATTCCAACAGGTCATAGTTGACCGGATGTTGGAATTGGAGACCTTGGGCTTGGTTTTAGGAAAGTCAAAGGTGGTTCAATCGATCAATCGATCGATTAAACCAAAGTTCAATCGATCAGTTGGATGTGCGCCGCGAAGAAAGATGACCCAATCGATCGGTCGATCAATTGGGAGCTTATGTCGCTCACACAGAGGCTTTCCCAATCGATCAACCGATCGATTGGGGACAGGCTGGATTTCTTACGAGATCGCGAGAAAGCCTAAATCGATTGGTTGATCGATTCAGGCTATGTCCAGATAGCACAGAGGCGCTCTGAATCGATCGATCGATCAATTCAAAGCCTCCCCAATTGATTGAGAGCAATTCAATCGATTGGGATCTGACCGTTGCGTAGGTTTAAAGATGTTGCGAGCGATTTCTTCGACACCGCTTCTAGATCTTCGACACCGCTTCTAGATCTTCGACTCCACTCTCAGCGATTCTCTCCAAGCTCTCACCGCCAGTTCTTAAAGGTTCTTGGAGGCAAGTGCTGGTGCATGTCCAAGGCTCAAGAGGGAATAACAAGCAACAAGTAAGCAAGAAGAAATAGTTTTTCTTTGTATCTTTGTATTTTCTTCTTGCGTGTATTGTATTTTTGTTGTGTGGGTTTGTACGAGGCTTTTTCGCCTCCGGATGCGACCGAGAAGGAGTATTTCATTAGTGGAGAGTGAGTAATATATGGATCGTTGGATTAGTCACCTCTTCTTGAGGTGGATACCAAGTAAATCCTCGTGTTAGCATTGTAGAGTGCTTCGTAGTCGTATTCCGTTGCCTATCAACAACTATGAAGAAAGCAATCAAGCGCGATGAGCTATTCAACCCCCCTAGTACATTTCGACCCTAATAAGTGGTATCAGAGCAAGGTTGCTCTTCACTGGAATCATCGCTGGAAGGGGCAAAGAAGCTAGAGGGTAAAGAAGTTGAAGTAAAATCCATAAAGTCTAAGACTTCAACAAAACGTTAACTTCAAATGGAATTCTGAGATGGACTCGGATTCGACATGAGGGTGCCTCCACCATTCACAATGACGAGCTTCGATTCTTGGAAATTAAGAATCGAAAATTTCTTGATGATAGAGATAGAGTAATGGTTTGCTCTAATGGAAGGTTTTGAAGCTCCAACAAATTCAAAGGGTAAAATTCTCAAGAAGAGCAAATGGAGCCAAGAGCAAATCCAAAGATGTGAGGCCAATGATAAAGTGATGAAGCTATTGGTCAATTTATTGCCAAGCAACATCTTGGAGCAAATTGGAGAATGCTAGGATGCCAAGGAACATTGGAGCAAATTAGCCAAGCTTCATGAGATCCCCACCACTGTACCAAATCAAGAAAAATCCAAAGAGGGCAAATCATTGGATCAAGACCAAGAGGAAGAGGACATCGAAGTTGATGTTGGCGCAATATCCCTAGGTCAAGGTTGACCTGGTTGACTAAGCTTGAGTTGGCTCAAGCATGAGTTTTGATGTTTGGGTTTCGATGTTTGACAATACATGGAGATTGCAGATGCAATCATCCATTTGGGGAGATTGTTGATACAATTCCCCTCTGGTCAAGGTTGACCAGTTAGATGTGAATAAGAGTCAAGTAAGTCAAAGGGTTGACTAGATACTTGACTGGGAAAGTCCTAACTGGAGGTTAGGCAGTTGGAAATCCTGGTGAGTGAAGCCAGGTGAAAGACCTAGTGAGTTAAGCTAGACAGATGGAAAGACCTAGTGAGTGAAACTAGGTAGATTGAAAGACCTAGTGAGTGAAGCTAGACAATTGAAAATCCTGGTGAGTGAAGTCAGGTGAAAGACATAGTGAGTGAAGCTAGGCAGAAGCAAAGACTTGGTGAGTGAAGCTAGGTAAAAGTCCTGGTGAGTGAAGGCAGGCAGGTGAAAGTCCTGGTGAGTGAAGTCAGGCAGGTAGAAGTCCCAGTGAGTGAAGTCGGCCAGTGGAAAGACCTGGTGAGTGAAGCCAGGCAGATGAGAAGTCCTAGTGAGTGAAACTAGGCAGATGAAAAGTCCTGGTAAGTGAAGCCAGGCACGTAGAAATCTAGGTGGGTCAAGGTTGACATGACACCTAATGTGGGAAGTCCAAGTAGGTCAAAGGGTTAACTGGATACTTGGCACAAGGAAATCCAAATGGGTCAAGGATGACCGGACATCTGGTGGAAGGAAGTTCAAGTGGGTCAAGGTTGATCGAACATTTGGCACGAGAAGAAAAGTCCAAATGGGTTAAAGGGATTGACCAGACACTTGGTGAAGAAGTCCTAGCAGGTCAAGGTTGACCGGATGCTAGGCATAATATTCGAACAGGTCACGGTTGACCGAATGTTAGAATTGGAGACCTTGGACTTGGTTTTAGGCAAGTCAAAGGTGGTTCAATTGATCATTTGATCGATTGGATGCGTGCTATGAATAAGGTGTGGCCCAATCGATCGAGCGATCGATTGGGAGCAAATGTCGCGAGCACAGAACGTCTGCCGATCAATTGGGGACTAGACTTCTCGCGCGAAGACGCGAGAAAGGTTGGATCGATTGGTCGATCAATTCAACCATTTCCAGAGAGCACAGAGGCACTCTGAATTGATCGAACGATCGATTCAAAGCCTCCCCAATCGATTGAGAGTCATTCAATCGATTAGGATCCGACCGTTATGTAGGTTTAAAGCTGTTGCGAGCGATTTCTTCGACACGACTTCCAGATCTTCGACTCCATTCTCAGCGATTCTCTACGAGCTCTCACCGCCAGTTCTTAAATGTTCTTGGAGGCAAGTACTGGTGCATATACAAGGCTCAAGAGGGAACAACAAGCAACAAGTAAGCAAGAAGAAAGAGTTTTTCTTTGTATCTTTGTATTTTCTTCTTACGTGTGTTGTATTTTTGTTGTGTGGGTTTATATGAGGCTTCTCCGCCTCCGGCTGCGACCGAGAAGGAGTATTTCACTAGTGGAGAGTGAGTCATGTGTGGATCCTTGGATTAGTCACCTCTTCTTGAGGTGGATACCAAGTAAATCCTCGTGTTAGCATTGTAGAGTGTTTCATAGTCTTATTCCGCTGCCTATCAACAACAAAAAAGCAAGCAATCAAGCGCGATGAGCTATTCACCCCCCCTTCTAGTACATTTCGACCCAAACAAGTGGTATTAGAGCAAGGTTGCTCTTCACTGGAATCATCGCTGGAAGGGGTGAAGAAACTAGAGGGTGAAGAAGTTGAAGCAAGTTCATCAAAGTCAAAGAATTCAAAAAACTCAACTTCAAGATGGACTTAGATTCGATACAAGGGTGCCTCCACCATTCGTATCATCACTGGAAGGGGCGAAGAAGCTAGAGGGTGAAGAAGTTGAAGCAAGTTCATCAAAGTCAAAGAATTCAAAAAACTCAACTTCAAGATGAAATTCCAAGATGGACTTGGATTCGATACAAGGGTGCCTCCACCATTCATATCCACAAGCTTTGATTCTTGGAAATCAAGGATCGAAAATTTTCTTATAATGGAGATAGAGCAATGATTTGCTCTAATAGAAGGCTTTGAAGCTCCAACAAGTTCAAAGGGCAAAACTCTCAAGAGGAGCAAGTGGAACCAAGAGCAAATTTAAAGGAGCGAGGCAAATGAAAAAGTGACCAAGCTATTGGTCAATTTATTTCCAAGCAATATTTTGACTCAAGTTGGAGAATTCAAGGATGCCAAGGAGCTTTGGAGCAAATTGGCAAAGATTCATGAGATCTCCTCCACTGTACAAAATCAAGAAGAATCCAAAGAGGGTGACTCATTGGATCAAGATCAAGGAGCAGAGGAGTCCGAGGTTGAGAGGTGCTCAACATCAGAAGAAGAGATTCTAGAAGCTTCATCCTCAAAGGAGTGCAACCAAAAGAGAAAGGAGGGAGCATATTCCTTGTTTCATGTACAAGAGGATGAAGAAGAAGAAGAAGCCTCCATCTCCGGATCAAGAAGGGATGAAGATGAAGAAGCTTCCACATCCAAAAATCAAGACAAATCAATTGGAGGATCATCATTATCGGATCAAGAGGAAGTCTCTGCATCCGAATCAAAAGGAGAAGATGCCACCACTACACGCAAAGGTATAATAATTTCAATTGTTAACAATAAAGATCATATCATTTGCTTTGAGTGTAGGGAAAAGGGACATTAAAAGAGTAAGTACCCTAAATTGGCTAAGAAGAAGGGTCAAGTGGCACATAATGGTAAGGAGAAGCTCAAAGAGACCATCCCCACAACAAAGAAGTGCAAGGAGCACATTGTGTGCTTCTTGTGTAATCAAAAAGGATATTACCGGAGCTAATGTCCAAAGGGGAAGAAAGCGGTCAAAGCTAAAGGAGGAAGCACAAGTCAAGGGGGAGCTTCCAAGGTAAAACCCAAAGTATCATTTATTGAGCATATCCCTTTGAGTAATGGTAAAAAGCATGTTAGTTCTAATTTATATCATTCTAATGCCATTTACCATGAAAATAGAAGGCATGATGGAATTAAAGAAAAATATGTGGCTTTTCATGCTAAAACTACCACACCTAGGGTTAGGAAGGTAGATCAAAATTTAGGTAATAACTCTAAGGATTTTAGTTATAGGCCCAAAAATAGAAATGCTCATAGGAATCAAGAAAAACCAAAATCTTGAGATTTATGGAAAGAAAATCAAGTCTTGAGGTCAAGGCTTGATAAAATGGAAAAGACCCTAAAAAAGATGGAAAATATCTTAAAATAGAAAAATGAACATAGCCTAGGTCTAGGAGTGCAAAAGTCATCCAATGGCCATAGAGGTTTGGGATACAAACCTAAGGCTAAGAAGGATGTAACTTCATACCATAAGGTTCCATATAGCTATGGAACCAACTCTAGGTCTAGGTGTCAAGTCAAGGATATAAGGGAAGTTATCCCTAGGAGTATCTTTGCAACTACAAATGTGACTAAGACTTCTAAGAAGTCTAAGAAAGTCACTAAGAAGGTAACAAGGGAAGCAATATCTAGAGTTGACCTAGAGGAAGTGACCAAGACTTCTAAGAAGAATAAAAAGGTCATTAGGAAGGTATCTAGGGAAGTTATCTCTAGTGAGTACTTAAAACATCCAAGGAGTAGCAATAGGTGTTGGGTTCCTAGGAGCATATTCTTTACACACTAGACGGTTAGAGAGTGTCAACTCAAATTGGAAGGGTAGTTAACCCAACCTTGATGAAGTTGACACTCGTAGAGCATTTTCAAGGTTATTGTTAACCTTTGAAAATGAAATGGATTATTTGATTACTCTTTGAAAGAGTAAAGTGTGCCAAACCTTGAGGAATTATGCTTAATTTAAATTGGCAAAAATTAAGAAAAGTAAAAGAAATGTCAAAATTGAGAGTTTGATATTTTCTTGAGAAAAAGTGGGCAATCTAGGACTTAAATGTTAAGTTAGCTAAGGTTAAGGATACTTAGATAGGTAATCTAGGTATATTTTATTTATGCTAATTGTCATGCTTTGTTTGCCAATCACATACCATGACATCATATTTTGCATTCATGCTTATTATGAAAAACAACAAAAATATCATGGCATGTCATACATACATCATGTAGCTATAGTATATCTTCTTTGAAAATTATTTTCATTTTGATGTATGCCATAAAAATCATCATGAATTATTTTAATTTCCTTGAAATTAAGGATAATGACATTTACTAACAAGTAACATCGTAGGTGAATGTTCATAATCCAAAATGCCTAGATAGATATGCATGATCCCTAGTTTAGGGCAAAATCAAACTTTATATCTCACAAAGTACTATAAGGTGACTTATATGTGTTTTAGTACACATTAGATATAAGTGAGATGCTAGGATGATGAAAAAAACTCAAGATGTTGATTTAGTGCATTCTTTTTGAGTTTTAGGTTCATCAAAATACATAGTTGTATGTACTCCAATCATTGGGAAAGCTAATGTGCAAGTCATGTGCATTGAGCCCAAATAACATGGTTGAAAATTGGTTTTGAAAATATTTTTAAATATACTTTGAAAAACCTTGATGAAGACTATCTTTTGATAGCAATCATCATTGAAAAGTTAGACACAAACTAGAAGAAAACATTGAAGTTTTTACAAGTTTTCAAGTTTGTGTCAATCTTTGAACATAGGAAGTATTTTCATAGAAAACTATTTTCCCATAATAGTATATATCCTAAGTAATGTCTACTTGAATTTTCATGATTTTTAGAATTTTATAGAATTTTTGGAGAGTTTATGAATTTCGCTGAAATTATATTTCAGGAAATCAGAGCTCCAATCGATCAGCCGATCGATTGGAGGCCCCCAATCGATCAGCCGATCGATTGGGAGGTGTTTCCCGTGAGCAATAGATCATGGAATTAATGAGCCAATCGATCCATTCTCTCCTGGATTGATCGGGCAATCGATTCAGAGGTAGGTTCTATGAACAGAACCTCTCTGAATCGATCAGTGGATAGACTAAAATGGTTTCAATCGATTGAGACCCAACTCAATCGATTGAAAATGCTGATTTTGGCTGGGAAAGCCTAATTTCTACATTTTAAGCCATTTTTAATCTAGATAACCATTTTAAACCCCTTAAAATATACTTGTATACATTTAGGGAGAGTTTTCATGATGAAAACACGGATGGATTGGTTAAGGACGACTAAGTTAAAGTTTAGGTTGAGGTTTGGTTTCAATATTGAGTTTTGAACCTCAAAACTTCTAAATTTGGTTTTCCTAAAGATTTAGGGATTCCAAGTCATTGTTAATGCAATGACAGAAGTTATGTACATGTCTTTAGAGGGAGTTACTCACTAAGGACATGGAAATTATTTTTCGAAACCATGGAAGGTGGTATATCCTTCGTTTGAAAAATGCTCAAGGGTGAGCATTGGAACAATGAAGGGTATGAGACCTTCATTGTGGTGTTGTGAACAACAAGTGAAATTGTGAACAATGGTGAGTAACTCTTTAGGAGGAGAGTTTTTGATGTATGCCAATAGGAGGAGAATGTAGGGTTTAAGTTAGACCTTCATTATCTAAAGAGGGAGTTTACCCTCTAGGAAAGGGGGAGAATAAAGGAAACCCTCATTCATGCCTTGACATGAAAGGAAGTTGAGGCTATGAGATTAGCCTAACTTAAAGGTATTGTCAAACATCAAAAAGGGAGAGATTATTGGTGCAATATCCCTAGATCAAGGTTGACCTGGTTGACTAAGCTTGAGTTGGCTTAGGATTGAGTCTTGATGTTTGACATTCGATGTTTGAAAATACATGGAGATTACAGATACAATCATCTGTTTGGGAAGATTGTTGATACAATTCCCCTCTGGTCAAGGTTGACTAATTAGATGTGAAGAAGAGTCAAGTAGATCAAAGGGTTGACTGGATACTTGACTGGGAAAGTCCTAACTGGACGTTAGACAGTTGGAAATCTTGGTGAGTGAAGCCAGGTGAAAGACCTAATGAGTGAAACTAGGTAGATGGAAAGACCTAGTGAGTGAATCTAGGTAGTTGGAAATCCTGATAAGTGAAGCCAGGTGAAAGACCTAGTGAATGCAGCTAGACAGATGGAAAGACCTAGTGAGTGAAGCTAGGCAGTTGGAAATCCTGGTGAGTGAAGCCAGGTGAAAGACCTAGTGAGTGAAGCTAGGCAGATGGAAAGACCTGGTGAGTGAAGCCAGGTTAAAGTCTTAGTGAGTGAAACCAGGCAGGTGAAAGTCCTAGTGAGTGAAGCCAGGCAGGTAGAAGTCCCGATGAGTGAAGCCAGGTAGTGGAAAGACCTGGTGAGTAAAGTCAGGTAGATGGGAAGTCCTAGTTGTTGGTTGGTCCTAGGAAGATCGTACCGGTTCCACTGTACAAAAATTTTGTACAAGTGTCAAACATTTCCTAAACAACCTATTGTGTTCTTTAGAAATTAAATTAGGAATTGCAAACTGAACTTAACATTATTGATTCCAAATTTAACTTATCTGTTCTTAATGGTTTAGATTTGGATCACAAGAGGAACTTAACACTATTGATCCAAATCCACCTATGTTATAAAGTTGATTAAATATTTATTTCTAAAATCGGCTCTCAGGTCAAACATGGCGAGGCACTAGGCCTTCTTGGGTATGGGATCATCCACCACTGCCTCGACAAAGCCTTTAATAGAAATTCAATATTTAATTTCTTAAAATAACATTAGATTTAACTGAAAAGAATAATCGAATCACAAATCTGAAAAAAACAAAACAAAAGAAACACAACTTCGAAACAAATCTGAAACTCTAGAATCATATGCCTCTTGTGTTTGGAATTCATACAAAGAAGAACTAGCATGATGCAAAAAATAATTACTAATTATACCTCTTCTTTGTATGCTAATAACCTCGAGATCTTCTGCCGTATTCCTCGCCTCCTCTTGGACGTCGTGTAGGCGACGATCATCCAAGATGAACACCACCCAAAATCTTCTTCCTCCTTCTCTAAAATCCGGCCACCACCACCACAAAGAAATAAGAGAGCAAGAAAAAAGAGAGGGAGAGAGGGTCGGCCGCAAGAGGGAGCACAAACAAGAGAATAAGAATTGATTTATCATGAGGCCTCTCCTCCCCTTCTTTTATATTACTTGCCCAAGGCAAATAAGGAAAGATTTTTACAAAAATTAAAATCTTCCTCTTGTTTTTCCTATTCTCCTTTTAATTTTCCTTATCTCCTTTTAATTGATTGATTGGGCGGCCCCTTGCTTGGGCACCAAGCAATGGTGGTCGGCCCCTTAAAAGAAGGAAAATAATTTTTGTAAAAATTTTATAAGCAAAGAAGGAAATCTCTTATAAAATTTTACATGATCTCTTTTAATTTTCTAAAGTGGATGTTAAAAAAGGAAAGTTTTAAAAATTAAAACCAAGTTTTAAAATTTAAAACTTCTCTTATAAAATTTTCTTTTTTTAACATGGTTACAAAAAAGGAAAGTTTTAAATTTAAAATTCTCTTTTAAAAAACCATGAGGATGGTTAAATAAGGAAACTTTTAAAACTCTCTTTTAAACCATGTGGCCTAATTCAAATAAGGAAAGTTTTTAATTTTGAAATATCTCTTTTAAAACTTGTAGATATCTACAAAGAGAAGATTTTAAAAATTCAAAACACCCCTCCTATTTTGAATTATTGTGGTCGGCCCCTCTTTGCTTGGACACCAAGCAAAGGGCCGACCCCTTTGAGAAGGAATTGTCCGACCCCTATGGCTTGGTCACCAAGCCATGGGCCGGCCCCCTCTTGGACACCAAGAAGGGCTTTTCATGAGTGGACTTGAGGCATTAATGAGGTTACGACAGGGACCTAGAGGAAAAATTAGTTTTGGCCTTCCGACGAGCTTGAGTATCTCGTGTTCGCCCCGAACACACAACTCAAGTTCATCAATAATAACTCATTCCACTAGAGAGTTATTATTGCACTACCGCACCAATCCCAAATTACATTATGGGCTCATTCTTATCATGAGTATGTTAATCTCCCTGTGTTTAAGATATCGAATATCTACTAATTAATTGAGTTACTGACAACTCATTTTAATTAATGTCTTAGTCCAAGAGTAGTACCACTCAACCTCATTGTCATGTCGGACTAAGTCCACCTGCAGGGTTTAACATGACAATCCTTATGAGCTCCTCTTGGGGACATTCTCAACCTAGATTATTAGGATACAGTTTCCTTCTATAATCAACAACACACACTATAAGTAATATCATTTCCCAACTTATCGGGCCTATTGATTTATCAAGCTAAATCTCACCCTTTGATAAGTCAAAGAAATAAATACTAAATATATGTGCTTGTTATTATATTAGGATTAAGAGCACACACTTCCATAATAACTAAGGTCTAGTTCTTTTATTAAGTCAGTATAAAAAGAACTTACCTTAAATGGTCCTACTAAATATACTTAGAGTGTATTAGTGTAATTTATTAATCAAGATAAACTAATATTTAATTACACTACGACTATTCCAATGGTTTGTTCCTTTCCATCTTAGTCGTGAGCAACTGTTTATAATTTATAAAGAACTAATAACACGATCTTCTATGTGTGACACCACACACCATGTTATGTACAATATAAATTAATTGAACAACTACACTTAACAAATAAATGTATACATTTGACCAATGTGATTCTTTTATTTCAAAAATAAATGTTTACAAAAGCTAGACTTTTAGTATACACTCTAACACTAGTGAGTGAAGCTAGACAGATGGAAAGTCTTGGTAAGTGAAGTCAGACACGTGAAAATCCAGGTGGATCAAGGTTGACCGGACACCTGGTGTGAGAAGTCCAAGTAGGTCAAAGGGTTAACTGGATACTTGGCATAAGGAAATCCAGATGGGTCAAGGATGACCGAACATCTGGTGGAAGGAAGTCTAAGTGGGTCAAGGTTGACCGGACATTTGGCACCAGAAGAAAAGTCCAAGTGGGTCAAAGGGATTGACCGGACACTTAGTGAAGAAGTCCTAGCAGGTCAAGGTTGATTGGATGCTAGGAATAATATTCCAGTAGGCCACAGTTGACAGGATGTTGGAATTGGAGACCTTGGACTTGGTTTTAGGCAAGTCAAAGGTGGTTCAATCGATCAACCGATCGATTAAACCAAAGTCGAATCGATTAGTTGATCGATTGGATGTGTGTCGCGAAGAAGGTGTGACCCAATCGATCGGGCGATCGATTGGGAGAAAATGTCGCGAGCACAGAACCTCTCCCAATCGATCAACCAATTGATTGGGCATCTCGAATTGATCCGCTGATCGATTGGGGACTAGACTTCTCACGCGAAGACGCGAGAAAGGCTAGATCGATTGGTCGATCAATTCAGCCATTTCCAGAGAGCACAGAGGCACTCTAAATCGATCAACCGATCGATTCAAAGCCTCCCCAATCGAT
Organism: Zingiber officinale; assembly: GCF_018446385.1. Classification (NCBI taxonomy): domain Eukaryota; kingdom Viridiplantae; phylum Streptophyta; class Magnoliopsida; order Zingiberales; family Zingiberaceae; genus Zingiber; species Zingiber officinale. The sequence continues at coordinate 93,600,602 of NC_055993.1, forward strand.
TGAGAGCCATTTAATCGATTGGGATCCGACCATTGCGCAGGTTTAAAGCTGTTGCGAGTGATTTATTCGACACGGCTTCTAGATCTTCGACTCCACTCTCAGCGATTCTCTCCGAGCTCTCACCGCTAGTTCTTGAAGGTTCTTGGAGGCAAGTGCTGGTGCACGTCAAAAGATCAAGAGGCAACAACTAGCAACAAGTAAGAAAGAAGAAAGAGTTTTTCTTTGTATCTTTGTATTTTCTTCTTGCGTGTGTTGTATTTTTGTTGTGTGGATTTGTACGAGGCTTCTCCGCCTCCGGTTATGACCGAGAAGGAGTATTTCACTAGTGGAGAGCGAGTTGTGTGTGGATCCTTGGATTAGTCACCTCTTCTTGAGGTGGATACCAAGTAAATCCTCGTGTTAGCATTGTAGAATGCTTCGTAGTCTTATTCCGCTACCTATCAACAACAATGAAGCAAGCAATCATGCGCGACGAGCTATTCAACCCCCCCGGCCCGCGCGTCCCCCCTCTAGAATATTTCGACCCTAACAGTTGAGAGATGCTCAACTTCTGAAGAAGAAGTCCAAGACACTTCATCCTGAAAGGAGTGCAACCAAAAGAGCAAAGAGGGAGCATACTCTTTGTTTCATGTGCAAGAGGATGAAGATGATGAAGCCTCCACCTCTAGGATTGAGGGGGAGCGACATTCGATGACACCAGAGCAAGAAGAAGGAGAAGCTTCTACTTCCGGGTAAAGCGAAGAAGAAGAAGATAGTGCCACCTCCACAAATCAAGAAAAGTCAAATGGAGGATCAATTGTCATTCCTACACGTGAAGGTATAATTATTTCAATTAATAATAAAAATCATATTATATGCTTTGAGTGTAGGGAAAAAGAGCACTACAAGAGTAAGTGTCCAAAATTGGCCAAGAAGAAAGGCCAAGTGGCACTTAAGGGCAAGGAGAAGCCCAAGAAGACCGCCCCCACAACAAAGAAGAGCAAGAAACACATTGTGTGCTTTTCTTGCAACCAAAAAGGACATTACCGAAGCTAATGTTCAAAGGAAAAGAAGTCGGTCAAGCTAAAAAGAGGAAGCACGAGTCAAGGGGGAGCTTCCAAGGTAAAACCCAATGTATCATTTATTGAGTCTATCCCCTTGAATCATCGTAAAAGCATGTTGATTCTAATTTATATAATTTTAATGCCATTTACCATGAAAATAGAAGGCATGATAGAATTAAAGAAAAATATGTGGATCTTCATGCTAAAACTACAACACCTAGGGCTAGGAAGGTAGATCAAAATTTTGGTAATAACTCTAAGGATTTTAGTTATAGGCCTAAAAATAGAAATGCTCATAGGAATCAAGAAAAACCAAAATCTAGGGATTTATGGAAAGAAAATCAAGTCTTGAGGTCAAGGCTTGATAAAATGGAAAAGACCCTAAAAAAGATGGAAAATATCATAAAAATGTAAAATAAACATAACCTAGGTCTAGGAGTGCAAAAGCCATCCAATGACTATAGAGGTTTGGGATACAAACCTAAGGCTAAGAAGGATGTAACTTCTTACCATAGGGTTCCATATACCTATGGAACCAACTCTAGGTCTAGGTGTCAAGTCAAGGATACAAGGGAAGTTATCCCTAGGAGTATCTTTGTAACTACAAATGTGACTAAGACTTCTAAAAAGTCTAAGAAAGTCACTAAGAAGGTCACAAGGGAAGCAATCCCTAGAGTTGACCTAGAGGAAGTGACCAAGGCTTCTAAGAAGCCTAAAAAGGTCATTAGGAAGGTATCTAGGGAAGTTATCCCTAGTGAGTACCTAGAACATCCAAGGAACACCAATAGGTGTTGGGTTCCTAGGAGTATATACGCTACACCCTAGAGAGTTAGAGAGTGTCAACTCAAATTGGAAGGGTAGTTAACCCAACCTTGATGAAGTTTGTTGGTGCGGGAAACATCCGACAATCGAACCTAAGTTTTGATAATGACAAATGATTCAAAGTTAAGGTTATTTATTATCTGATATGTTGAATGAGCTTTGCAGGAAAAGTCCTAAGTGTACTTAGGCAAAAGCCCTAACTGCGGTTAGGCAGATGGAAAACCCTATGAGGTGGTAACCCTAGGTCCTAGGGGGTGGTAACCCTAGGTGAAGAAAAGTCCTAGCTACGGTTAGGCAAAGGGAAACCCCTAGGGGGCGGTAACCCTAGGTCCTAGGGGGTGGTAACCCTAGGTGGAAAGTTTTGGCGGGTCTAAGCTTCGGGCAAAAATCTTAGGGGGCGGTAACCCTAGGTGGAAAGTCTTGGTGTCGCGAACCAGGTGAAAGACTGGGCAGGTCATGGAGCGGGCGTTCAGTGGAAAAACCGAAAGACTCGAGCGTCGAGCAAATGTCTAGTCGGTCTGGAGGACCGAATTGGAAAAAGATAACTTCTCCTGAGTGGAGTAGGTGAGGGTGCCTTCCCCACTGAGGGAACAGTAGGCATCGGTTCGACCTAGGGTTTCCGGTCGGAAACCCGAAGTCAGAACCAGATAGTCCGGTGACTGTCAAACATCTTCCTATATTCATTATTATGTGCTAATTTTATGTTGTAGGGTATTTTTGGGACTAACATATCTTACAGGGACAAAGGAGCAAACTTTACCTCGGATGAACAGTACCCGAGGAGCCCTCCATGGAGATTAGAGGCATCTCGGGTGCAATTCAGAAGGAGTGTGCGCAACGAAGCTAGAGGTGCCCTCAAGGAGTGCTGAGGCGCCTCAAACGGCATTGGAGGCACCCTCAAGGGAGATGGAGGCGCCTTCAAGAGGATAGGCTGCGAAGGAGTCAAAGCTCATCCTCGCTGCGATTTTGCCAGTGATGGAGGCGCCCTCAAGGGTCTTTAAGGTGCCCTCAACGACCTTTATCAGGAGGTCTCGACCAGCAGCTGTTTACAACACATTCCAAGCGATTCTTCTTCCGCACTTTGCTAACAAGATGTTCCGGCTGAGCTACAACAAGACCCTGACAACCCGAAGCTGCGAAACTTCAAATCTTTATTGTCGGTATAGCTTTTTCAGTATTAAATTATAATAATCTCTTGTACTTTTGTGCGATTATAGTTGTTGCCCAAAGTAAACGCTCAACGAGCGTGGGCCTTGGAGTAGGAGTCGCCCAAGGCTCCAAATCAAGTAAAAATACTTGGGTCCTTCTATGTTGTGCTTTATATTTCCGCTGCATTTACTCGATACATTTTTTAATACGAAAAGTGAAAGCCACAAGCGCTATTTCCCCCCCCCCCCCCCCCATCTCGATTCAACAAAGTTGACACTCGTAGAGCATTTTCAAGGTTATTGTTAACTTTTGAAAATGAAATGGATTATTTGTTTACTCTTTGGAAGAGTAAAATGTGCCAAGCTTTGAGAAACTGAATTTAATTATAATTGGCACAAATAAGAAAGCACAAGAAATGCCAATGTGGGATTTTCGCATTTTTTTAAGGAATTAAGGGCAAATTTAAGCCTTAATTTAATTTGTTTACTCTTTGTAAGAGTAAATGTGTCATTATTTGAGAAACTTGATGTAATTTATATTGGCACAAATTAATCAAGAGCAAGAGAAATGCCAAGTTGGGTTTTTGTATTTTCTTAAGAAAATATAGGCAATCTAGGATTACTTTTAGGTTTAGCTAAGGATTTAAGGACACTTAGATAGATAATCTAGGTATATTTTATTTATGCTAATTGTCATGCTTTGTTTACCCATCACATGCCATGACATCATATTTTGCATTCATGCTTATTATGAAAAATACAAAAATATCATATCATGTCATACATGTAAGGGATCGGTGGCCGGCTAGAAGGGGGCTTGGAGAGACGGCACCTCCAAATAATCGCTTCCTACGTATTTGTTAGTTGCGCAAGCGGAAATACAAAAATACAAACACAAATACGAAAGCTAAATACTAAAGGAAAGAATGCAAATAAACTGACACGTCGATTTACGTGGTTCAGAGATAAGACTCCTACTCCACGGCTATCCGTAAGGTGGACGATCCCTATCCGTCGGTGGATAAGCCCCCGGCAAGATCTCAAGTCGCACATTGTGGGTGGAGAAACCTCACCACAACACTTCACAAGCACTTGAGAACTAGTAGACTACTAATTAGGGTTTACCACCACTAATTTCGTTAACCTTAACCAAGCTCCCAAGGCTTGGTTATATAGGCCACGGGTTGGAAACCCCGTCTACCAGTCGACTGCCAAAATCATTAGTCGACTGCCCTCATGTGGAAATCGACCGTTACATCCCAACGGCTCGATACCAGTCAACTGGTAAAAGTACCAGCCGACTGCTCCACACTGATCGAGTAAACAAAAGCATTCTGTTTGCTCCCAGTTGACTGCCTAGTCGACTACACCAGTCGACTGATGAAAACACCAGTCGACTACTATAATAACTGCTACAGTAATTGCTACGGTACTGTTACAGTAAAACCCTAAACCTAGGATTTTACCCTGAGCACAATCTCTCTTGCACTCGTACCCTCATGACTCACTTGACCTTTCATTGCAACCTTAACCTTTAGCCTTCAAGCCTACTTCCTTTGGCTCTCGTCCCTCGGATGCATCCAAGCCCGCAGCTCATCCCCAATGTCATCCTTCACGTATGCCTTGAAGTCGCTTCCCTCGGCCCTTGTCCTTGCTGCTTTGTCTCGGATGCTCCATCCTTCACCGGACCCGAAGCCATCAACCTGAGTCATATGTGTATCCTACAAACCTGCATAACTCAAATACACATATCAAATATAAGGGTGAACATAACTTAAACCCTTTGCCTAAACAACAAGATACATAGTCGCACGGACCATTGGGATTGCTCCAACAATCTCCCCCTTTTTGATATTTGGCAATACGTTTAAGTTAGGGAAAACAAATAACAAATAACAATGCTAATAATAATGGACTTATGTTGCCAAGGCTATACACTTGGACATACACCGCCGAATGGACTTACGTTGCCAAGGCTACACACTTGGACTTACACCGCCAAATGGACTTACGTTACCAAGGCTACACACTTGGATTTACACCGTCGAATGGACTTACGTTGCCAAGGCTACACACTTGGACTTACACTGCCGAATGGACTTACGTTGCCAAGGCTACACACTTGGACTTACACTGCCGAATGGAAAATGAAAACATCCATTGGAACCTATCCCAAGGCTCCCTCTACACCTATGCTCCCCAATGAGCTAGGATTTTCCCATAGGGATATTTAAGAACCTATCACAAGGCTCCCCCTACGCAAAGGTACTAAGGTTTTCCCAACTAAACCGTACTTCTCCCCCTTTGCCTAACATCCAAAAAGCTTTCCAACAATATCCCAATTGTTAAAAATTTATCATCCAACTGATCCTAAACTCATGTATTTTCCCCCATGGATCCCATATATCTAAACGAGTTGACACAGTCAAGAACAACGCTAAAAAATAGTTTCAGGCTGGTATCAGTCGACTGCCAGAAGTTCCAGTTGACTGCCCTTATTGAAATGAGCTTACAGAGATATTCTGTGCTCAAAAATACTGTTACCAGTTGACTAGTAACTGCATCAGTCAACTGGTATTCTATTTCTGTAAAAATCAACCTTTTCTGACCAACTTCAGAAATACACTAGAAATTCCACAGACCTCCAAAAATTCTCAAATTTTATGGAGAGGTCTATTTTATCAATGTTTATTTGGAAAAATAATATAAAAAATTATATTTACTACAATTCCAAAGATTGACACAAAACACAAAACTAGCTAAAAAGTTCAATCGAACCTTGGCCTAAAGTCCTAGTTTTGGCTTCCTCTTGATGTATTTGCCCATACTAACCCACAATGCATCCCTAGCATTGGTTTATATGGAATCTATACATCCAAAACCAAATATCATGCTATATGACCTCAATGTAATATTTCTAAGCATGAAACACAACCTATGTGTGTCAATTCCATAGGTTTGAGACTCAAGTCCGTCTCCAAACCATTTGGCACACTCCATGGCTCTTCTAGACTCCCAAGTAATACCCAATTGAGATCCATTGGCCATGGATCCTAAATTGACTCTTTGAGTTCCCCCTAGAGCTCTTAACCTTAGTCACCTCCCTAGGTGACTCATCCATAATTGCTAGGCCACATCGGTGCACCTCCGGTGACACTTGTCCTACAAACCTAACCTTCTTAACCTTGGACACCTTGTCCTTGGTTAATTTAACCTTACCATTAAATGGCTTTCCCTTGTCATTTATTGGCTTCTCCTTGCTATAGTCATATGCAACCCTAACATAAGACTTTCCCTTAGCATTGGAGACACTAGATCGGTATCCTAGACTCGAACTATCATTGTTGGGTCTTTGACTACCCAACATCATACCTAAACCCTTAGATCTAACATTGAATCTTTCTAGGGGTTTCTCCAACTTATCAAGCTTTGCCTTCAAAGCTTGATTTTTCTTTTCTAGATTCCTAACCCTAGAGTCAATATGTTCACCTTGGACATTCCTAGACCTACCCATTTTTCTAGGCATATGTCTCCCCTTCTTGGGATTAATGCCTTGGGTTTCCTTAGGTCTACCATTTCTAGATTTATCATGAATGGTTCTCCTAGGGTTATGATCTACAATTACCCTATTCCTATCATGATATCTAAATCTAAAATTTTGCATGGGTAAATAATAATAATTATTTCTAGCATACATGGAGGAGTTTAAATTTGAATTAAACTTCAAGTTAGAATATACCTCCCTTACCCTTGAAGCTCCCCCTTGACTCTTGCTTCTCTTCTTATTCTCCCATTTCTTTAGATGTGCTAACTTCTTGATCTCTCCCTTCTTGGGACATTTGGTGTAATACTCCGGTTCTGAGATTCTAGTAAAGTATGGCTTAAAAGGTTAGATGGTATTATCCATATCACCAAGGTGCACTTTCTTTTTCGGAAGCCCAAACTTAAGAACTCCAAAGTTAAGCGTGCTTGGCTTGGAGAAATATGAGGATGAGTGACCTCCTGGGAAGTTTTCCAAGGTACGTGCGAGTGAGGACAAAGCACACTGAAAGGACCTCCGATGGTCTATGGAGCTAGTCGTCAACCCGATGGGCAATTCTAGTGGTGTTCCCAGTTCGGTCAGGGTGGGGCCCGCCTGGGCCGGGACGTTACAGATGGTATCAGAGAGTGAGCCGCTCGGGCCGAGATGTTACAGATGGTATCAGAGAGTGCACCTGTGGCAGGAGCACCCAGGGCACCACCTAGCGAGGGAGATTTTGGGATTTGTCTGTGGTATGATTCGTGGTTACACAATGAGGGCGTTGCGTCTTTAAGTTGGGGTGATTGTAATACCCTAGTTCTGAGATTCTGGTAAAGTATGGCTTAAAAGGTTAGATGGTACTATCCATATCACCAAGGTGCACCTTCCTTTTCGGAAGCCCAAACTTAAGAACTCCAAAATTAATCGTGCTTGGCTTGGAGAAATCTGAGGATGGATAACCTCCTGGGAAGTTTTCCAGGGTGAGTGCAAGTGAGGACAAAGCACGCTGAAAAGATCTCCGATGGTCTGTGGAGCTAGTCGTCAACCCGATGGACAATTCTAGTGGCGTTCCCAGTTCGGTCAGGGTGGGGCCCGCCCAGACAGGGGTGTTAAATTTGGTGTGGTAGTGGCCCTTCTCTCCACACGTGAAGCATATGATGCGCATCCTCCTTCCTTGGGTTTCTTCATTCCTACAACCGTTGTTAGTATTCAAATTAATTTAAATGAGTTTAGGAGTTACCTTCTTCTTACCCATTGGACACCTACTCTTATAGTGTCCCTTCTCATTGCACCCGAAGCAAATTATGTGGTCCTTTGACTTCACTTCGGTGGAGGTACTTGCTAGGTTGGCCACTTCTAAGACCTCTTCTTCTTCTTCACTTGTCTTGGATTCTTTTTCAACCCATGAGGATGTTGATGAAAATTCCTCATCCACACTTGCGGATGACACTTCTTCATCCTTCTCCTCTTTGGATGTTGAGCGTGACTCAACTTCCGGTTGCTCCACCTCCTCTTCTTGAGCAACTAAGCTTATCTCATTGGGCCCTTCTTCTTCTTGTGTAGGCATAGGTTCTTCCCATTGAACCTTCTTTATCTTGCTCCATAAATCGTGAGCATTCTCGTCCTCACCTACACAACTCATCACATTAGAAGGCAACATATCAATTAAAATAGATATTACCTTTGAATTTGCCTTCAATCGTGTGGTTTGCTGCTCCGTCCAATATCGTGTTTGGAGCTTCTTCCCTTTCTTATCCTTCAGGACTTCGAACGGTTCCTTTACCACCATCATGGTGTCCCAATCCATGTCGAAAAAGATCTCCATCTTCATCATCCAATAGGTGATGCCTCATAATCCTCCGCCTTCAAACTTCGACGATTCAATCAAGTCGGTCATCTTCTTGTATTTGCTCTTCTCGGTGATTAGTCCGGTGAAGTGCAACCTTGGCTTTGATACCACTTGTAAGGGATCGGTGGTTGGTTAGAAGGGGGGATGGATACACAGCGCCCCCCAAATAATCGCTTCTTACGTATTTGTTAGTTGCGCAAGTAGAAATACAATAATACAAACACAAATATGAAAGTTAAATATTAAAGGAAAGAATGTAAACAAATCGACACGTCGATTTACTTGGTTCGAAGATAAGGCTCCTACTCCACAGCTGTCCGTAAGGTGGGCAATCCCTATCCGTCAGTGGATTAGCCCTCGGCAAGCTCCGGCTATCTCAAGTCGCTTCTTGTGGGTGGAGAAACCTCACCACAACACTTCACAAGCACTTGAGAACTAGTAGACTACTAATTAGGATTTACCACCACTAATTTCGTCAACCTTAACCAAGCTCCCAAGGCTTGGTTATATAGGCCACGGGTTGGAAACCTCGCCTACCAGTTGACTGCCAAAACCATTAGTCGACTGCCCTCTTATGGAAATTTGACTATAACATCCCAACGGCTCGATACCAGTCGACCGGTAAAAGTACCAGTTGACTGCTTCACACTGGTCGAGTGAACAGAAGCATTCTGTTCTCTCCTAGTTGATTGCAGAGTTGACTACACCAGTCGATTGATGAAAACACCAGTCGACTGCTACAGTAACTGCTACAGTAATTGCTACAATAATTGCTACAGTACTGCTACATTAGCTGCTACAGTAAAACCCTAAACCTAGGATTTTACCCTGAGTACAATCTCTCATGCACTCGTACCCTCATGATTCACTTGACCCTTCATTGCAACCTTGACCTTTAGCCTTCAAGCCTACTTCCTTTGACTCTCGTCCCTCGGATGCATCCAAGCCCGCGGCTCATTCCCAATGCCATCCTTTGCGTATGCCTTGAAGTCGCTTCCCTCGGCCCTTGTCCTTGTTACTTTTCCACGATCCCTCGGATGCTCCATCCTTTGGACCCGAAGCCATCAACCTGAGTCATATGTGTATCCTGCAAACCTACACAACTCAAATACACATATCAAATACAAGGGTGAACCTAACTTAAACCCTTTGCCCAAACACCAAAATACATGGTCGTACGGACCATTGGAATTGCTCCAACAATACATACATCATATAGTTATAGTAAATTTTCTTTTGAAAATTATTCATTTTGATGTATGCCATAACTCATCATGCATCATTTTTAATTCCTTGTAATTAAGGATAACGACATTTACTAATAAGTAACATCTTAGGTGGATGTTCATAATCCAAAATGCCTATGTGGATATGCATGATCCTTAGTTTAGGGTAAAACCAAACTTTATATCTCACAAAGAACTATAAGGTGACTTTTTAGTACACGTTAGATACAAGTGAGATGTTAGGATGATGAACAAAACTCAAGATGTTGATTTAGTGCATTCTTTTTGAGCTTTAGGTTCATCAAAATACATAGTTATGTATTTTCCAATTATTGGGAAAGCTAATGTACAAGTCATGTGCATTGATCCCAAAGAACATAGTTGGAAATTAGTTTTGAAAATTATTTTAAATATACTTTGGAAAACCTTGATGAAGACTATCTTTTGATAACAATTATCATTGAAAAGTTAGACACAAACTAGAAGAAAATATTGAAGTTTTTATAAGTTTTCAAGTTTGTGTCAATCTTTCAAAATAGGAAGTATTTTCATAGAAAACTATTTTTCCATGATACTATATACCCTAAGTAATGTCTACATGAGTTTTCATGATTTTTTGAATTTTTTAGAATTTTTGGAGAGTTTCTGAATATCGGTTGAAATTCATTTTTAGGAAATCAGACCTTCAATCGATTACCCGATCGATTAGAGTGTCTCAATCGATTGGGCGATCGATTGAGAAGGATTTCCCGTGAGTAGTAGCTCACGGAATTGATCAACCGATCGATTCATTCACTCCTGGATCGATCGGGCAATCGATTCAGAGGCAAGTTCTGCGAACAGAACCTTTTTGAATTGATCAGTGGATTGATTGAAATGGTTTCAATCGATTGAAACCCAACACCAATCGATTGAAAATGCTTATTTTAGCTTGAAAAGGCCGATTTCAGCATGTTAAACCATTTTTAGTCTAGGTAACCATTCCTAACCCCTTAACACATATTTGTATACATTTAGGGAGAGTTTTCATGATGAAAACACAGATGGATTGGTTAAGGACGACTAAGTTAAAGTTTAGGTTGAGGTTTGGTTTCAATATTGAGTTTTGAACCTCAAAACTTCTAAATTTGGGTTTCCTAAAGATTTAGGGATTCCAAGTCATTGTTGGTGCAATGACAGAAGTTACGTGCATGTCTTTAGAGGGAGTTACTCACTAAGGACATGGAAATTATTTTTCGAAACCATGGAAGGTGGTATATCCTTCGCTTTAAAAATGCTCAAGGGTGAGCATTGATACAATGAAGGGTATGGGACATATATTGTGGTGTTGTGAACAATGAGTGAAGTTGTGAACAACGGTGAGTAACTCTTCAGGGGGAGAGTTTTTTATGTATGCCAATAGGGAGAGAATGTAGAGTTTAAGTTAGGCCTTCATTACCTAAAGAGGGAGTTTGCCCTCTAGGAAAAGGGGAGAATGAAGGAAACCCTCATTCATACTTTGGCACGAAAGGAAGTTGAGACTATGGGATTAGCCTAACTTAAAGGTATTGTTAAATATTAAAAAGGGGGAGTTTGTTGGTGCAATATCCCTAGGTCAAGGTTGACCTGGTTGACTAAGCTTGAGTTGGCTCAAGTTTGAGTCTTGATGTTTGGGTTTCAATGTTTGACAATACATGGAGATTACAGATGTAATCGTCTGTTTGGAGAGATTGTTGATATAATTCCCCTCTGGTCAAGGTTGATCAGTTATATGTGAAGAAGAGTCAAGTAGGTCAAAGGGTTGACTGGATACTTGACTGGGAAAGTCCTAACTGGAGGTTAGGCAGTTGGAAATCCTAGTGAGTGAAGCCAAGTGAAAGACCTAGTGAGTGAAGTTAGGAAGATGGTAAGACCTAGTGAGTGAAGCTAGGCAGTTGGAAATCCTGGTGAGTGAAGTCTGGTGAAAGACCTAGTGAGTGAAGCTAGGCAGATGAAAAGACCTAGTGAGTGAAGCTAGGCAGTAGGAAATCCTGGTGAGTAAAGCCAGGTGAAAGACCTAGTGAGTGAAGCTAGGCAGATGGAAAAACCTGGTGAGTGAAGTCAGGTGAAAGTCCTGGTGAGTGAAACCAGGCAGGTAGAAGTCCCGGTGAGTGAAGGCGGGCAGTGGAAAGACCTGGTGAGTGAAGCCAAGCACGTGGAAATCCAGGTGGGTCAAAGTTGACCAGACACCTGGTGTGGGAAGTCGAAGTAGGTCAAAGGGTTGACTGGATATTTGACACAAGGAAATCCAGATGGGTCAAGAATGACCGGACATCTGGTGGAAGGAAGTCCAAGTGGGTCAAGGTTGACCGAACATTTGGCACGAGAAGAAAAGTTCAAGTGGGTCAAATGGATTGACCGTACACTTGGTGAAGAAGTCCTAGCAGGTCAAGGTTGACCAGATACTAGGCATAATATTCCAACAGGTCACGACTGACCGAATGTTGGAATTGGAGACCTTGGACTTGGTTTTAGGCAAGTCAAAGGTGGTTTAATCGATCAACCGATTAATTGAACCGAAGTCCAATCGATCAGTTGATCGATTGGATGTGTACCGCAAAGAAAGATGGCCCAATCAATCGGTCGATCGATTGGGAGCTTATGTCACGCATATAGAGGCTTTCCCAATTGATCAGTCGATCAATTGGGAACCTCCAATCGATCGACCGATCGATTGGGGACAGGCTGGATTTCTTGCGAGATCGTGAGAAAGCTTGAATCGATTAGTCGATCAATTTAGGCTATTTTCATAGAGCACAAAGGTGCTCTTAATCGATCCACTGATCGATTCAAAGCCTCCCTAATTGATTGAGAGCAATTCAATTGATCGGGATCCGACTGTTGCGCAGGTTATACGCGTTGTCGATTGTCTTCTTTCGCAGATCTTCAACTCCACTCTCAGCGATTCTCTCCACACTTTCACAGCCATTTCTTGAAGGCTCTTGGAGACAAGTGTTGGTGCACTTCCAAGGTTCAAGAGGCAACAACAAGAAACAAGTAAGCAAGAAGAAAGAGTTTTTCTTTGTATCTTTATATTTTCTTCTTGCGTGTGTTGTATTTTTATTGTGTGGGTTTGTACAAGGCTTCTCTACCTCCAGCTGCGATCGAGAAGGAGTATTTCATTAGTGGAGAGCGAGTCGTGTGTGGATCCTTAGATTAGTCACCTCTTCTTGAGGTGGATACCAAGTAAATCCTCGTGTTAGCATTGTAGAGTGCTTCGTAGTCTTATTCCGCTGCCTATCAACAACAACGAAGTAAACAATCAAGTGTGATGAGCTATGCATCCCCCTCTAGCACATTTCGACCCTAAAAATTGGTGCAAGCACTCCGACACTCAAATCAGTACAGTAGTCGAGCGAAAAGTGGAGAAGATGAACAGTAAATGCATGTAGTATGTAAAATATATTGTCTCGTATACCTGGCAAAAGGAGAGGGTTGATGTGTGTAGGTTATATATGTTTCTAAGCATTCTTTAATGCAATGCTACTTATATTTCATGAATATAATCTATGTTTGTTACACTCTATTTTATTATTATGTCATACTTCTATCCTATTTTGTTTGAAGATATGCTCTTTGCATGTTTTGATTGACAGGACGCTATTTGGAGTAAAAACAGAGCTAAGGCGTGCTTCAAAGCTATACAAGAAGAAGAACAGAGCCCGACCATACCTCCTAGCTTGGTCGTGTGCTCTCTCCTGAGGCAGAGCGGCCCATTCCTCCCGCTAGCAACCAACAAGGGGCATCCGTGTGAAATCACATGGGCATGCCTCCCTTTTAGATTGGCATGGCAATGCCCTCCACCCCAGGCCATTCATGCCAAGGCCGTGCCTCCAGGCATGGCCGTGTGGCAAAGAACACGAGGGGGTCGTGTGGCATGGAGTTGGGGTTGTGTCACACGAAGACAGGATTGTGTTGAATTTGGGTAGACTGTAGGCTAATTTTGAAACGGCCATAACTTTGAGCTCCGTTGGAGTTAAGGGATGTTCTAGATATCAAATGTAGATAACTTCAAGATCTACAATTTTTATTCAGGTTCAACAGAGAGAAAATATAGTACAACCATTCTAAAATACACGGCCATGACTCCCATCCATGACCGCGTGACACCCTCTGAATAGACTGCAGACCAAACTTTGAACCACTATAACCTTCGGATCAGTTAGAGTCAGCTTGATCCAAATATCAAAATATAGATAATTTCAAGGGATAGAACTTAGTTTTAGGGTGAAACACAAGAAAACCAAGTTCAAGGGGTGAAAAACTCATTTTAATGGAGCCCTATAAACCTGGCAGATTTGGACAGTTTAGAGGAGGTATAAAAGGGTCAAGAAACTCATTCTTTGAGTTTGGGACTTCATTCCTCTCCTTGGGGAAGGTTTCTCCCCTTAGGAGGAAATCCTAAAGCTTCCATATTCACCAATTCCCATGATCCGTCTACTTCCGGAGCAAGAATTGCAAGCAAGAAGACCGATGGCACATAGATAAGCATTCTTCTCTTCTCTATTTTGTGTTTTGGATTATAGGATACTTAATTTCTTGTCTCTTGTTTGTATATCCTTTGCAATGGATTAGATCTCCAGATCTAAGATATAGGAAGTAATAATGATGTAATATGATATATGAACTATGTATTTGAACATTTTCTTATTCAAAGAAGTGTTCATGAATGCCATGTTCTATGTGTCTTATGCCTTGTAAATCTTTGATGAAATGTGTGAATGGTGTAAACATCTTGATGTGAGAGATTAGTTACTATGTAGAGAGGATGCTTTAGATTGTATGACTGAGTGGTCCAGTGACAGAGGGTAACCCTTTAATCGAACTTTCAGGAGTATTACCTTGAATTGGGGGCTAATCCTCCACAAGGGGATTAGCTAATTAGAGGTTAATGGGTTTTCATCAATTCTGTGCTAGGAAGTAATTCGTGTAATCTAGACCATATGACTGGGGGACCTTTAGTGACAAAGGGTAACCCTTTAATTAGACTTTCTACATTACCTTCTCTACATAGTAGCACTGAATATAAATATGGAGAACACTTTGATGAGACCGTCATGAGGTTGTACTAGTAACTTTATTAGAATCCCTACATGAGTATAAGCATGAAGTTAGGTAGATGAACAATGCATAGGGATATTAAATAGCATCATAATAAAATTGAAATCCTAGAATCTATCATCCACCAGCTAACTCCTCATTCTCTTTGTGCACTTGCACTCACACTCTTTCCCTCTTGCTTCTCTCTCTCTTCTCTCAATCTCTCGAGCTTTCGTGAACCACCTTTCGATTATCTAGATAATTCATCGTATAAAATCGACTAGTGCTTAATCAACATTCCCTGTGGGATTGATATTTTTATTATTGATGGCATAATTATGCACTTGCAGCTTTGTAACAAGGAGCCCCCCTTTTATACCACCTCTCATAACATCCACCATAATGAGGTGGCAAAGTGTTCAGTGTCAGAAGTTGTCGAGTAACAATCATTCTTTGAGGAATTTTCGTTAGTCATATCTAAATCATCTTTTATAACTTATGTCATTAATGAGGCAGTTAAAAGAATATATTGTCATAGTGTGTTGGCTGATGGAAGATATATAGTCACCTTTGAAGAAGGTTCCATTGAATGCATATGTTGTAACAAAAGTATATTGACAAATAATCGTTACTCTATGATGAGTTGTTGTGATTCACTTACACTGTTGTCTCCTGGAAGAAATTCAACTGGACATAAGGATGATCAACTATATACCCTATGCCTTGGTGTTGGGGATATGATGTTAAAGCAATAGGGAGTTGAGTTTCGTTGGTCCGGTCGGTTAAATGATCGACCAGTCCTAAGAAGGGAGGCTGGCTCTCGAAGAGCATGGAGCTTGGCTTCGTAAGTCTGACTAACCATGGGGCCGATTGGCTTTATACTAAAGGTAGTATCGTATGAGAGTCTGTATGCTGAGAATAATATTACAGAAGTGGGGAGTGATAACTAGCATTTTTTTCTATTATTGTGGCTCTTATTCTTGACATTTTTACCTTCTTGCATTGCTTAATTTTGTGTTTATTATATGTTTTGTTAGTAGGATCTATTTTGGACTTAATTATAATTTTTCTACAATTATGACGTGATTTCTTATATTTTGATTTTGGATTTTTAGGAAATATAAAGAGCTATGAATTCGAGTCGAGTTAGATCAAGTTCAGCTTGATTTGAAGGGAAAAGGAAGAGATTACATTTGGAGCATCTAGACCATTGATGAGAGCTCAAGGCATCCAAGGGTTCATTAAGAGTTCCAATTCAATTGAAGATAAAAGTCCAATTCTAAAAGCCCAATTCATCAACCCAATCTCAAGCTCAATTTCAATCCATAACCCATGATTCTTTTCCTCTTATTGGATCCATATCTCACTACACCTAAAATCCAAAATCCAAAACCGATTAAGAATCCAATTCCCTTACCTTGACGCGGACGAACACTGGAGACGCCTCTTCTCTTCCTTGCATTTTTCAGTTAGGGGTCGTGACACCCCTTTCTTTCTCCTCATCTCTGGCCGATGGTTTCTTCCCTTACCTTCACTGCCACCGGCTGGCCATTCCTGTTCTACTCTTCTTTTTCTTCTTCTTGATTTCAAACGGCGAGCGATAGCAACACACTTCAAGGCGGCAGTTAGCTTTGACAACGAGCTCCGATCATCCACCTTGCCGGAGTGGTTCTCCGGTGAGATCTGTCACCTTCCGCCACTTTCCCAAGGCTCCATCTCTTGAGGTTTAGGTGGCAGAGCAAGGACGTAGCCTGACAGTCCATCTCTATTTCCAGTCAACTTCAAGAGGAGGGGTTCTTCGTTGGAGGATTCGTCTCTTCTTCATTGTCAAAGTAAACAGCTGATCAATAGTGTGTTACTGTTCACCGGAGTTAGGGGCTCTTTCTCTAGGCCTTTGTGTGACAGCAAGGGTAGTCTTTGGAATTGAAGTTGATGTGTGGATTGTGGTTTGGTTAACTTCGTTTTATTCATGTTGATGTTTATTAATTTTGTTAATTTTGTTAATTGTTGATGTTTGCGAATTTTGGTTGAATGCTTGTATTGAACTTGATTTTTCATGTTTGAATTCCACGTACTATGTTTAATTAGTTTCATGCACATAACATGTTCGATGAATTACTTCAACAATTAGTTAAGTTTAATTTGATGCATTTTATTTTGTTTAATTCTTGCTTTATCTTGTTCTTTCCATTTCTTTAAGTTCTAGTTTTGATTGAATGCAAAAGGATAGATTAGCTTAGGTTTCATTACATGCTTTAAGTTTCATTTTATGCTTAGTTTCATTGATGCTTTACTTCATATTGTCTTTTATTTTCTGCAATTGTAGTTATGTTAGACTTAGCTCGCATTACTTACATTGTCTTTCATTTATTAGATAGGTTTCATTTAATACTGTGCTATTTTATTCCTTAGTTTTATTGTGTTGATGGTGAAACCCATAGCGTAGAATGACAATGCGTTGTGGATTAATTGTTGACACTTAGTTAGATTTTATTCAAGCATTAGATTAGTTTTCTATTTATTTTGCTTTTCATTTGTTAGATTTAGAATCAAAATCCAAACCCCCTATTTCCATATTAAAAACCCTCAAAAATATAAATAACAAACAATCCTAGATTACCATTCTATCGTTGCATTTGTTGGGAGACGACCTGAGTCATTTCTATACTATATTAGTATAATTAGAGGGGGTTTAGTACTTAAAATCTTTTGATATCATTTCACGACAAAAATGAATAATTATCAAAGAGTTGGACCTCGTATGCTCGATCGGTGCATTCAGACCGAACGAGTTTATTCTGACCATTGTTGTAACCAACCAGCCTGTGTAGGAGATAGGGGCGCTAAGCCCTGTAAACCTGACCGACTTTATGAATGACTGGTCTTGAGAAGAAAGATTGGCACATGAGGAGTGAACTGAGACCCATAGGTTGACCATTAATATACTGAGAGAATATGTTGTATCTCATATTCTTGAAGGCGGTGCATTTGAACATATATTCAGAGACTCAACGAATACTAAGCTTAAATAAACCCGGTCTACTTATGAGCAAAATCTAACCGACCTTATATTAGAGTTATGTAGTGCGAGTCATAATTTTAACTGGCATTTGGGCTGACTTATTGTATACAAGTGGAGCACTAGATCCTTCAAGTTTGACTGGCTCTACGATCGATCGTCCTTATACTGAAGGCCTTAGCACTGAGTGAGGAGCTAAGCCTTGATGAGGGGGACACTCTAGCTGCCACCTCACCTTGACTCTGACTGTGACCTCACCCTGACTTTGACCACCATGTCACCTCTAGGTCTTCCTCCATCATATCGTATCACTAGCCTCCTCTTCAAATCTAGTCGAAGGATGTTTGTAGTCAACTGACTAGACCCAAGTCTAATTTTCGTCCAATCACCCCATTTATTGGTCCGACTGAATGACCATGCTTTAGCTAGCCCATTGATGCTACGGTCAACTTTATATTTCTTGGAAAAAGGCATGGCAGATGCTTAATACTCTAAACACTATGCTGATGATACGTGGGAGGGTGTTTTACAACATAATGACTCGGTTGTCTTGTCCATCATAAATGCTCATTTATGGATAAGCACCACGCGTCCCACTATTTTATTCTTAAAAACAACAGCTAACACACACCTTTTTTACAGACCACGACATTCCACCCCTTCTAATCCAACGGTTACCAATGATCAAGTCATTTTGGTCAAATAGTTGAGATTGAAAAATTACTTATACCATTTGTTTATAAACCCTAAGTGTCACAAAAGAGAATTATCTGGGCTTCATCTCCTTCAACCCTTTCTTCCGGTGATTTCTGTCGATGAGCTTTCCCTTCTTGCGACCTATGCTAGTAAGTTCTACCTCTGACCTTCCGTTGCCTTTCCTTCATCCTTCCATCACCCAAGAAACATTTGCTCCTTGGTATACTTTCACCTGCTCGGACTTTGACAATTATGACTTAGAAATGCTCTGTCTATCTTTAGAGATTCCCAAAAATTACTGCATCTGTATTCCAACTCCCCAAGATCATCCTCATCGTCCTCCTCCTGATTTCTACACCTTTAAAGATCAACTTCTCATGGGTTTGTGTTTTCCAATCTCATGTTTTCTATCTGAGATAAGTCATTATTTTAATATCTCTCTCTAACAATTTGCACCAAATGCCTTCCGCGCCATGTGTGGAATATATATTCTATTCCTTCTATATGGTATCCCTTCGACTCCCCTTTGGTTCCACTATTTCTCTTACCCATGAAGTCGGAGTTGGGGGTCTTTTTATTCCAGTCTCGCCCTAAGGTAGTGTTATTTAAGGACCTATCTTCCTCAAATAAGGGATACAAATCTCACTCCTTTTTTATTCAAATGCTTGAGTCTGTGCCATGGTCGACGACATGGAGATCTGACCTTCCTCTCATTTTTGACCTCAGGAATTATAAGCACGACCCAACCTTTATGTTTACCTCGGGGAAGCTGGCCGGTATACAATTCAAGGCTCCGAGATTGCTGCATGGAGGCTTGCTTTATTTGTTCAGACTGAGCCTGTTACGTCACCATAAGTGCACAGTTTCATCATCAATAATAAAAAGATATCGATTCCACAATGACTGATTATAAGCACTAGAGATGTCTCACGAAGAATTAGCTAAATAATCGACTAAATAAGAATTTATTTGGATAAAGAAACTAGAAATAGAAATAAGAAAGTAATGAGGTACTTGGTTTCTGTGAATGTTCTAGAAGTTTAGTTTCATTGTGATATTCATCAATGATACAGTCAAGTGCACCGTTCAAGCTCAAGTAAAGTTGAGAATAAGATCCTTAAGGTTAAGCTAAAATTCAAATTTGTTTCTATACGATACTTAGCTCATATCATGCTACTTGAGATAGGGAAAAGAGGTACACTAAACATAACAGCATTATATCTACAACATCATGAATCAAGATATGAATGTGCAACCAATTTTTCTTTTAAACAATTTAGCAGTAGTGAGGAATGATGATGTTCTCAATATGGCACAAAATATTTTAAAAGACAGTCAAGTGACAGTCAAAACTGAATGCAAGCAAAGCAAAACAAAGTGCAGAACAAATGAAAATGTTGAAGATGTATACAAAATAACCAAAAGAAAATGCAGAAAATTCAGGTTGCAAATACCCCCCCCCCCCAAACTCAAACTTTTCATCATCCCGATGAAATCAATATGGTGGGTGGGGAAATAGAGGTCTGCGTGGTCGGCAAGAAGGAAAACTAGGAAAGCCCAGAGACTGACTCAGGATCCTATGATATTTGTAGAGGGTATCAACTTGTTGACTAGTAATGCTCATGACCTCTACGAATTCTCTCATTCTAGCCTGATCAATGTCATAATCCTGGACAAATTCGATCACCTAACCTTGGAAATTCCTTGTGAACTGAAAGTGATCTTGCACCTCTCTATATTGATCATCGACAAAGTAAAGCAGCCCTCCAACATTATTCGTTGGGCCTCTTGCTTTTCGTGAAGTGAATCCAAAGAGGCGCGAAAGTCAAAAAAATCAAATCTGGAGTGGCCCGTGCCATAGGCAAAAGAATGCCTAGCAGGTTTCGGATGTCCAGACGGTTACGGGTGTCCAGACGGTTGCGGGTGTCCATATGAAGAGGGCTCACGATGGGGCTGGGTGTCTCCGAACAAGGAGGGAACATTCTCGGGAACTGAATCGGTGGTCACCCAATTAGCAAGGGTGCGAACTGAGGTCCGCTCGGGATAAGGAAGAGTCAATGGAAAACTTTCTCTCTTAAGAAAGGCAAGCTCATTCTCATCCCGACAAATCATCTTCATAGTAAGACATGTATCAATATCGATCATGTTATTGCTATGGATGATTTCTACCTCATCTAGATCACAGTCCAGATTTATAGCTATTTGGGTAATCAAACCACCAAAGACAATCAACCCCGAGGTTGCTTTCCCTGCTCTCATAAGGTTTTGCAGAAAATGGAAATCGGAATCAAAGTCAATCTTACGCAACATAGCCCAAAGAGCATAAAGTTCCACTTTCCTTACAACTCCATCACTTTCCCCTCTACCAAAGACAGTTTTACTCATGACTCGGTGTAAGTACCTAAAGATGGGGTTTTCCATATGGGAAGATTTAGCTCTAGAGGGCTTATACGGTTGATCCAATCCGGTAATTGAGTTCCAAAAATTATTCCAATTAAACCTAGGGTCAAATATATGAGAGCCGCTAGTGGATAAGCCAAAACAACTATTAAAGTCACTAAATGTCCATTGAAATTCTTGATTCATTAATCGAAAATTAATTTTACCAATATAATCATCCTCATTAGAGAAGTGGACATCTAGTGAGCTCAAAAATTCAAAGACAATTCGAGGATATGTGAGAAGATGTGTGTACATAATATCATCCTAATCAACCAATCCATATTATCTCTAATTCCTAAGATATCCAAAACAGTTGGATCTATATATCATGTGCACACAATCTTTCTTGCGACAAGAATATTAAATCTAGCTTTATGATCATCATTTTTAAAGATAATATTAAATTCATTGTCGTTACCTTTGTTGCGTACCATTCTCTTGCCTTTGCCCTGTGTGACTTTCTCCTTACCCTTTTCTCTTGATAGTTCCTTTTTCCCCGCTGGATCTGCCACTTCCCTTTCGAAGTCTTTTAAGACGATTAGACATGATGTATGGTTAAGAGAGGGTAAAGTGATTGATTGGAGAAATGAGATCTTGAGAAAAAGAAAATAGATCTTGAGAAAGAAGATCTTAAGGAAGGAGAATTAGATCTCTACTTGGGGGTGTGGCTGACACGGCCTTGACACGGTCATGTTTTATAGACATGGATATGTCTTTATATTCCACACGGCCGTGCAGATCTATAGGGCCTAAATCTTCCTCTTCTCGGCCAGATCCACATGGATGTGCCAATTGGCACGGGTAGTGTTGTCTCCCTCTCGGTTGAGCTCACATGGCCTGTGTGTGCCACATGACCGAGTTCTTTTCATTTACTTTTAGCCTCACATGGTCGTATGTGCCACACGACCACCTTCATCTTCTCCTCTGGAACTTTCAGACAGCATGTCAAATCACACGGCCTTGTCCATCTTCTTCTTGGGTGAGCTTACACGGCCAATGTGAGATACACAATCAGATGCTCCTCCTTTTCTATCTATTTCACACGGCCATGTGGGGTACACAGCAGGGACCTGTTAGATCTAGAATTTCTAGATTTTCTCCTTTCCGACTTCTCCAACACCTCCATGCACATGAAATGATCATGGTCGGCTCATGGAGGCAACATACAACCTGAAAACAAAAATAACCAAAGTTTAAAAACACTAACTAATGAAAAAGAGAACTAAAATTGAGTCTATATAAAAAGAACCCTTGGGTTGCCTCTCAAGAAGTGCTTGTTTAAGGTCATAGCTCGACCTCGTCTCCGTTTCCACAGATTATACCTAAGGCGACACAAATTTTTCTCCTCGAGTTGATGTTGCTTCCTCTTCCTTCATTCTTGCCCTCGGAGGGCAGAGGTACTTCTCATTATTTATTGGGAACCTTCTCCCAATACTTGTCAGATTGTGTTCTTCATTCGGTGGCCTCCCATGAGGATGGAAGTTCCGTTCCTCAGCTTTATAAGCATCTGTCCTGTTGCAAATGCTTACCAAGAAAGAAGAGACATCGTTAGGAGAATTAGATAAATCATATTCCAACCTTTCCTTACCGATAACCAAGGAAAGTTTATGGTTTTTCACATCGATAATGGCTCCAGCTGTTGTAAGGAAAGATCTTCCCAATATAATTAAAATTTTCGGGTCTTCCTCCATGTCTAGCACAACAAAATCTGTAGGTATGATGCTGCCACCCACTTCTACCAGCACATCTTCAACAATACTCATAGGGTACCTGCAAGAATGATCAGCTAATTGTAGTGTCATGCTAGTAAGTTTAAAGTTTTTGAGACCTAGCTTATTACAAATTGAATATGGTATGAGACTAACACTTGTCCCTAAATCATAGAAAGCTTTTTCAATGAATTCAGATCCTATGGTGCAAGGGATATAAAAGCTTTCAGGATCTTGGAGCTTTGGGGGAAGTGTTCTTCTCAAATAAAGCGTTTCATTCTTCTGTTAGAGCTACGATTTCGATCTCTCCCTTTCTTCTTTTGTTGGATATAATGTCCTTCAAAAACTTGGCAAATTTTGGCATTTGTTGAATTGCGTCAATTAGAGGGATTTCAACACAGATGTCTTTAACTTTGTCAAGGAACCTGTCGAATTCTTCATCTTTCTTTGTCATAGCAAGTCTTTGTGGAAAAGGGGTTGTTTGACTTTGAGGGTGGAGTGGAAGAGTCTCTTCAACCTTCTTGGTATTCCCCTCATCATCTTGAATTTGAATTGGTTCAAGTGTTGGAGGAGAGAGCTCTTCTTGAAGTTTCATCCCTTTTGGAGTAGTCATTTGAGTTTCATTATATTTTTGATGTTTTGACAAAAACTCAAAAACCTTAAAAATATTCAATGTTGTATTAACTTTAAAACCTTGTTTTGAATTCTTATATTTTAAAAAGTTGAACCTCAGTTTACAAAATATAGAATTATTTTTAAAATATTTGAAATTTCCAGCTATGAACTATAGGCAAGATGTTTATTAATTAAATATTTGTTTCCCCTATAGTTGATCAATGTTCACTATATCGATACATTTCATAATTCATCAAAATATCATAGACATAAGTGAATTAATAGTATCATCCTATCATCTTACATCCATATATAGAAATATGTAAAGCAAGTCATGCTTATAGTGTGTAGTCAGATCTAATGAGGGTAATGGTCTTAGTTTTTCCCCTTTTGTTTCAAGTCAACCATTTATAAAAAAAATTGATTAAGTCTTCTATGGTTAACTATCCCAAAATCCTCTAACCCTTGAGGATTGACTTTGGCACCCAATAGAAGTTCTTTCTAATTGGATTAACCAAATATTCCTTAGGAATCCATTTTCTATCTACCTTCTTTGTTTTTGATTGCCCCTAGTAATTAGACAATTGTAAGATTTCTCATTGTTTGATTCTTTGTATCATAATCCCCTCTTGTTAAAACTTGCTCTTTGGCTCCCTATGATCATGCTTAAAGTTTTGGAGCCAATTGTGAATTTTTCAAGGTATTTACTAAGGTATTCTACATTTTCCCTTAATTTCTTATTTTCTTCTTCTAAACATGAATCATTTAAACTAGAAGAAGCATGCATATTAGAGGAATCATTTATCTTAGAAGACATGGATTCTAATTTTTCCTCTAATATACTAATCTCATTTTTTTAAAAAAATATTTTTCCTTTTAGCTTTAAACAAATCTTCATTTGTATTTGAAATAATTTTAACTAAAGCATGAGAGGGTAGATTGTTTACCTCACTTACCGAGAAGTCCGAATTGGAAGTTTGTCCTCCCCTTCACATGAGCTCCTCTCTTCTTCACTTGAGCTCATTTCCTCTTCTCTTTTGGATGAAGTGGAGGCAATATCATCAATTTTCATTAGAGCAAAATGGGATACATGGTGCTCTTTTTCCTCCGATGATGATGGATCATCCCATATTGCTATTAGATTTTGGGTCATCTTCCCTTTTTCTTTTGTCTTCTTTTTTTCTTCCTTCTTCTTTCCTTCCTTTTTCTTCAAAAGAGGACATTGATCTCTCATGTGTCCTTCTTTGCAATTGTAGTAAATGGTCTTCTTTGTTCTACTCTTTCCCCTTGAACTTTTCATAGTATGTGATTTGTTAGAAAATTTTCTAAAAACTTTTCTCATTCTCCTCACCATGTATGCCTCTTGATCACTATCCATTGAGGCATTTGATTCCTCTGAATCGAAGGATGGTGGAGATAGTGACTTCTTCTTCCCTTTCTCCTTGTTGAACACAAGTGCTACTCCTCTTGATCTATGAGCTTCTCCATCTAATCCTTCAATATGAGTTTAGTGAAGCTCTATAGTTGAGAAGAATTCATCTAGAAAGCATTTCTCTAGATCCCTTGAGATGTAGAATGAATCTACTATTGACATCCAAGTCATAGTTCTTGGGAAGGCATTGATGGCTTTCATCATCATATATTGATTTGTAAGTGTCTCACCTACACTTGCTAGTCCACTTAAAATATAGTTAATTCTAGAATGTAGAATAGATACCTTTTCTCCTTTCTCAAGTTTGATGTTGTTGAGTTGAGATCGGAGGAGGTCTCTTCATTCCAATTTAGCTTCCAACATCCCTTCATGTAGCTCAACCAACTTTTTCCATAAATCCTTGGCACTTATGTAGTTTTTAATTCACTACAAGAAAAACCCTCATAGACATCGGTGGAACAACATCGGTTTTGAGTAAAAACCGATGTCTTTGAGTATTTTACACCGGTTTTTCCAAAAACTAGTGTCTATGAGGGCAGATTTTTGCTCATAGATATCGGTTTTTTAGGCGATGTCTATGAGCGCCTTTTTTTCGTTAATAGACACCGATTTTAACAGTGATTTTTAAAACCCGGTGTTAATGAACCAAAATAAAATAATTTAATTTTTCCACCAATACTTAGCCAAAATTTGTAACACTTCACTCTTCCCTCTAAACCTAAACCTAGAGCGCCGTCCACCGTATACACTTCACTCTTCCCTCCAACACTTCACTCTTCACTCAGTCTCACCTCCCTCTTCTCCTCTCCAAGCTCTCTGTGGAGACAGATCTGAGAGTTCCCGAGATCCAGTCGTTGTCGGATCTTCCTGTCGATGAGGTAAACTTCCTTCCTCGACCCGGGATCTAGGCGATTTCTTCGCCGCAATGTACCTCTCTTGCGTTTTCCGTCGAGATCCAAGGACATACGATTCCGGATCTGCTATTTTTATCTTCAGATTCTTGCTTAAAGTTACTGTGTTTGAGTTTTTTTTTCATTATCTTGTTGGTCCAATGGTGCCTCAGATCGAGCTGCCTTTCCGATCTTGTTGTTCCGTCTGGTAATTTCTCTTTTCTACTTCCAGATCTGTACGATTTCTCTGCTGCATTTAGTTTAATTTCTCCTCGGATCCATCTTGTATTAGCTTTGCAGGTTGTGACCTATTGTTTTCACATGCGGAAGGAAGAACTTGCCTTTTCCATTTAGGGTTTACTACTTATTTCGTCTTGGTGTTTATTAAATTATTACTTGGTTATAATGTTGAAAAAGCTTAAATTAACTTTCTAGATTCGATTGTTTGGGCATTATTTTTCATTTGTTTCTGAAGTAGCTTTTGTTGCGTTTATTATCTAGAAGATTTCTCTGTTGAAGGGAGAAAAAGGGATTCTAAGGGTTGAATGACACGTTGCTTTGTTTTTGACTCTGACTTCTTCAGTCATCTTGTAAATTGTGAAGGAAGTTGGTGTTGGATCTTAGGCCTGAGTTGTAAGAAGAAAGAGTATAGAAGAAACAGTTCCAAATGGGGCCTTTTTCATTCTCCAAGAAATTATCCTCATTGTCTACATTGGCATTACAGGCCGTGTTTCTGTTTTGCGTCTCTAGTAATGCATTTTATCTCCCTGGTAATATGCACACCTACATACCTGGTGAGAGCATATATGCCAAAGTTAATTCCCTCACCTCCATTGAGACTGAGCTCCCATATAGCTAACATTTTTAAAATAAACCAGTCTAAAATGTTAAGAGTTTAACTAAATTTTCTCATAAAGATAAAGCAACATAGTAGCAGGTTTCAACATATAAATCATATGCAATGGTGTTGGCTGACTTGGAAAGGAAGAGCAAGAAGAGCAAGAGAACAAAAGAGGAAGAAGAAGAGAAGAGGGGGTTTTATATTACCTAAGGCCTTGGATTCCTTCAGTTTGTCAGCCGTTGTAGACTGCTGAAGCTTATCTCCAGGGCTCCCTAACAAGTTCATCAATTGCTGCTGGAGCCTACCTTCTATTTGGTGCTGGCGTTTCTATTCTATCGTCTCTATGCTGCTAGCATAGATGAATCATAAATTTGATTTAGAGCATAAATTACAAGTTTGCACTGGACCATATTTGAAAATTTAAAAAATGAGGTGACTGCATTAAGAAGCTTAGACATTATTTGCTAGTCTGTTATGGTAAATAAAGAGCCTTAATTGTTGTGTTCTATGAATAGATACTGATTATTAGATTCACGGGTGCCAAGCTGTTCTAAAAATAATTGACCATCAGTTGCTGTTATTCATTTATTTGATTCTGCCAGGTCAACTTCCATGCAAGGAAAATTGCTTCAGCACAATTTAGAACCAGAAATAGTTCATGCTCTGAAAGATCTAAAAAGAAAGCTTTTAGAGAAAGAGTCGATTTGACCATCTCTTTCTGTTTGGTTCAATCAATGGAGTTGTAGACTCAATTTGGGTAATTGCTTCAGCACAATTTTGCCTTTATTGTTGTAGGAGCTATAACTCTGAGCATAATCTTTGCTATCAGGGCAAGCCCTTCAGAGTTTGTCATCCCTCTGGATAAGTATGTCAAAGCAGTATATCACACCCGTGTTTCCATCGGCATGCGTTTTAGAATGCTATTTGAAACTGAGGAGTCTAGTGTGCGCGGGTTGGTACTGTAGCCTTTCTCATTCCTGAGTTGCATTTTTCTTTTTGCTGTTAGAACATCCATTAGCTATCTGATATGCAATTGGGTATTGCTTTCCCCTATTTATATTAAAAGCATCTATATTAGTTTGTCACAGGCTTTTTAATGCATAATAGCTTCTAATTGCCTTGTCCTTTTATTATTAGATATATGGGCACTGTCACAGGGATAAGTGATCTAAATCCTGTCCGATGGCCAAATTTATATTGGTGCTCTGTGAAAGTATATATACTGAAGTTTTCTGACTTTCCTCTTCAACAAACCTGCCATGTGATAACCGTTTTCTGACTTTTATAGTAACATGTAAAAGTGTTGCAATCCATTAATGTTTCTTGAATGCCACCGCTAAGTTCTTAATTTGCCACTTCCTCTTGAAACTGAATCTGGCTTTTCTTGTAGGTTGGCTAGGATGAGTCAACTGTAGGACCATTGGGCTGGCTAAAAGGGGGTTGAATAGCCTGAAAAAAAACAACAAAGACCCTTCTCGAACTTTCAACAGAACACTTGCATAAAGTAAATTAGCAGTAAATAAAAAGCAGAAAGAAGAGGCTCACAACTTGACTTGGTAACAACCAAGGAGGTTGTTAATCCAAGGAATGAACGTGCACTAAAATATCTCCTTCAAGCGGAGAAGCCTCTTATAGCAGTGAAAGCACAAAAGACAGAAGCTAAACTAGAACAGAGGCGCACAAGTGTTTGGAATGTAAATTTCTGAGTTGATTCAAAGCTTCTGGACCAAGGCTATAATTATAGCCTTGGTCGGGGCGCCTGGAAGGGTTCCGAGCACCCTGGGGGGATAAATTTTATCCCCCAATGTTCAGATCGAGTCAAAGCCCGATCCGGTCAAAAACTGACTCCCGGGCGCCCGGAAGGGTTCCGGGCGCCCCGGGCTTGTCCCAGCGCCCTAGACTAGTTCGGGCGCCCTAGGCTGGTCCAGGCACCCCGGACAGTTTCGGGCGCCCCGGATGCTGAGTCAACTCTGGTTGACTTTTGTCCGGGTCCTCTGCTCCGGATCCGCTTGATTGGGTGATCTCTGCTATCCGGAATAGGGCTCACCCGAACCCAAGTTCCGGTCTTCTCAAGCGGGCTTCCCTCCGGCTTCTCGTCCCTCGGAATTGCTGCGTGTTTCCTTCTCGTCCGCCGGCGTACTCATCCACAGTCTTCGTCCCTCAGACGCACCGCGTGACGTCCTTCTCGCTAGTTGCGTCTCTTGCTCCCCGAGCAATCTTCCGCTCCGATTTTCGTCCCTCGGAACCACCGCACGCTTCCTTCTCGTCCGCCGGTGTACTCTTCCGCAGCACCTCGTCCCTCGGACTACCGTCCTTCACGCTAGATGCGTCTTTCACTCGACTACCTGTGCTCCTAAGCTCCTGCACACTTAGACACAAGGTTAGAAACACACAGGACCTAACTTAACTTGTTGATCACACCAAAACAACCTTGGGGTTCCAACAATCTCCCCCTTTTTGGTGTGATCAACCCAAGTTAAGCTAGGGATAAAATAAAATTAAGTAAATTAACTTAATTTGTAATTTAAGTGCAAAAATAAAATAAGTTAATATTTTGGTCTACCTCCCCCTAGACTTATACTAATCCTTCTCCCCCTTTGAACACAAAAAAAAGTGGGGTTCAAAAAAAATCTAAGGGTTGAAGACTTAGAAAAAAAATTTCTAAGTTAACAAAAAATTATTTTTCAGAAAAAAGATTTAAGTCTTTACAAAAATTATTTAAAAAAATCCTAACTTAAGGTTTTATGAGTAAGAATTTCAGGTAAAAGTATTTTTCTAAGCATAAAAATATTTTGAAAAAAAAAATTTGAAAAAACTTTGAAAGCATTAAGTAATTCTAATTTTAATGCTTTGACAAAAAGTTAATTAAACATTTATTTCAATATTTTGGCTTCCAGGTCGTGGCGAGGCACTAGGCCTTCTTGGTTATTGGAACAACAACCACTTCCTTAGACAAAGCCTCATAGAGAAATTTATTGTTTAATTTTCTCACTGAAAAGCGCTAATTTTAATTTTAAAATTTAGACTAAGTAAGATTTCAGAACCCAATAAAGGTTCCAGCCTACTGGATTGATTAAAAATTTCTTTGGGACATATTTTCTAGGGATATTCTTAATTTGTCCCGGGTGATATCTATAATACCAATTTAAATTTTTAAATTTTCTAGAATTAGATGAGCATGCATAGTTTTTCAAATTATCTACTTGAATTTTCAGATCTTTATTTTCTGATTTCAATTTCTCATTTTCTAATTTTGATTTATCTAATTCTTCTAACGGGCAGGATCTAACTAAAATTATTTTTAAATTTTTTATTTCTTTTTCTAATTTACAGCAGTCTTTGGTTAATAACTTAACAAACTTAAAAAGTTTGTCGGGAGGAAGAGAATGTTCCTGACTTACCTTGTCGAGTTTGTTGTCCGTGTCTCCCCCTGAATTGCTGCTTTCTTCTGACGAAGCTCCCCCTTCATCGATGCTCTCGATGCTCATCTCGGAAGAGCTTGAATCGCAGTCGTCGTCTTGATGACTCGCCATCAGTGCGAGTCCGGAGAATGCCTCGACTTCTGATTCGGACGACGTATCGTCCCACGTCACCTTTAGGGCCTTTCACTTTTGGATAGGCTTCTTATCCTTCTGCTTGTCCTTGTTCTTCAGCTTGGGGCAATTGTCCTTGACGTGCCCTTCTTCGTCGCAGTGGTAGCAGCGGATTGTCCTTTTCTTCTTCCCCTGCGGATGGTTAGTAGATCTGGATTTACAAAGTTTCTTAAATCTTCTTACCATCATTACCATTTCCTCATCGTCGAGAGAAGATTCCGACTCAGGTTCGTCTCTCGAGGCTTTGAGGGCGAGGTTGTTCTTGGGCTCCTTCGTACCTGCACATCTTAATTCGTGCACTTCAAAAGTCGAGAAAAATTCTTCTAATGAAATTTTTTCAAAATCTTTAGAAATGTAAAAGGCATCTACTAGTGATGCCCATTTCGAATTTCTTGGAAACGAATTTAACGTGTACCTGAGCGAATCTCGGTTACTTACCTTTTCTCCGAGATTCGTGAGTTCAGCGATTATTTCTTTTATTCTGGAGTGCAGATGTGCGACTGTCTCGTCTTCCCCAAGTCGTAGGCTGGTGAGCTGATTGCGAAGCAGAT
This sequence comes from Zingiber officinale, assembly GCF_018446385.1. Taxonomy (NCBI): domain Eukaryota; kingdom Viridiplantae; phylum Streptophyta; class Magnoliopsida; order Zingiberales; family Zingiberaceae; genus Zingiber; species Zingiber officinale. Next base: position 93,631,056 of record NC_055993.1, read on the forward strand.
CTCGTCTAGCGAGCTTGGCTTCGGACGTACCTTCGTGCAGCTCGAGGAACTTCTCCCAAAGTTCCTTTGCCGAGTCGTAGCGCCCGATCCTGTTGACTTCTTGAGGTGGAAGAACGCTTAGCAGATGATATTCTGCTTTGCCGTTCGCCACGAATTCAGTTTGCTCCTTTTTTGTCCATTGACATTTTTCCTTACCTTCTGGAGCTACATAGCCAGATTCCATTGTTAAGGTTAATTCAAAGTCTATAGTAAAAAATATCTGCATTAGATTCTTCCAGGAGGCGAAATCCCCTTCGTATTTCGACGGGTGGATGCTTGGTCCGGCCATCTCGTTGCTTGGTCGGGGCGCTTGGAAGGGTTCCGAGCGCCTTGGGGGATAAATTTTATCCCCCAACGTTTAGATCGAGTCAAAGCTCAATCCGGTCAAAAACTGACTCCCGGGCGCCCGGAAGGGTTCCGGGCGCCCCGAGCTTGTCCGGGCGCCCCGGATTGGTCCGGGCGCCCCAGGCTGGTCTGGGCGCCCCGGACAGTTCCGGGCGCCCCGGATGCTGAGTCAACTCTGGTTGACTTTCGTCCGGGTCCTCTGCTCCGGATCCGCTTGATTGGGTGATCTCTGCTATCCGGAATAGGGCTCACCCGAACCCAAGTTCCGGTCTTCTCAAGCGGGCTTCCCTCCGGCTTGTCGTCCCTCGGAATCGCTGCGTGTTTCCTTCTCGCCCGCCGGCGTACTCATCCGCAGTCTTCGTCCCTCGGAAGCACTGCGTGCCGTCCTTCTCGCTAGCTGCGTCTCTTGCCCCCCGAGCAATCTTCCGCTCTGGCTTTCGTCCCTCGGAACCATCGCACGCTTCCTTCTCGTCCGTCGGTGTACTCTTCTACAGCATCTCGTCCCTCGGACTGTCGTCCTTCACGCTAGCTGTGTCTTCCACTCGACTACCTGTGCTCCTAAGCTCCTGCACACTTAGACACAAGGTTAGAAACACACAGGACCTAACTTAACTTGTTGATCACACCAAAACAACCTTGGGGTTCCAACAACAACTTCTGGAGAGAGGCAGCCAAGAGTCTCTCTTTGGGAGATTGAGCCTTTAACAACATTTCCAATGTATCCATCTTCTTTTCCACTTAGGCTCAAGCGCCCTTGGCCTTTTGACTTTCCCTCACTACATGGTACTTATCATGTTTGCTTGTTGAATCTTAACTAAACAGGTATGAACTCCTTGTTACTGCCATCTCACTTCTGTCACCTATATGTTTAGGTGGGAGAGATGATCTTATGTGGCTTCGTGATGGAGACAGAGCAATCCAGTCTTTGAATTTCCAGGGATTCTGTAATCAGACGTTTATAGAGTGCTATTTTAAAAGCTGGAAATGTGAGTGGCTGAAGGGGAAGAGAACACTAGGGAAGATTTAGTTAAATCTCTACACAGAGCAAGAAGGATAATGTTGGCACCAGTAAGAAGAATATTTGTGTACTATCTATTACCTTTTGATGTTGTAAGAAAAATAGTTATGTGTAATTTGTGGATACTAACTTGATGTGCACAATATCTATTACCTTGTTATGTTGTAAGAAGAATATTTATGTGTTGGTTATATGGATATTGCCTTGGTGTGTTTAGATACATCGGTGTATTTTTATTTGTGATTTTCTTAGTGAATTAATAATATTAACTTAATTTTATGATTTGCTTGGTGATAATATTGGCTTTTCACTATTTCGAAAATCGAATTTGTGTCGTTAAACAATACTAATATTACATTGGTTTTCCACCGTTGCAAAACTAGTGTCATTAACTAATATTACATCGGTTGTATACCACTGCCAAAACTGGTATTATTAACATATAATATTACATCGGTTTTACACCCGATGTCGTTAAGTGATACTACATCAGTTATAACCCGATGTCTAAAATGACAGACCTTTTACATCGCCTTCATAGACATCGGTCGAAAATGTAATAGACATCGGTGGAAAACCGATGTCTATGAGGGTTTTTTGTTGTAGTGATTTGAAGTATTTCTTATTGAGGAAGCACATTTAGGAGATGATGCATTGCTCTTGAGTTTGCTAAATGTTCTTCCCTTTGCGTCTTGCTCCATCTTATTTTCTGGATTAACTCATTGTTTTAATTTCATCCCTAGACATCTCAAAACTATTTTCCAGGATTAGCATAATATTAAAGTTGGTTTCAAAGAATACCTCTATTCTTTTCTTCCACAAAAAAAAAATCACCTTTAAATTTCAGTGGTTGGACGTGTGAGCCGACCATTTTGTTGAAAGTGCTCTTCTTGGTTATTAGTCATTTGAAGGACAACTTTGCTTTAATACCACTTGTTGGGGATCATTGGGTAGGCTAGAAAGGGGTTGAATAGTTGTTTACTCCAAATCATTTGTCTTCCTACTATTCGTTAGTGCGTATTGGAATAATAATAAAGATAAATGAATAAGAGAAAGCAAACTTTAACAAGATTATTTAACGTGGTTCAGAGATAGCTTGCTCCTACTCCACGGCTTGTCATTTAGGTGGATAATCCCTTAATCAGTCAGTGGATTAGTTCCCAGAAATCTCTGACTAAAGCTTACTCCTTCTCGGTGGAGTGAAACCTCTTACAAGACACTCTTCTTCTTTACAAGATGGAGAATTATAGTAAGAAGAAGAGTGTAGGCTTTGGGAGCTTGAGGCAATGACTTAGGAGTTATTCAATTCGTATCAGTAACATCCTTCATCTCTCAAAACTCCTTTAATTAGAGAGGAAAAAGTTGATCCCGAATCAACTCATTTTTTGCACCAGTTGACTGGTCCATACACTTGTCGATTGATGTAGCCATTAGACACAGCCAACGACACTCTGCAGAATTTGATATTTTGCCAATGACTTTCTATCAGTCGATTGGTGCCATTACCAGTCGACTGGTCTTCACAACCGTCAGGCACAGAACCATTCCATGCTCTCGTGAATTTGGACTAGTCAACTGGCCTCAATACCAGTCGATTGATCCCTTACATTTACTCACAATCATCCTCTCCGGAGTCGTCCTTGAAGCCCTCTTCCTCATCCTTCATCCTTTATGTTGCCCGCGACTCCTCTCCATACTATCATTTATGTTGTCTTGAAGTCCACTTCCCTCGGCCCACTCCTTTGCTCCTCGTCTGGTGGTCCTTCGAATGTACCATCCTTCACCGATCTCAAGGACCTGAGCCATAGGATGCACTTACCAAACTTGGTCACACCAAGTTTCTTATGTATGGTTCACCAAGTCCTGCATGACTCAAGCACACATATCAAATCCATACGAAAACCTAACTTAAACTCTTTGACACACATATCAAAATCATGATCATACCCCTTCAAACTCAGGTTGATTGCACTCACAGTTTTTTCTAGCCTTTTAACTATGAATCACTCCATAAACTAGATCAAATACAAATTAGAATAAACCTGAAGCTAACATTCATTTAAACTTTACATAAATAGGCATAAACTTGATACATAATATTGGCATTATATATAAACATGAAGTGAACTTTGCTACTATCTAGGTTCCAACGTAGAGATTGAAACATCATTTTCAGAATTTTTTATTAGAATTCCCTTGCTTCCGCTAGAGTTCTCTCTCTTTGGAACACCATTTGATTCACCGGTGGTATTACAAATACTGAGAAATGCAGGTTCAGAAGGAGTGGGAAGGCTGACAAAGAGACCGTTGAGCATAAGCACAACATTGGCCATGGTGGGTCTTTGAATTGGATCTTCTTGCACGCATAGTATGTAAAATACCGAAAATGGGCGAATCACCTTAACGAAATTTTCCTGAATTTTTAGAAATTTTTCGGAAATTTTTCGGAGCTCGTATGGACAAGTTTAAGGGGATGAAAACTGGACCCCGGGAAAGCTTATTTATGTTGGTGCAACATCCCTCAGGTCAAGGTTGACCTGGTTGACCAAGATGAGTCTTGGTTTGAGTTTAGATGTTTGACAATAAGAAATTGATTGAAGAAGAGTCAAGTAGGTCAAGGTTGACCGGATACTTGACTGGGAAGTCCTAATTGGGATGTTAGGTAGAATGGAAGTCCTGGTGAGTGAAGCCAGGCAGAAGGAAAGTCCTAGTGAGTGAAGCTAGGCAGATTGAAAACCCTAGTGAGTGAAGCTAGGTGAAAGTCCTGGTGAGTGAAGCCAGGTGAAAGCCCTAGTGAGTGAAGCTAGGCAGATGGAAAACCCTAGTGAGTGAAGCTAGGTGAAAGTCCTGGTGAGTGAAGTCAGGCAAGGGAAAATCCAGATGGATCAAGGATGATCGGACATCTGGTCCAAGTAGGTCAAAGGATTGACTGGATACTTGGCACGAGGAAATACAGATAGGTCAAAGGGATTGACCAGACATCTGATGGAAGTCCAAGTAGGTCAAAGGGAGTGACCAGATACTTGACATGAATAGAAAAGTCCAAGTGGGTCAAAGGGATTGACCAGACACTTGGTGGGAAGTCCTAGCAGGTCAAAGGAGTGACCAGATGCTAGGCATGGTGTACCAACAGGTCAAGGTTGACCGGATGTTGGTTTGGTAGGCTTGGGACTTGGTTTTGGGCAAAAACCAAGTACTGGATCGATCAGTGGATCGATCCAAGCCTTTCCTAGCGAACAGAGAGCCTCTGGATCGATCCGTGGATCGATCCAGATGTCCCAATCGATCAGTGGATCGATTGGGACGCGGCTGCTTCGCGCGATAAGCGCTGGATCGATCCATGGATCGATCCAGGCGTTTTTCCCAGAGCACAGAGGCGCTCTGGATCGATCCGTGGATCGATCCAAAGCCTCCCCGATCGATTGGGAACATTCGAATCGATCGGGATCCGACCGTTGGCGTCGATAAAGGCCGCAGGCGCACGATTCCTTCGGCATCGCTTCTCCGATTCACTCCAGATCTCTCGCCAACTCCTCCACAGCGCTCTCAAAGATCAGATCGCCAGTTCTTGAAGGATCTTGGAAGCTTTCCAAGTCAAGAGGCGGATCAAAGGCAAGAAGAGAAGCTAGGGTTAGGGTTTTCTGTACTCATTGTAAGCTTTGCGCTTGTATTTTATTTCCCTTTCCTTTCTTCTTGTACTGAGAGTCTTGTAGGGCTTCTCCGCCCTCGGTAGTTACCGAAAAGGAGTGTTTTCATAGTGGAGGGTGCGTGCGTGGTGTGGATCCTTGGATTAGTCACCTCTTGTGAGGTGGATACCAAGTAAACCAACCTTGTTAGCGTTGTGTGATTATTTCTGTTATTTTCCGCTGCATATCCTTGAAGAAACAAGCCACGCCGAGTGACGAGCACGCGACGAGCTATTCACCCCCCCCCCCCTCCCCCTCTAGCTACTTTTGGTCCTAACAAGTGGTATCAGAGCGAGGCCGCTCTTCACCGGAATCATTGCCGGAAGGGTCAAGCATATCAAGAAAAGCTAGAGGGTGAAGAAGTTGAAGCAAATTCATCAAAAGTCAAAGATTTCAAGAAGCTCAACTTCAAGATGCAATTCCAAGATGGACTTGGATTTGACACAAGGGTGGCTCCACCATACACTTCCACGAGCTTCGATTCTTGGAAATCAAGAATCGAAAACTTTCTTATGATGGAGATAGAGCCATGGTTTGCTCTAATGGAAGGATTTGAAGCTCCAACAAATTCCAAGGGCAAGCTTCTCAGGAAAAGCAAATGGAGCTCGGAGCAAGTCCAAAGGTGCGATGCAAATGACAAAGTGACCAAGCTTTTGGTCAATTTATTGCCAAGCACCATCCTTTGCAAAATTGGAGAATTTGAAGATGCAAATGAATTATGGAGCAAATTGGCCAAGCTTCATGAAGAGATCCCCTCCACTGTACAAGAGCAAGAAGTATCCAAAGAGGGTGATTCTTTGGAGCAAGATCAAGAGGAGGACTCCGAGGTTGAGAGATGCTCAACCTCCGAAGAAGAGGAAATCCAAGAAGCTTCATCCTCAAGGGAATGCTACGAAGGGAATAAGGAGGGAGAATACTCCTTGTTTCATATTCAAGATGATGAAGCCTCCACCTCTAGGATTGAGGGGGAGCAATCCTTGGTGACGCCGGATCAAGAAGAAGGAGAAGCTTCTACATCCGGGTCAAGAGACAAAGAGGAGGAAGAAGATTCTACCTCCACAAGTCAAGAAAAATCAAATGGAGAAGAATCAAGGTCAAATCAAAAGGAAGCTTCTACCTCCGGATCCAAAGAAAATGCCACCCCTACAAACAAAGGTATAAATATTTCAATTAATAATAAAAATCATATTATATGTTTTGAGTGTAGGGAACATGGGCACTACAAAAGCAAGTGCCCTAAATTGGCCAAGAAGAAGGGCAAAGTGGCACCTAAGGGCAAGGTGAAGCCCAAGGAGATCATCCCCAACACAAAGAAGAGCAAGGAGCATATTATATGCTTCTCTTGCAATCAAAAGGGGCATTACCGAAGTCAATGTCCCAAGGGGAAGAAGGTGGTCAAGGCTCAAGGAGGCACTAGTCAAGGGGGAGCCTCCAAGGTAAAGAAGAAGGTATCTTTTATTGAGCCTACCCCTTTACATTATGGTAAAAAGCATGATAGTTCTAATTTTTATCATTTTAATGCAATTTACCATAAGAATAGAAAGCATGAGGGCTTTAAGGAAAAGCATGTGGCCCTACATGCCAAAACTACCCAACCTAAGGTTAGGAAGGTAGATAGACACTTGGGCGAGAACACTAAGGATAATAGATACATGCCCAAGAACAAAAATGCTCATGGATCAAATGAAAAATCAAATACTAAGGACTTAGTGAGAGAAAATCAAGTCTTGAGATCAAGACTTGATAAAATTGAAAAGACCCTAAAAAGGATGAAAAATATCCTATTAGGGCAAAATGAGCATAGCCTAGGTTTAGGGGTGCAAAAGTCATTCAATGGCCATAGAGGTTTGGGATACAAACCCAAAACTAAAAAGGATGTGCCAAGTTATCATAGGGTTCCGTATAGCTATGGAACAAACCCTAAGTCTAGAGGTCAAGTCAAAGATACAAGGGAAGATATCCCTAGAAGTATTTTTGCAACCAAAGTGACTAAGACTTCTAAGAAGTCTAAGAAAGTCACTAACAAGGTCACAAGGGAGGCTATCCCTATAGTTGACCTAGAAAATGTGACCAAGGCTTCTAAGAAGCCCAACAAGGTCACTAGGAAGGTATCTAGGGAAGTTATCCCTAGTAAGTACCTAGAGCATCCAAGGAGCACCAATAGGTGTTGGGTTCCTAGGAGCATCTTCTCTATCCCATAGATGGGTTGGAGAGTGTCAACTCCGATTAGAAGGGTAGTTAACCCAACTTTAAGGAAATTGACACTCAAGGAGCATTTTCAAGGTTTTTGTTAACCTTTGAAAATGAAATGGAATTATTATTTACTCCTTGAAAGAGTAAAATGTGCCTAATGGTGGAAGAATTGATTTTAATCTTAAATGACACATATTGGGAAATTCATAAGAACTACCAAGTTGGGATTTTGGTATGTTCTTAGGAAATTTAAGGCAATCTGGGCCTTAATTTAAAAGTGCTACTCTTGTGAAAAATTAAATATGCCAACATTTGAGGATATGCTTAATTTCAACTGGCATAAATTAATCAAGGGAATTAGAAATGCCAATTTAGGCTTTGGCATTTTCATGAAGCACTTTAGGGCAATCTAGGTTTAAGTTGTAAGTTTAGCTAAGATTTTAAGGATACTTAGATAGTTAATCTAGGTATATTTTATTTAGGCTAAATCTTGCCATGATTGTTTGCCTATCATATGCCATGACATCATGTCTATTTTTGCATTCATGTTTTATTATGCAAAATCCAAAAATACCATGTCATGACATTCATACATCATGTAGTTATAGGAATCTTTCTTTTGAAAGTTATTTTATTTTGATGTATGCCATAACATTATCATGCATTAGTTTAATTCCTTGTAATTAAGGACAAATGGCATTTAACAACACTTATTAACAAGTGACATCTTAGGTGGATGTCTAATATCTTTAAAATGCCTAGATAGATATGCATGATCCCTAGATTAGGGCAAAACCAAAATCTACATCTCACAAAGACTATAAGGTGACTTGTATGTGCTTTAGTGCACATTAGATACAAGTGAGATGTTAGGATGATGAACAGAGCTCAAGATGTTGATTTAGTGCATTTTTTTTGAGTTTTTAAGTTCATCAAAACACATAGTTATGTGTTTTCCCATCATTGGGAAAGCTAATGTACAAGTCATGTGCATTAAGCTCAAGGAACATGGTGGGATATTGGTTTTGAAAATGTTTTTAAAATAAGTTTGGAAAACCTTGGTGAAGGCTATCTTTTGATAGTAATCACCATTGAATAGTTAGACACAAACTTGAAGAAAACACTAAAGTTTTTGCAAGTTCTCAAGTTTATGTAAATCTTTGAAAATATGATGTATTTTCATAGAAAGCTATTTTTCCATGATTAAGTATGCCCTAAATAATGTCTACACGAAATTTCATGATTTTTGGATTTTTGTAGAATTTTCTAGGGGTTTCTGAAGTTGACTGAAATGGAATTTCAGCAACTATCAGAGCTCCGATCGATCCGTGGATCGATTGGAGTGCCTGAATCGATCCGTGGATCGATTCCGAAGGCAAGTCTCCCGCGAGCAGAAGCTCGCTGGATCGATCAGCCAATCGATCCAGGGAGTCTGAATCGATCAGTGGATCGATTCAGAAAGGTTAAATCGATTGGAACCCAACTCCAATCGATCCAAGTTGCTGATTTTTGGCTGGGAAGGCCTGATTTCAGCATCTTTGAACCTCTTTGAGTCTAGGTAACCATTCCAAACCCCCCAAAATATATTGTATACATACAAAGGGTGTTTTCATGTGAAAACAAGGATGGATTGGTTAAGGAAGGCTTCATTGAAGTTTAGGTTGAGGTTTGTTTCAAATTTTGAGTATTTGAACCTCAAAACTTCTAAATTTGAGTTTACTAAAGGTTTAGGGATTCCAAGTCATTGTTGGTGCAATGACAGAAGTTACCACCATGTCTTTAGGGGGAGGGACTCTTTAAAGACATGAAAAATTATTTTTCATGAACCTTGGAAGGTGGTTAACCTTCTGTAAAGAAAATGCTCATGTATGAGCTTTTGAACTTGAAATGGGGAGTGGATATCCTCATTATATCAAGTGGGAACTCACGTGATTAGAAAATGCTCAAGGTTGAGTATTTGTCTACATTGAGGGAGAAGTTAGGGATAAATGAAGGGTATGGGACCTTCATTATCGTGTTGATCACAATGAGTGATGTTGTGAACAACGATGAGCAACTCTTCAGGGGGAGAGTCGTCAACAAATGGATTTGTTGATGTGTACCCAAAATTGGGGCATGGGTTGATGTGTGCCCAAACATGGGTTGATGTGTGCCCAAAGATGGGTTGATGTGTGCCAATAGGGGGAGAATGAAAGGACCTGTGAATGGGTGTAAGTTAGACTTTCATTACCTAGAGGGAGTGTGCCCTCTTAGGGGGAGAATGAAGAGCTTAATTTATGTGTTCATTGCCTAGTGGCATGAAGATTGAGGCTATAGGATTAGCCTAACTTACATGTGGTATTGTAAGTGTGATTGTGGTATTGTCAAACATCAAAAAGGGGGAGATTGTTGGTGCAACATCCCTCAGGTCAAGGTTGACCTGGTTGACCAAGATGAGTCTTGGTTTGAGTTTAGATGTTTGACAATAAGAAATTGATTGAAGAAGAGTCAAGTAGGTCAAGGTTGACCGGATACTTGACTGGGAAGTCCTAACTGGGATGTTAGGTAGAATGGAAGTCCTGGTGAGTGAAGTCAGGCAGAAGGAAAGTCCTAGTGAGTGAAGCTAGGCAGATTGAAAACCCTAGTGAGTGAAGCTAGGTGAAAGTCCTGGTGAGTGAAGCCAGGTGAAAGCCCTAGTGAGTGAAGCTAGGCAGATGGAAAACCCTAGTGAGTGAAGCTAGGTGAAAGTCCTGGTGAGTGAAGCCAAGCAAGGGAAAATCCAGATGGATCAAGGATGATCGGACATCTGGTCTAAGTAGGTCAAAGGATTGACTGGATACTTGGCACGAGGAAATACAGATAGGTCAAAGGGATTGACCAGACATCTGATGGAAGTCCAAGTAGGTCAAAGGGAGTGACCAGATACTTGGCATGAATAGAAAAGTCCAAGTGGGTCAAAGGGATTGACCAGACACTTGGTGGGAAGTCCTAGCAGGTCAAAGGAGTGACCAGATGCTAGGCATGGTGTACCAACAGGTCAAGGTTGACCGGGTGTTGGTTTGAGTAGGCTTGAGACTTGGTTTGGGCAAAACCAACGATCGATCGATCGATTCAGGATCGGATCGATCGATGGATCGATCCAAGCCTTCTATCAGAGCCTCGGATCGATCCGTGGATCGATCTGGATGTCCCAATCGATCGGTGGATCAATTGGGACGCGGCTGCTTCGCACGCCGGGATCGATCCATGGATCGATCCGCGCTCTGAGCCAGGCGCTCTGGATCGATCCGTGGATCGATCCAAAGCCTCCCCGATCGATTGGGAACATTCGAATCGATCGGGATCCGACCGTTGGCGTCGATAAAGGCCGCAGGCGCACGATTCCTTCGGCATCGCTTCTCCGATTCACTCCAGATCTCTCGCCAACTCCTCCACAGCACTCTCAAAGATCAGATCGCCAGTTCTTGAAGGATCTTGGAAGCTTTCCAAGTCAAGAGGCGGATCAAAGGCAAGAAGAGAAGCTAGGGTTAGGGTTTTCTGTACTCATTGTAAGCTTTGCGCTTGTATTTTGTTTCCCTTTCCTTTCTTCTTGTACTGAGAGTCTTGTAGGGCTTCTTCGCCCTCGGTAGTTACCGAAAAGGAGTGTTTTCATAGTGGAGGGTGCGTGCGTGGTGTGGATCCTTGGATTAGTCACCTCTTGTGAGGTGGATACCAAGTAAACCAACCTTGTTAGCGTTGTGTGATTGTTTCTGTTATTTTCCGCTGCATATCCTTGAAGAAACAAGCCACGCCGAGCGACGAGCACGCGACGAGCTATTCACCCCCCCTCTAGCTACTTTTGGTCCTAACAATTTAGGCTACCCCATTTAAATGAGGAATTCTTTTTTCTATTTCAATTTCTTTTTCTTTTATTTTCTCTTTTCCTTCGTTTCTTCCCTCCTCGCGCCGAGCCGCCCGATCCGTCCCCCTCTCGTGCCCTAACCGTCGGCAGTTCCTCCTCTCCCTCGCGATTTAACCCCTCGGCAAGGGTTTCGCTTCCTCTTCCTCGCCACGGTTGATCTCCCTTCTCTTCATTTGCCCGATCCCCTCTCCTCATCCATTTCGAACCCTGCGCCGCTGACGTCTTCTCCTCGCCAGCACTTGAGCGCCGCTCGACATCAACTGGTGCCGCACTTTCCCTCTTCGGATCTGCGCACAGACGCCGATCCACCTCCACCGGCCACCGGGTCCGACCCAGCGCCTTGTCGCCTCAGCCCTAGTGCCGGCCAAACTCCTCTGCCATAGATTTGTTCCTCTTTGTTGCATCTCTGAACAGCGTCGCTGCCACCTGAGGCCGTGCCACCGTGTGTCGATCGCCGTGCATCGACGCCGATCTTTTCTTCCTACCTCTCCGCCGTGCCTAGCAATGATCCTTAAGGTAGGCGATCTAACTAGCTGTGGAATTAGGGATTTTGGTTGATTGATTGCCCTTGTTGTGATTTTCTTCCTGTTCTGGACTAGGAGGAAGATCTCGGATCAGTTCTTACTGTATTTCCATATCAGAGCTTGGATCTTCTCCTCTGTTCTTGATCATCCCTTCCTTGCGGTGGATTTAGGTCACGGTTGAGGTAAGTTTGGGTTGTTGGTTTTGGATCTTCTGTTCTTGATCCGAACAGTGTAATTTGTTCCCAGCTATCAGTTGTTTCGTTATGTGATCTGGAATCTGTGCTTACTTGTTTTCTAGAAGCAAAGCTTTAAACTCCATCAGGAAACATTCTTCTCTGTGGGGTTTTCTTGGTCCAGCAATTTAATCCAGTAGCTGCTCACATTAGGTCCAGTAGCAACGATCCTTGCTGTTGAGCAACAGCGACTATAGTTGAGGTATAGTGTAGGAATTGATCTTCGTTGTAGATGATTGCTAGTTATGTTAGCAATAGTTGTTAACTTAGATTTAGAATTAATCTAATAGTCTGGTTAGGGATAATGAAGCTAACCCTAATTGATTAATGGATTAGGATTTAGTTTAGTTAATGGATGCATGATGGAATTAGCTAAACTAAATATTGTGACACAGGACTTTGACGCGAGACGAGTATCACGATTACCGATTTGGACTTTTCAATTGCAGGCGGGTACTTTGACTTTATGTCATTTAATATGCATAGTAATGTTTTTAACAAATAGCAATGATTGTGTTTCTTATCTGCTTCGGTTGGTCACTACCTGATCTGTTACATGCTTGTTTGTTTACTTGTTATGCACTTCATGTTAGTACCTACCTGATTATACATGCTTATAGGGGTAGTGACACAATCATGTTATTTATTATGTTCAGGACCTAGGGGTTTTGATACCTTATCTGACCTATGTACCTTAGATCTTCAGATTTATCCATTGATGCTAGGGTACACATTTTATATTTATGGATAGGTTCAGGATATTTTCATGCTTAGTGTCATGCACCATGATTGCATACTGTGCGATAGTCGACTCTATTATTGTTGAGCACATCGCCAGTTACAGCACACACCACCACTCATGGGTTAGTGGTTTTTTATCAGGCAGGGTGTGTGGCACTTCTGCTGTTAGGCTCCGCTGGTCTAGTGACTCAGCGTAATAGCCGGTAGACAGTTCTGCTCTGTTAGGCTCCGCTGGTTTAGTGTAGCAGCGTGGTAGCCGACAGACGGTTAGACTTTGTTAGGCTCTGTTGGTCCGCTCATGGGTAGTGTGACGCAATGTGGTAGCCGGCAGAGATTCCTCCCCGTCATTGTGTACCGGGAGATGAGAGCATTGAGCTACCTCATTTATGATTTGGGGTAGGAGGATAGGTGTACTCCGATAGCATCCCGTCCACTCGGTAACTCATTAGGAGTAGTGATATCAGAGTGCACGGTTGTCACAGCCCTACCCACTCGGTCTCACCATCGTGTGTGAGATGGCTGACTGGCGTCAGGGGTGACCAGGACCCATCATTGGCATTATATGCATTTATGCATTTTCTTATTGTGTTTGTTGCACTTATATGTTGCATTTGGATGATGCATATGTTTGACATGTATACAGGATTTTGATACCTCTCGGTTTGACAACCCTGTTATACTTATACCCTGGTCCTGGTTAGTACAGTTTTCTCCTGCTTATTTCAGTTACATTTATCTTTCCTGTATCAGGAGACTGTACGCATGATTAGTGCTGGTTGTTATTTTCTTTATTATGCATATCAGTTGTTACCCGCTGAGTGCTGGACTCACACCCTCCTCTGTTGCTACTTTCAGGTTGATGTTGTCCGGAGAGTTCCAGTCGCTAGTCCCCTGCAGTCCACGAGGATGTTTGTTGGTCTTTTGGTTTTTCTTTATTAGATTATATTTAGACTTGTTCTGTTTTGATACTTTGGATTTTGTATGTATTTTTACTTGTCGATGGATTTTTATTCGATATGATCTTCTATATGCCTACTTGGACGGCAGAAGAGGTAAGTTGACTTTATTTGCGTCATTGAGTTTTTTTGTATATTTTATGAGTGTAGTTGAATAGGATATCGGTTTTGTGTTTTATGAGTATAGTTGAGTAGGATGATTTGAGATGTTTACTTATCATTTGTTTTAGTTCACTATTTAACTGCATGGATGGTGTGATTGCTTTCTTATTTATTTGTTGTTATATACATATGTTCCAGTCGTGTTGGCTGTGTATGACTATGGATGTAGAAAAGTTTTAGATTGTCACTTGTACAGGGGAGATGCTGTCGAAATTTCTTCGGACGAAGACTCCCCGGGGCGTGACATAGTAAACCTATATGGGTGCACATTAATATTTGCTGAACTTGACATTGTTCAATTACATCTTGATCAATTCCACCCGGATATAGTGTACTTGTTCAATTCCATATATTTGCTTCCGTTCTCCACAATCTTTATAAATCCGTCCCAGCACTTGCAGTTGAATGAATAGTAGGTTCAAGTGCACACGCTGTTGCGGCCGCAGCGATTGTACGTATCGCATTCGTCCTCTGGAAGCGACCACAGAATTTGCCACTCTCCCTTGCCACCCCTGTTAAGAAACCAAGCCTGGAATGTTCCATTGGCACACAACACTGACCGAAACAGCACCGGTGTTGGCGAGGCTATGTAATTAACCATAAAGTAGGTCTCATTCTCGTTGGAAACAAACTTGAACCTTGCTGAGCTCGCTACCGGCTGGCCGCTCGCCATCGATGGAAGGCCGATGAACTCATATCCGTTCCATATGCGCCACCGCGATAGTATATGTCGGCTCCCTTCATAGTGACGTCATCCGGTATAGGAAGAGCACGAATCATCATGATGTAGTCTCCCGGAGAAGGATCCAGGGGATTTTTCCATGACACTAGCTGCCATGAAGTGTTGGCCCGGTTGTCAAATCCAAACTTCATGCCAACGAGATACATGCCGCTTTCATTCTTGTGCTCAAAGCTCTGCCATAGAATGTAGTTGCTGTCGTTCAACACGAGATTTCCAGATTCTAAAAGCTGCAAGCGTGCAGAATTGAGTTCTGTGGATCTCGTTCCCGTCGACCAAACAATTTTGTCTTCCTCAAATAAGACAAGATTTCCATCGGAAGTGAGGTTGAAGGATGCCATGGATGTATTGACAGACTTGTTCCGATTGGCGATCCATACTACAGAGCCTTCTTGCGGTGTGTGATTGCAGTACCAGATTCCTATGTATCCCTTGGCTGAACTACTATCTAGACTGAAGAAGCCCAACTGAAACAAGTCTCCTGTCGATGTCAAGATCTCGCCATTTATAAGTGAGTTGTTCGGGGTCATTGAATCTCCTGTACCAAAGTTATAAATTAATAAATACAATATTTTACTAAAGGAAAATTTACCATACGACAATATTGTTATTTCCTAGAATCCCCATCCGCCCTGTTAGATTTGTTATCCATCTTAACTTTTGCAAAAGGTGGAACCATCATCTTAGCGGCTCCTTGGTCCGGCCCCACAGATATCCAGAGGGGGTAAATCACGGTTAAGCTGGACAGGAAGGGTAATTGGGGGTTGAGTGGAATTTAAAACGCAGCAGACCAAGCTTTTACGTCCGTGTGCAACTGGCGACCCTCAACCCCTGAACCTCCGTTGCAAGCGTCAGACACCCTTCCAGCTGATCCAGCCTGTGGGGCATTATCCACCCTAACTGGTATTACACTAAATATTTTTAGTTAAAAATATTTAACAGCTTTAAATTCTTTTCATCCGACTTACCAATTGAAATCACATTCAATTACTGTTAAAATACTTTTAATTAAAAATATTTGTCGGCTATAGAAATCTTAGATTTATATCAAATAGCTACTGTTCCACTCTTAATATCTCTTGAATTTATATGTACGTGTTCATTTTTTCTTATTTTAAGTTATAAGATCATCAAATACTTTTTTGGATTTTAATCAAAAGTATTTGAAGACACAAGAAGTCTCTTAAGTTTGTTGTCCATACTAATTTTTCTTAATTTTTTATGCTATGTAACTGTTAAACATTATTAGCTAGCTAAAAGATTTTTGACAACTATTAGTTGATTCTAATAGACTGAAATTATTTTTAGGCAATGGCTAATTGACTGCGGATTTGAGTGATAACAGGTCAAACTAGGCAGGTTGAGTGAAGAAGAATTTTTGGATGCATTTTTTTAAATCTTTAATAAAATTAAATGCATAAATTATCAAAATAAATAAATTAATCAATCCTATGGGCTTTCTTGACGAATAATACTTTCCTAAACGTACCAGAAGATGAGGACCGGACAAGAACGAAGAGAGTTACTACTATTGTTTCCAGGAACCGAGAAAGAAAGAGCTGCATCTTCCCGGTGGATGCCTTAATGATTTGAGCTGCTCGATCGCACCTGCAATCTACTGTTGTATTGCCTTTTAAAAGTCTCAATTTAACACTTTTAAAAATTTGATGGCATAGCAAGAAGTCTAGTCGACGTTCTTTGTCTGTGTTAGAAAGATTATTGAAAGAATTGTGTGTATTTAATTAATTTGGACACTGCAGCATGACTTACTTTAAGTCAATAGTTTGGAAATATCGGATTAGAATATGGAGTCACCTAGAGTAGATGACGTTCTCTGCGTTCTTATCTCCAGCGCTACATTTGTCTCATAATAATTCTATCTATCTTAAAGTTCCTTCTATTATAATATAGCCTTTAATTATTATTTGTAAAAAATAAAAAATAAAAAATAAAAAAATAATAGATTCGCTATTTTAATGACCCTTTAATATCAGCCCCACGGATATGAATTATTATTTGTTTGTAAGTCATTGTCTGGAATGGAGCCAGTGTTTAATTATTCTCGACCCAAAGTAACAAGCAGACACTAAACTGGCTTAGCCATAAAATAATCCTTTTCCATATTTACAAGTGTCCCGTGCGCGCAATAGGCAAACAAAAAAAAGATAATTGGTATATACTTAATTACAAGTGACCTGTCCAGAATTTCTAGTGGCCCAGTGAATTGAATAGTGCACATATTTGATGGACTTACTTAAACTCATTTCGCTGGTAGTTAAATCTCCTTCACTGCTAATTAGGCAATAGAAGGTTGAACAAGGAATTGGCCCTCATTTGTCAACATTGTCAATACTTCTATTATCGTTGGCCTGTTACAGTTTTACTGTTATCCTGTACATATGCAAAAATGTTGAGTTTTTTTTTAACAACTATATTGAACATAAAACATAATAACTCAATAATTTACTCAACATAAAAGACTTATAATGTTCCAACTATTCTTATTGCATTTTTAAGAGTTGCTTCCTTTTCAAATATCCTTTTCAATCGAGAATCTTGAGTTTTGATATCATGCAGATATAGAAGTCCTCACGTAATTCCAACTATATAATATATATCGAGTTGCTTCCTTTTCAAATATCTTTTTCAATCGAGAATCTTGAGTTTTGATATCATGCAGATATAGAAGTCCTCACGTAATTCCAACTATAATATATAATATATATTGAGATGCTTTTGTCAATTTTTAACCATCAAAGTTCAATTAAAATCTCATATTAAAAAAATTTAATAAAAATCATCCGTTTAAAAGGATATAGAATATCTTTATTAACATAAGGTATTTTAAAAAGAGCTCAAGAGTAAAATTATGAGGGTCTAAGTCTAAAGTGGACAATAGCATGTCATTGTAGAAATATATGGACATCCTTTAGGCGCAGATGTAATGTGGGGTGACCTTAAACGAAGTTGAGGATAGGCCTGGAGCTGGTCATGAGTGATCGGATACTCGTGGGAAGACCCGGAGCAGGTCAAGGTGACTGGATGCTTGTGTGGGGCTCGGAGCAGGTCAGAGTGATCGGATACTTGCAGAGGGGCGAACAGGTCAGGGTAACCGGATGCTCGCAGGGAGGTCCGGAGTAGGTCAAGAATGACCGAATGCTGATGCTCACGAGGAGGCCTAGAGCAGGTCAGGGTGACTGGATGCTCGCGGGGAGACCCAGACTATGAGAGTAATTGTGATCCTTCGTTTGAGGGGAGGATTGTTGGGGTTCAATCAAAGTTCCACATTGGAAAGATTTGATAAAAATCCTGAGTTTAAAAGGATGTAGGATATCTCCATTAGCATTAGACCTTTTGAGGAGAGTCCAAGAGTAAAATCATGAGGACTTAGGCCTAAAGTGGATAATATCATATCATTGTAGAGATATGTAGACATCCTTTAGGTACAACAGAACTTTTAATTTTTACTTGATTAGAAGAATATATTGTGATTAGGTATAAACATTCTTAATGTCAATTACAATTAGCGAAGGTAGTGTAACTAAGATTTCATTATTTATGCTTACAAAAATAGATTTACTTAGTGTATCATTTTCATGGGGTGTTTCCACACTTTTCTGACTAGAGCTTGCACATATTCAAATTCAAATCAATTAAATCTAGTTTATAGCATCCTAAATTTGTTAGTGAACCGATTGGTTTGCGCTGTTTGTATCTGAAATCTACGTACTTCTGTATTTCCTTTTAGAATTGCTACAAGGTTGAACAAAACTCTCAATGTAACACCTTAATTTTTTTTTTTTTTTTGGGTGGTGGAATAACAGCTTTAAAATCTAATGGTAAAGTAGGAAGTTTAGTCAACGAACTTGACTGTGTTTGGAAAATTGAGAGAAATGTGTGTGCGTGTGACTAATTTGGAGACCGCAGAGTGGCGGACTAATTCAACAATTTGTCAACATCCGATTAGAAAAATGATAGAAAATGATTGAGTCAGCGAACGATTCAATGAAACGTATGTGGGGAATAACTAGTTTAATTAGAATATTGCTATAGAGCAGACCAGATTTTCTTTAAAAAAATTTTATTCGTCTCTTTGGCCAACCCTTCTCAATTACAAAAGTATCACTAGATGGAATTAGTAAATTTTGCTTTAAATTCTTGTTTTGAACTTTCCTTTGTTTTTTTTAACTCTTATTTTAGATATTTCTTATAAGAGTTTTGCTACTTAGTGTTAGATGACGTTTGATTTAGGGATTTGAAAATGAGAGAATCAATTTATTTTCAAACCTTGTGTTTGATTGATGGGAATGAAATTAAAATTTTAAAATGAAACCTAAAAATTTAGATATTGATGAAACCAACCTCCTCTATTGGGTTTTGATGGAAATAGAAATGAAAGTTAATTTTTGGATGAAAATATCCTTAATATATTTATTTAATTTTTTTTTCATATCACTTTTTCTCTCCTTATTCTCTCTTATCATACATCCTCTCTTCTCATTTTATCATTTGACTTTCTCTCTCATCATACTTTATATCTCCTCAATCTCTCCTAACATACTCTCTTTCTTCATTTTCTCTCATCACACTTTTTCTCTTTATTTTCTCTCATTACACTTTCTCTCTCACTGCACTTTTATCTTTTCTCATCATACTCTCTTTCCTCAAACTTTTCCTCATCATATTTTTTTTCTCTCGTCATACTTTCACTATCTTCAATCTCTCCTATCACACACTCTCTCTTTTCATCATATTTTCTCTCTTTTCATTCTCTCTCATCATACTTTCTCTCTCCTCATCCTCTCATCATGCTTTCTTTACCAATCACACTCCCTTTCCTCATTTTTTTCTCATCATACTTTCTCTCTTCTCAATGTCTCTCATCACACACTCTCTCTCCTCATTTTCTCTCATTATATTTTCTCTCTTTTAATTCTCTCCCATCACACTTTCTCTCATTATATTTTCTCTCTTCTCATCCCCTCTCATTATACTCTCTCCCATCCCACTCTCTTTTCTTATTCTCTCATCACACTTTTCCTCTCTTCATTCTTTCCCATCACATTTTTCTCTATCATCATACTTTTTCTTTCATCATTCTTTTTCATCATTTTTTTCTCTCACATCTATTTTTTTTCTCTGATTTTCCTCTAAGGGTAAAAAAGAAAATTTTTATTTATTCCGATAGAAAATATTTAACTAACCAAATATTATTTTAAGAGTGATATCCATGCTCATACTTATTCTCATTCCACAATACTATGATTCTTATTCACATCCTCATTCCTAGGAAATAACCAAATGTCCGTTTATTTTATTTTTTTATTTTCACTTCATTTAACCAAAATATTATACCCTAAATCTTAAAGCCTACAAAAATTTATAAAAAAAAAATTAGCAATACGTGCTCACACAGATGAGTGTATAGGGTAACCTTCTCCTTCCTTATAATTTAAAATTTAAAACCTGTCTAGTTTGAGTAAAAAATGTGCCAACATCTATATGCGTAAAGGGTTAAGTTGACTAATTAAGTTATGGACTGACAATATTAAGTAAATGATCTTGATTTTTAAAAGGATTATATCAATCATATATTTGAAATGATATTTTATAGACGGATGATAAAAGTCATTATTAATGATTATTTTAAATGAGCTAATTAATTTATTTAAAAGGGTGTCTTAGTTGATAATTTTAAATTATAGAAAAGATAATTATCCTCATCTCGGATGCCCTCACAGTTTGTTTTCAGATTATGTAAAGTGGTGTAAATTACATGAATCATGATTTTTAAAGGGATTATATCTATCATATTTGAAAGTATATTTTATAGACTGATGATAAAGTCATTATTAATGGTTATTTTAAATGAGTTAATCAATTTACCAAAAAGGTGCCTTAGTTGAGAATTTCAAATTATAATAAAGGATGATTATGATCATCTTAAGTGCCCCTAACACCTTATATTTCACGCCATGTGAAAGAAAGTAAATCATAAAATCAATTTATAGCCGATTGTCAAATGGTTAGAAAGTGAGAGGAATTTTTTCCCAAAAAGACATGTTCTTTGAAGGGATGTAAATGGGATCATACTTTTTAAAAGGATTATATCTATCATATTTGAAAGCATATTTTAAAGCTGGATGATAACGCCATTATTAATTGATATGGATATGGGTTAGTGGCATAGGAGGAATTAAAGGAGGAAGGAGGGACAATTTGTCATTCCACTGTATAGGGCTTAAGAGGGGTTCGTGGGTTTGGTTGGAGGGGAGAGCTGCTTCGTGTTTTGGTCGCCGCCAACAAGAATAAGAGAAGGTTTTCTTCTCTGTCACGTCGGTCGCCGGTGCTGACGCCGGTCGCCAGCCACCACCTTTTCTCCTCTTCCCCAACCTCATGGACACCTCCACTTCGCTGCCTCCTTTCCTTCCTCCTGTCTTCTTGACACGGGCGCTGCCAGGGAGAGACCCGCGACATCGCTGGACACACACGTCGCCGCCACCTCCTCCTTCGTCGTCGGCGAGCCATCTCTTTCTCTCCCCCTCTCTCTCTTTCTTCCTTCCGTGACGGGGTCACCTCTCACGAAAGGGGGGTTGCGGCTTGAGTCTTCTCCGCAGCCTCAACAGCGCGAGAGATGCACGCCGCCATCCTCCTCGGCGCCGCCTCGCCGAAGGTGCTCGCAACCACCTCGCTAAAGGCTCACACGTCGCTCCTGTCTCTCTCGCATAGCTGCCTCCAGCCACCATCTTCAAGGGTGTGCGCGGCTGCCGCCTTCTCTCCTCCTTGTTCACATGAGGCAGCACCCTCTGCACCGGCGGGCACCACAAGCCGTAGTCGGGTCCCACCGTCGTGGACAACTTCCGATCTGCATTGTCGCACACTTCCGAAGTCAATCCGGTATCCGACCCATGTTGACGAGCACCTTCGGCACTAATCCAGCCATCGAGCTATTGTTTTGTTCCGATTTTCGTGTCGATCTGGCCTGTGTATTGTGTTCCAACTTATGCGATGATCTAGACTGGTTGTGTGTCATACCTCGACCTATGTGCCGATATCGTGTTCCGGCCTCTGTGCCGTCAATGTATTTCGGTCTGCGTGTCACTAGTACCTCTCGGCCTGCGTGTCGCTAGTACCTCCCGGCCTACGTGCCGCTAGTACCTCCCGGCCTGCGTGCCGCTAGTACCTCCCGGCCTGCGTGCCAATGTCTTAGCCTGGCCTGCGCGCCGAGGTCGCCTCAAGTTTTGTGTCACCGCGTCCGGCTTCGCGTCATCAAATCTAGCTTTTCATTTGGCTCCGAGTCACCTGCTCTTCCGGGTCGCAACAACTCGAGCAGCGTCCCATCAGAGGGCGCTCCCCTGGGCCAGGGTACATTTTCCGTACTCTCTCCATTTATCTTATTATTTCAGTATTAGTTGGTTACTTTTATATTCATCGGATCTGCCTTGAGCCTCGGGGTACCAGAGACCAGGGCAACCTGGTCGCTGGCTGCAGGTAGCGTTGATCAGAGGACTTTTGAAGACTTGGTCAACATAGAAGCCATTTCAGCACACCCCCCTCTGGGACATCGCGACTTAGTCAACATTCTCGCCACCTCACCCGAAGGTCCGTCTGACTCAGATTTCGGACAAGATCAATTTGGTGTCGTCTGTGGGAATCTTCTCCACCTGTTCTGGAACGTGAAGATGGACGACGTCGGGGGGTTCTCTGCCATTATCACAGTTCTGGAGGATCCCGATGAACATATTATCTTCTACCCTCACTCCACCAGTATTCGGGAGTCAAGGGATCGAGTGGAGCTTTAGCTGGCCGATAGGTTAATTTTTCATTATGTTTTTTCCCTGACTCCACGGGTATTCGGGAGTCAAGGTATCGAGATAACCCTTAGCCGATTGACACGGCTCCTCGATCAGGTACGTTACAAGCTGTCACGCCCCGGGGGGGTCCCTGTCCGAAGAAATTTCGGCAGCACCTCCCCAGTACTTCGGACAATATGAAACATTACTACATACAAAATATACATCAGCCACACTCGGCTGGAATATATACACAATAGAAATAATATGACCACACAATTAATATACACAGCCAACCTGGCTGGACATAAATGAATAAAAGCAACCACACAGTTAACAACAACCCACACGACTGGAAACATGCACAGCGGAAGACACGAAATAATACGAACGTAAAACTAACAACGGCACTAACAAAAACGTCTGCAACCACTAGATTAGACTCCAAAAATTCACATCGACTCGTTGAAAAGCAAATTACACAAAATCAACATACCATCCAAATAATACTAAAACAAAACAAGAAAACTATCCTCGAGTGTGACGTGGGACTGGCAGCCGACATCTCTCCAAGCATCTATGACTCATCTACCGGTTACCTGGCGAAAGAAAACCATTTTGCGAGGTGGTGAGTATTGGAACTCAGCGGGTAAAGAAAGATAGTGCATGAACATAATATACAAATAGAAATTGGGCCAAGAGTATACAGTCTCATAAGAGGAATAGCAGATACTACAATAGAACCAAAATAAATGCTCATACCTGAAAACCATATCCTAGGCTAGGTATAGTAGGTCAGAACTGATACTAATCTGCTACAGTACTGCTCATAACTATAGAGGTAATAAGCAAGGTATATATAAATTTCCAATAACTAAACAGCTACAATGAGAATATATCTCAACATAAGTAAGCGTATCAGCATATGTGAATAACAGCCGTAAGTAAGCAATAACAGCATATGTACATAACAGCAGCCAAAACAAATATAATAACAAACAGCGTATGCACGGATGGCCACTCCCGCTCACCTCTCCGCACCATGACCCCTGTATGGTCGAGAGGCCGGGTCAGTGACAGACTGTACACCACTCCAGCTACCACTCACATGAGTGGCCGAGGGGACAGTTGCATAGTAGCTAACTAGCTACATCTGCGACGGGGTCCCTGCTGCTCGTACTCCAGTTACCACTCACACGAGTGGCCGAGTGCGGCACGACAGGACAAGCGGCATCAACTCCAACTACCACTCTCTCGAGTGGCCGAGGATGCGGCATGCATGCAATGACTTGATGCGAACATTGCAACAGTCATCATATATATATAAGCATAAACAGGTATGCTACATGAAGCCAGCATGTTCAATATAGTACATAAATAAATAACAGGCAAAGCATACAAACATGGTATCTAATATCTGCTACTTATCATGGACAACAACAAGAGACTGTATAGATATGGAAACGAATATCTCAAAGATCACGTGGAAGTATCAAGCACAGGAAAAATAAGAGTGGAGTCAAGGTAAACAGTCCTTATCCAAAATAATTCATGCACTAAGGTCAAAGTACTAAAAGAAAATAAAGCAAGAAGTACCCGCCTCAGCAAGAAGATCGAATCAAAAGCCCTACGTTAATACGCTCATCTCGAATCAGCGTCTTGCATAAATCAATAATATATACATATTTTATTTAGCTAAATTCATATGAATTAAATAGCTAAATAAAATTCTCAAACTAATTAGGGAAAACCCTACTCAATATGATCATTAACCCTAACTACATATAACTCAAGTCAATTAGGGTTAGTTTCCTTAACCATAGACAATCCACTAAGATCAATACATACTTAATTCATCCACAACAAATCAATGATCCTAACATCAACCATGCATCCAACAAAATCTGACAAAAGAAAAATCTATATCCACCAACCCATCTTAATTTGATGATCCTAATAATGACCATGAAATCATCTAATAAGCCTAAATGCCACAGGAACTAAAATCAAATCTCCATCTGATACGAAAAGCTAAAATCCTCAATTCACAGCAAGTTGCAGAAAAATAATAATATCACCACCAATCCACATCTCTACTTACCATGACTCAAGCAATGTAAGGGAACTTCATGGTGGAAATACCCAAAATCAAACAACACCATGGCTGCCGTACTCAAAATCCGATTCTATGAACACAAATCTCATTTCAAGGAAGTCATGAAAACATCAAAATTGAAACCTTTCATCCAAATTCATCCATCCATTACATCCAAGATTCCAACCAAGAATCAATTAATCTCTATCAACAACAACATATTATCAATCTCTAATCTAATAATGAAAACCAAATCAATACCAAGCTAACCACAAGCGTAGATTAATCCACCCATCAATCTAGTCAGATCTAAAGTGCACCTCAGTTTGTTGGGCAGCAGCTCGGTGGAGATCCCAATCATAGCTGTGAGAAACAGGACCTGGTCGGTTGGCACTAGGGCACAAGAGTAACGACGCTGTGGTGGTCGCGTGTGGAGAGGAAGATCCAACGGCTTCGCGTGAGGGCTCGAGGAAGAAGAGATCGTCGACTGTGCAATGCTCGTGTGAGGAGGGAAGAAGGCTTGGCTGTGGCTCCACAGTGCTCGTCTCTGGTGTTGCCGTGAGAAGGAGAGGTCGTCGGCGTCCGGATGCTCACATGAGGGGAAGGAGCCGAGAGAGGTTGAGGGCTCGGGAAGAGAGGAGATCGCTGGAGGATTTAGGGAGAAAAGGCTCGGCGAGGGAGAAGAGGTCGGCGCCAGGCAGCGTCGCGTGAGCTCGGGGATGAGGATTCGGCGCGAGAGGGATGAGGTGAGGAGGGATCGGGAATTAGGAGGTTAGGGGTTAGGTTTAATATTTATAACTTAAGCTTTGATTAATTCAACTGTATGTTAATTAAATTAATCAACTCTCACCTTTGGGTATTCCAAACAGACTTTATCTAGCTTAATCGATTCGTCCCTCTTAACCTCGTCATATGGGCTCCGATTAAATCAAAAAAAATTTCTAAAAATTTCAGAAAATTCCTAAAAAATTCCGTTAAAGCTATTAGCCCATTAAACCTTATTATTAATTACTATTTTATTATTATTTATTCGGTATTTTACATTCTCCCCCACTAATAAAAATTTGGTCCCCAAATTTACTTCTCAACTCAGGGATCCCTATATAAGAGTAACAATCAAACAACATACTCATACACTACTCCATCCAAGTATCATTTCTCCAACCACAAGGGATAACTCTGTGGGTTATAAGCTCACCATGCTTCCGCTACACTCATACTGTTACCTAGCCAACTGTGCATAAATCAACTATTTCCAAAAACCATAACATACACTGTCAATGTCTAGCACCAAATAATAGACCATCAAATTAAATATCTATTAATAGATCATCAATACATGTAGTGAGGGCAAACCCAAGCTCCTATCAACAAGGAATCCACTAAGAACCCTCACGCCAAGCAAGTGTTTTAACTAATGACGCTAAATAACCACACGGTCACAAAACCGAATGCACAAATACTACCAAACATATGCTAAAGAAACCAGCACTACACAAGACACCCTATAATCCACCGATTATGGGAAAAGAGCAACTAAACTTAGTAGAACTGAGTGAGGCACAACCCTGCACTAACCAACAAAGAAAAACCCAAAGGGAAGAAAAGAAAGTGACACTGCAGAGGACTTACTAAATGTAGATAAGGTTGACAATAAATTGTCACTTATTATTTACTAATTCAAAACGATTACTACCTATCCCTTCTTACCTCAGAAACCCATACTCCTACATGAAGGTGACAAAGGCACCAGATCTGTCATTATAGATACACACCATTGTTCTATGTTGAAGGTACCAAGATTACTCATTCCCTACACATAACGTTCCTTCTCATTGTGTTGCAATTCCTTCATGGACCTCTCCTCTCAAACCAAATATCAATCCCAAGCACCTCTAATGAAATCCGAATTCAAAAAAAACCAGGGAAGCCCAAAACCTGATCAACTACAGTATTTCAAGAAATTCCAAATTCTATATGGATAAGCATCTGAAATAATAAAGGGAAACTAATCCCAGCAGTATGTATCATCTTCAAATTAAACACAAAGCTTATCAACCCAAGACATTTTCATAAAGGATTCAATATCAATACAATATAAAATTTGTCGTGTCAGAGATTTATAGAATCACTAGCGTCAGCCACCCAAAACAGATCCCAGTTTTAGCAAGCCCTCATGCCAAATCTAAAGTTGCTACTCTCCACCAACAAATAAACAACAAATTCATTCTCAAAACAAAACACCTTCATTAGGATACAGTAATCTCTACTATAAGGTTTGATGGATCTAAGCAATGGCTGACCCAGTACATCACATATGGTATAAACACATGGTATAAACAACTAACCAAGTACTAATAAGTATGTATGATAACAATTTACAAACATACCTCTTATAGCTTGGAGATGTCCTGCTGCTGCCTGGTCCCACAACTCGAGAGTCACATCGAGAGATCCACTTACAAAGGGAAAGCAAAACAATCGGAACACCGAATATCATAAATCAAAACAAGATCGAAATTTCAAAACACAAAACACAAAACACGACATTTGACTCGAACCATGCTCTGATACCACTAAATTGGTATCAGATTAACTCGAAAAGTCGTAAATCACAATAAGATCGAAATTCCAAAAACACACAACCCAACATCAAAAATCCAGATCACGAAACCGGCTCTGATACCACTAAATTGGTATCAGATTAAATCAAAAATTCAGTACACGAAAAACAAGCATCGAAAAATGGCTTTGATACCACTAAATTGGTATCAGATTAACCCGAAAATCCACAATACGAAAAACGACATCGCAAACTTGGCTCTGATACCACTAAATTGGTATCAGATTAAATAAAAAATTCAGTACACGAAAACCAAGCATCGAAAAATGGCTCTGATACTACTAAATTAGTATCAGATTAACCCGAAAATCCACAATACGGAAAACGACATCGCAAACTTGGCTCTGCTCCTTTTTACGGTTATAGGAGCTGCTATAGCTCCCTGATAAGAGAGTAAGATCCTAATTACTTGATCAAAGACCGGGGTCTTCGATTTTGATCGGACACTAGGGGCCCAGCTCCCCGCTCATACACTAGGGACACAACTCCCCGATCATTGACTAGCAGTACAACTTCCCAATCAGGATCTAGGGCCTCGCTCTTTTATTACAGGCTAGGGGTCTTACTCTCCAATCAGGGACCAGGGGCTCAGCTCCCCGATCAGGTGTGTTATAGGCTCTGCACCCTTCGCTATGAGGCTCTGCATCCTCTTACTACTACAGGCTCTGCACCCTTCACCATGAGGCTCTGCATCCTCTTACTACTACAGGCTCTACACCCTTCACTATGGGGCTCATCATCCTCTTACTGCTATAAGCACTTTACTCTATTATTATTATATGCTCTGCATCCTCCACCTGTTTTGCATTCTCTTACGTCTACAGACTCTGCTACCTACACCCGTGGTGCTCTGCTTCTTTTTATGGTTACGGACTCTGCTCCCTCATATGGCTATGGGCTTCACTCCCTTGGACGGTCAAGGTTCAGATTATTCTCTCCTTGACTCCGCAGACATTTGGGAGTCAATGGATCGATATTATTTCTCTCATTGACTGTACGAGCATTTGGGATTCGAGCCAGCTGGTTGACATCACTTCGCCATCAGACCAACTCTCGGTCGGGCTTCCAGAGCAATGCTCGGTCGAGTTTCCAGATCAAGGTCTAGTCAGAGCTCCAGATCAATTCCTGGTCAGATCTCCAGATCAATTCCTGGTCAGGTTTCCAGATCAAGTGTTGGTCAGGCGTCCAGAACATTTCTTGGTCAGGCCTCCAGAGCATTTCTTGGTTAGGCCTCCAGAGCATTTCTTGATTAGATCTCCAGATCAATTCCTGGTCAGGTCTCCAGATCAAGTACTGGTTAGGCCTCCGGAACATTTCCTGGTCAGGCCTCCAGAGCATTTCTCGGTTAGGCCTCCAGAGCATTTCTTGGTCATGCCTCCAGATCATTTCCTGGTCAGGTCTCCAGATCAAGTACTGGTCAGGCCTCCAGAGCATTTCTCGGTTAGGCCTCCAGAGCGTTTCTTGGTCAGACTTCCAGATCATTTCCTGGTCAGGCCTCCAGATCACCCCTCGGTCGGGATTCCAGACTCTCGCCCCAGCGCGAGTTATAAGTGAGCATGCTCTCATGTCCAACGACCTCCCGGTCAGTGTCCCAGACTCTCGCCCCAGTGTGAGTTATAAGTGAGCATGCTCTCACGCCTCCAGACTCTCGCCTCAGTGCGAGTTATAAGTGAGCATGCTCTCACGCCTCCAGACTCTCGCCCCCGGGCGAGTTATAAGTGAGCATGCTCTCACGCCTCCAGACTCTCGCCCCAGTGCGAGTTATAAGTGAGCATGCTCTCACGCCCAACGACCTCCCGGTCGGGTCCGAGACTCTCGCCCCAGTGCTAATTATAAGTGAGCATGCTCTCATGCTTGCCCCAGTGCGAGTTATAAGTGAGCATGCTCTCACGCCCAATGACCTCTCGATCGGTGTCCCAGACTCTCGCCCCAGTGCGAGTTATAAGTGAGCATACTCTCACGCCTCCAAACTCTCGCCTCAGTGCGAGTTATAAGTGAGCATGCTCTCACGCCTCCAGACTCTCGTCCCAGTGCGAGTTATAAGTGAGCATGCTCTCACGCCCAATGACCTCCCGGTCGGTGTCCCAGACTCTAGCCTAGTGCGAGTTATAATTGAGCATGCTCTCACGCCCAACGACCTCTCGATCGGTGCCCATCACTAACTCACAGCTCTGCCTGACACTCG
This sequence comes from Zingiber officinale, assembly GCF_018446385.1. Classification (NCBI taxonomy): domain Eukaryota; kingdom Viridiplantae; phylum Streptophyta; class Magnoliopsida; order Zingiberales; family Zingiberaceae; genus Zingiber; species Zingiber officinale. The sequence continues at coordinate 93,660,268 of NC_055993.1, forward strand.
TCATACTCACTTTACTCGTCGCTCTGTCCGACACACATCCTTAGCGTTTCGCTCACCACTGTTGCTCGGTCGACACTCATCGCTCACTCGCAGCTCTGCTTGACACTCGTCATACTCACTTTACTCGCCGCTCTGCCCGGCACTCATCCTTAGCGTTTCGCTCATCGCTGTCGCTCGGTCGGCACTCATCGCTCACTCGCAGCTCTGCCCGGCACTCATCATACTTACTGCTCACTTACCGCTCTGCCTGGCACTCATCGTTCGCGACTTACTTGCTGCTCTGCCCGGCACCCACCATTCGCGTCTCAATCACCACTTTGCCCAGAACTCGTCGCTCGCATCTCACTCATCGCTCTGCCCCACATTTGACGCTCGATCGACATTTTCTCAATCACGCTCACGACTCTGTTCGCCTATCATTCTTTTTATTGCTCGGTCGCGATTTATTGACGCTTGGTCAGTATTTTTCTCGGTCGAGCTCACGGCTCTGCTCGTTCATCATTCTCTTTATTGCGTGGTCGCTATTTATTAACGCTCGATCAGTATTTTTCTTGGTCGTGCTCACGACTCCGCTCGTCCATCATTCTCTCTATTGCCCGGTCGTGATTTACCATCGCTCGGTCGATATTTTTTCGATCGCTCGGTCGTGATTTATTGTCACTCAATTGCGCACTTGACATCGCTCGTTCATCATCTTTAGAACTGCTCGGCATTCTCACTATTTCCTGGTCGGTAATTTTCGACCACCCGGTCGCGATTACTGATGCTTGGTTGACATTTTTTCGGTCACGCACTTGACATCGCTCGTTCATCATCTTTCGACCAGCTTGGCATTCTCACTATTTCCTGGTCGGTAATTTTTGATCGCCCGGTCACAATTACTGACGCTCGGTTGACATTTTCTCGACCGCACGCTTGACATCGCTCGCCCATCGTCTGCCAACCCACTCGGCAGTCGTCCTATCGCACGAGTACCGTTCATATGTTCGATCTAATTCTGGGTTGGTTGTCATTCTATTCGACACTCATAGCCTAATTGACATTTATAGTTTGCGACTCACTTGTCATTCTGTCCTACCCTCGTCGTCCGCGTCTCGGTCGCCGTTCTGTCATACACTCGTTGCTCGTGTCTCACTCATCACTTTGCCCCGCATTCATCGCCCGGTCGGCACTTATTTTTTACTTCTCGCTCAGCAATTGCCTGATCACTCTGTTCAGTATCGCTCAAACGTCTTCTCGATTTCACTCGGTCTCCTTCAGCATCTGATCGATCGCTTGCTCTGCAGGCGCTCCACACTATTTATTACCGCTCGCTCGATACTATTTGAGTCACTTGCTCAGCATCGCCACCACTACTCATTCAACGTGATAAGACGAGCCTTGCGATCTGATTCTGTGCTCAGTAGCGATTATGTTTTAGGCTTGGTCTAGTCAGTCGGACTTGCGCCTCTTTCGACTAGACTTGAAGGGGAGGCTTGTGATGTGGATATGGGTTAGGGGCGAGGAGGAATTAAAGGAGGAAGGAGGGGCAATTTGGTCATTCCACTGTATAGGGCTTAAGAGGGGTTCGTGGGTTTGGTTGGAGGGGAGAGCTGCTTCATGTTTTGGCCGCCGCCAACAAGAACAAGAGAAGGTTTTCTTCTCTCTCACGCCGGTCGCCGGCCGCCGGCCACCACCTTTTCTCCTCTCCCCCAACCTCATGGATGCCTCCACTTCGCTGCCTCCTTTCCTTCCTCCTGTCTTCTCGACACGGGCGCTGCCAGGGAGAGACCCGCGACATCGCCGGTCGCTCACATCGCCGCCACCTCCTCCTTCGTCGTCGGCGAGCCATCTCTTTCTCTCCCCCTCTCTCTCTTTCTTCCTTCCGCGACCGGGTCACCTCTCACGAAAGGGGGGCTGCGACTTGAGTGCAGCCTCCACAGCGCGAGAGATGCACGCCGCCATCCTCGTCCGGTGCCACCTCGCCGGAGGTGCTCGCAGCCACCTCGCCAAAGGCTCACACGCCGCTCCTGTCTCTCTCGCACAGCCGCCTCCGACCACCATCTTCATGGGTGTGCGCGGCCGCCACCTTCTCTCCTCCTTGTTCACATGCGGCAGCACCCTCCGCACCGGCGGGTGCCACAAGCCGCAGTCGGGTCCCACCGTCGTGGAAGACTTCCGATCTGCATTGTCGAACACTTCCGAAGTCAACCGGTATCCGACCCACATTGACGAGCCATCCAGCTTTTGTTGTGTTCCGATTTTCGTGTCGATCTGGCCTGTGTATTGTGTTCCAACTTATGCGATGATCCAGACTGGGTGTGTGTCATACCTCGGCCTATGTGCCGATATCGTGTTCCGGCCTCTGTGCCGTCATTGTATTCCGGTCTGCGTGTCACTAGTACCTCCTGCCCTGCGTGTCGCTAGTACCTCCCGGCCTGCGTGCCGCTAGTCCCCCGGCTTGCGTGCCAATATCTTAGCCTGGCCTGAGCGCCGAGGTCGCCTCAGGTTTTGTGTCACCGCGTCCGGCTTCGCATCATCAGATCCAGCTCTTCATTTGGCTCTGAGTCACTTGCTCTTCCGGGTCACGACAACTCAAGCAGCGTCCCATCCGAGGGCGCCCCTTGGGCCAGGGTACGTTTTCCATACTCTCTCCATTTATCTTATTATTTCAGTATTAATTGGTTACTTATATATTCGTCGGATCTGCCTCGAGACTCGGGGTACCAGAGACTAGGCGACCCGGTCGCTGGCTGCAGGTAGCGTTGACCAGAGGACTTTTGAAGACTTGGTCAACATAGAAGCCATTTCAACACACCCCCCTCCGGGACATCGCGACTCGGTCAACATTCTCGCCACCTCACCCGACGGTCCGTCTGACTCAGATTCCGAACAGGATCATTAATGATTATTTTAAATGAGTTAATCAATTTACTTAAAGGGTGTTATTAACAGTTAAACATACACTAATTCTTTGCATATGGTTCTTTCTCAATTATGGTTCTTTCTCAATTATGTTAATCTCAAGTCTAGACACATCAAGAGGTGTTATTATGTGGTTCTTTCTCATTAGCAAAAGTTTAGCAAAGGTGTTATTATGTGGTTCTTTCTCATTAGCAAAAGTTTAGCAAATATTTATCGATCTAGCATACCCATGAAAGGGTTAAAAGACTGTTAATGTATATGAATTCCCAAGACATGTGAATTAGCATATTCAAACATGCAAGTCTGGGGCAGAACTTAACTATAGAGCAGATGCACGTAAAAGATTCAGTAATAACACCACATTGCAATTCTATAACTAAAGAAGTACTTCATTAGGTTTTAACTAATTATTGAAGCTTCCAATACAATAATAACTACTGACGGTTTTTGAAGAACATACCATTATAAGACACAGAAGTTAACTATATCCAATAGTTACTAATTATGAGCCAGATACTTTTATGTTGCACCCAAGTTCGAACAACACATGAATTACAGAAACGAGGTTGACCTAAACTATTCTGCAACTAGAGATAAGAAGGATGGAGCAAACATATATAAACACGATTGGTTATGCACCAAATTTGTAAATCAATAAACCAATTGAAATCTCAAAGAACGTATGATCTTTGTATATGACATAGGACCCAAATTGATGTACAGAACCAACTTAAGGCAATTGAAGGCAGCTGAAATTGGGTGATAACATCTTCAACATTTTGTCCCTCAGCGCTCTGTT